>NW_024412413.1:49211695-49555017 GCF_014898765.1 Herpailurus yagouaroundi
AAAAAAAAAAAAAAAAAAAAGAACATTTGTCCTATCTTTGTCTTCTGGTTTTCCATGGGTCCAGGGCACTGATTCTAGAGAATGCATCTTTTCCTTGGCTTCTGCAAGGCATCTCATCCAGAAATGGCAATGACATATGGTCAAATGTGGTAGAGTATGTTACCACATTTTTCTCTGGGCAAAAGAATCAGTCTCCCCAAGCCTTTCTACAATAGATTTTATTTAGCAAGCTGAAGACCAGAGAAACTGGAAAAAAGAAACACCCATCAATGTTCATTGTAAACAGAGCTTTCACTCTGGGGTCAGATAATAGGAAGGCTGAATCTTGGTTCTACCTCTTGTTAGCTGTGTTATCCTGGGCCAGTTACCTAATTTCTCTGAGTTCTAGTTGATAGTATGTTAAATAGGGATCATAAACAGGGGTAGTGAGGGATATTATCCTTAATAATAGGGATAATAATAAGGTGTCTTAAATGTTTCTTGTGCAAATGAAATAATTTCATGCATGTGAAGCAACTTAATGCTGGCACAGAGTTAGAGCTCAATAATTGCAACCATCACTTATTTTCTATCTCATTTTCCAAAACTGCTCTATTTTAAGGCAGATGAAGGACATGGGGAGGAATAAAAATACTTTTAATTTAGTATTTTCAGAAATTTTAACTAGCTAGTGAGACAGGAAGTTGGGCAGTGGCCTGAGGCTGGGAGAGCCAACCCTAATAGATGTACCACGGTGCGTTGATAACTTTGGACCTCAAGCATGCTATCTGCAGACAGCATTTTACCACCCACCTGAATGGGACTTGAAAGAGAAGTTCGAAAAAAGAGAAAAGAGAGAGGATGCTTTTCATATTGAAAGCTGCAACTACAGCAATGCGTCTACCCTGGAGATTAATCACAGAAGCATCCAGTAAAGGGCTGTATTATTAAACCAGCTACCATGCTGAGTAACTTGAGCTTAACACAGCTGGGAAAACTCTGGGAGCTTGTATCTCAGCACTGAGGCTTGAGGGAACTCCCATCAGTCACTGGGTGAAGGATGCTGGGATGAGGAGGGAAGTGAACAAACGTCAATGGCCTCAGTTCCCTGGCAACACATGTCGTGGAAGTGACAGGCAAGCCGAGGAGAGCAGGTGCTGCCGTTGGAAATCAGCAGAGGTGCGCTAAAGGCTTGGGTGGTGGGTAGAGGATGCTCACTCATAGTGTCTGTTGCAGCACTGTGTTCTCCTGTCCTCCGTCACTTGGAATCCTTGCAGGCAAGTCCTAAAGGTCTGAGTACTGCTCCACAAATACCTGCCTTGTGAAAATGTGCAAGTATTTTTCTAGGGTATCATATTAACTCGCTAGGGCTGCCATAACACAGCACCAGCGACCGGGCGGCTTAAAGAACAGAAATTTATCTTCTCCCAGACTGAGACTAGAAGTCTGAGATTAAGACACTGGCAGGATTGGTTTCTTCCGAGGCCTCTCTCCTTGGCTTGTAGATGGCTTTCTTCTCCGTGTCTTCACAGGATCTTCCCTATGCGTCCTAATCTCTTCTTATAAGCACACAGTAATATTGGATTAGGGCCCACCCAGATGATCTCATATTACCTTAATTACTTCTTTAAAGACCCTGTATCCAGGGGTGCCTGGTTGGTTCAGTCAGTTGAGCATCCAACTCTTGATTTCAGCTCAGGTCATGATACCAAGGTTGGAGCATGGAGCCTCCTTAAGATTTTTGCTCTCTCTTCCTTTGCCCCTCTCCCCCACTCATGATCTCTCTCCCTCTAGAAAGAAAGGAAGAAAGAAAAAAAGAAAGAAAGATACAAAGAAAGAAAGAAAGAAGATCCTGTCTCCAAATACAGTCACATTTTGAAGTACTGGAGGGTAAGAACTTCAACATATGAATTTGGGGTGGGAGGCAAACACAATTCAGTCTATAACAGGTATATATCAAAAATATACAATTGTGGGATTACAGAGTATATATATCTTAAATTTTTAATAAATTGGCCAAGGTGTCATCCTAAAAATATTAATTTTCATTATAGGGAAAAATAAATAAAATTGTGTTTCATGCTCTGAAATATATGCCACGCCTTTGCCACCCAGAAAATAATCCTTGGCAGCCAGTGCTGGTAGGGGTTTGGGAGGTGAGAGAGGGAGTGAATTCTTTATAATGTAGTAAGCTATTATGTCTATACAGTCATTATATATCTTTCTTATCCCCATTCCCCAGTCTGGCATTTTCTTTTAAACGGTTTCTCTCTTCCGGTTCAGCACTGGAATACAAGTTGGTATTACCTATAAAAAGGTTGTCACTGAGTAAGTAGTGAAATAGAAAGTCAAGCTTTAAGGGGCGCCTGGGTGGCGCAGTCGGTTAAGCGCCCGACTTCAGCCAGGTCACGATCTCGCGGTCCGTGAGTTCGAGCCCCGCGTCAGGCTCTGGGCTGATGGCTCGGAGCCTGGAGCCTCTTCCCGATTCTGTGTCTCCCTCTCTCTCTGCCCCTCCCCCGTTCATGCTCTGTCTCTCTCTGTCCCAAAAATAAATAAAAAACGTTGAAAAAAAAATTAAAAAAAAAAAAGAAAGTCAAGCTTTAGGATTTTTTGAAAGGTAAAAGTTGGATGACTTGGTAGTCAGGCATCGCCAGTGTTTCTAGCCTGCAGGAGACTCAAAGTGGTCAGACTAGGGGTGGAAATGAGAGGGAGACAGGACTGATGTTGGTGGGCTGCTGACAAAAGATCCTTCATTGAGGCTCTTCTGGATGGAGACATGGGCTGATTGAATGAGTAAGGATTACAGGCATTTCAGTTCAGGTGAGGCAATGGTGTACTGAACCACAGTACCTGCTTGTGGAAGTCACTAGTGGCATCTCTTTCCAACTCCCCCTTCAGTGTTCTTTCACTAGGAGCTTGAAATTGGCCATGGTGGGAATCTCTACAGCACAGAAATTGGCAAACAGAGACAAATCAAGACCCCCCCCCCCCCCCTTGGAGAACTGATTGGTAAACATTTACCAGCGCATCACTGGTTTGGGAACTATTGAGGATAAAGGTGAACTCTGCTTCACTTCCCAGGTTGAGTCTAGAGAGGTGGCAAGGCTTTGGAAATCTATCACATGCCTACCCTACATCTGGAAAAAGGTACAAATGGCTTTTGCTGCATGACTTGTGGCTTATCTTAGCAGAAAGGATGTAAGACAGTATCCCAGAATTTTCCATGGCCACAGATGCGCATGGAAGACCACTCAAATTTGACCCGTACTTTTGCGAGTGGCTCAGAAGTAATTGAAATGGAGTCATACCTGTGGGTTTGATGATCAACAATCAGGCAGGAAGATGTACATCTCAGCATGGAAGAGGTAGACAGGTGACAGCAGAGGACAAGTTTCCTCCTTGCTCCCATTGGTGGGCAAGAATGTGGAGATGCCCCCAGATATGATAGAGAAATGAGAGGGATTTTTTTTTTAATTTTTTTTCCAACGTTTATTTATTTTTGGGACAGAGAGAGACAGAGCATGAACGGGCGAGGGGCAGAGAGAGAGGGAGACACAGAATCGGAAACAGGCTCCAGGCTCTGAGCCATCAGCCCAGAGCCCGACGCCGGGCTCGAACTCACGGACCGCGAGATCGTGACCTGGCTGAAGTTGGACGCTTAACCGACTGCGCCACCCAGGCGCCCCTTTTTTTTTATTCTCAAGTTAGCATACAGTATAGTCTTGGCCTTAGGAGTAGAACCCAGTGATTCATCATTTACATATAACATTCAGTGCTCATCCCAACAAGTGCTCTCCTTAATGCCCATCACCCATTTAGCCCACCCCCACCAACCCTCAGTTTTTTCTCTGTATTTAAGAGTCTCTTGTAGTTTTCCTCCCTCTCTGTTTTTATCTTATTTTTCCTTCCCTTCCCTTAAGATCATCTGTTAAGTTTCTCAAATTCCACATATGAGTGAAATCATATGATACCTGTCTTTCTCTTACTGATTTATTTCACTTAGCATAATACCATCTAGTTTCATCCATGTTGTTGCAAATGGCAAGATTTCATTCTTTTTCATTACAGAGTAGTATTACATTGTATATATATATAGATAGATATACCACATCTTCTTAATTCATTCATCAGTTGATGGATATTTGGGCTCTTTCCATAATTTGGCTATTGTTGATAGTGCTGCTATAAACACTGGGGTGCATGTGCCCCTTCGAATCAGCATTTTTGTATCCTTTGGATAAATTCCTAGTAGCACAATTCCTGGGTCATACGGTAGTTCTATTTTTAATTTTTTGAGGAACCTCCACACTGTTTTCCAGAGTGGCTGCACCAGTTTGAATTCCTACCAACAGTACAATAGGGTTCCCCTTTCTCCACATTCTCTGATAGGTGTGAGGTGATAGATAACTCATTGTGGTTTTGATTTATATTTCCCTGATGATGAGCGATGTTGAGCATCTTTTCATGTGTCTGTTAGCCATCTGGATAGCTTTCTTGGAAAAGTGTCTATTCATGTCTTTTGCCCATTTCTTCACTGGATTACTTTTTTTGAGTGGGGGGGTGGGTTTTGTAAGTTCTTTATAGATTTTGATATTAACCCTTTATCTGATGTCATTTGTAAATATCTTCTCCCATTCCATCAGTTGCCTTTTAGTTTTGCTGATTGTTTCCTTTGCTGTGCAGATTTTGTCTTGATGAGGTCCCAGTAGTTCATTTTTGCTTTTTTCCCCCTTGCCTTCAGAGACATGTCAAGTAAGAAGATGCTGTGGCTAAGGTCAAAGAGGCTGCTGCATGTTTTCTCCTGTAGGATTTTGATGGCTTTCTGTCTCACATTTAGGCTTTCATACATTTGAACTTATTTTTGTATATGGTTTAAGGAAGTGGTCCAGATTCATTCTTCTGCATGTTGCTGTCCAGTTCTCCCAGCACCATTTGCTAAAGAGACAATCTTTTTTTCCATTGGATACTCTTTCCTGCCTTGTCAAAAATTAGTTGGCCATATATTTGTGGGTCCATTTCTGGGTTCTGTATTCTATTCCATTGATCTATGTGTCTGTTTTTGTGCCAAACCATACTGTCTTAATGATTACAGCTTTGTAATACAGGTTAAAGTCTGGGATTGTGTTGTCTTCAGCTTTGGTTTTCTTTTTCAACACTACTTTGGCTATTCAGGGTCTTTATGGTTCCATACGAATTTTAGGATTGTTTGTACTAGCTCTATGAAGAATACTGGTGCTATTTTGATAAGGATTGCATTGAATGTGTAGATTGCTTTGGGTAGTATTGACATTTTAACAATATTTGTTCTTCCAATCCATGAGCATGGAATGTTTTTCCATTTTTGTGTGTCTTCTTCAATTTCTTTCATAAGTTTTCTATAGTTTTCAGCATACAGGTCTTTTACCTCTTTGGTAAAAGAGGTAAACCTTTGCTGAATGTATCAGCTCTAGCAGCTTTTTGGTGGAGTCTTTCAGGTTTTCCACATAGAGTATCATGTCATCTGTGAAGAGTGAAAGTTTGACTTCTTTGCCAATTTGGATGTCTTTTATTTCAATTTTTTGTCTTATTGCTGAGCCTAGAACTTCCAACACTATGTTAGATAGCAGTGGTGAGAGTGGACATCCCTGTCATGAGGAAAGCTCTCAGTTTTTCCCCATTAAGGATAATATTGACTGTGGGTTTTTCATATTGGGCTTTTATGATGTTATGTTCCTTCTATCCTGACTTTCTTGAAGGTGTTTATTGAGAAAGACTGCTGTATTTTGTCAAATGCCTTTTCTGCATCTATTGACAGGATCATATGGTTCTTACCCTTTCTTCTAATATGATATATCATGTTGATTGATTTGCAAATATTGAACCAGTCCTGCAGCCCAGGAATGAATCCCACTTGATCATGGTGAATAGTCCTTTTAATGTACTGTTGAATTTGATTTGCTAGTATCTTGTTGAGAATTTTTGCATCTAGGTTCATCAGGCATAGTGAGAGGGATTCTTGATTACAGTTACCTGGACTCCATTCTACCACTCACCCACTTGATAGAAAGTTAAGTCCCATTATAGACAAAAAATAAATGAAACTATGTTTTTTTGCACACCTGATCTTGTAGTCTGAACTGTATACTTACCACTTGAACTCTTAAGAAAGTTGTAGTACCATCTGGGGTATGTCTGCATGAACTAGTTGAGAACCCCTTCTCCAAGCTGTTTCAATGTAAAAGTTGTAAACTTTTGATAAGTAAAAACAAATGGTATTCACCAACTTGTGATATATTTTGGAAAAAGCATCTCTTTGAGTGGTGCAGTGGTTAGGCATATAAGCTGTGTAGTTAGACCTTCTGGGTTCAGATCTTTGCTTTGGCACATTGATGTCATCTCTTGGACAAGTGGCTGAATTTCTACAAGCCTGTGTTTAGCTCCTCCTACAAGGATAAAATGAGTAGGTCCATTAAGGATTCTTAACTAGTGCCCTGCACACAGCAAACGTTCAGTTAACTCTAGCTATTATTAGAAGGGAAGTAACAGTGATCGATGCATTTTATGTGACTTGTCCTTTGACTACATGATTTAATTCATGTTCCTGAATCATCTTATGAGTGTTGTCTCCCTTCTCTCAGTAAGAAAATTGAGGCTAAGATAAGTTGAAATCCAAATACCAATTTTCTAACAATCCTTTTCACTGCCATGGAAAAATGGACAAAGGGCACTTACATTTTCTAACAATCCTTTTCACCGCCATGGAAAAATGGACAAAGGGCACAAAGAAGTTGAAAGACTTCTTTCAACTCAATTTGATAGCCAAATGGCAGACTTAAATGGCCTGTGGGAGATTCTGACTCTAAAATCATGAGAAACTACATACATTCTTTTTGACTTTTGAAATATAAGTCACAACTAAGAGGTTTTCATTAGAGAAGAAAAACAGTTTATTCTAAATAGGCAAAGATACCAGTTCAACCACTTTTGTCTAAGAAAGGTGTTACAGTGAACCCACGTATTTATTTTTTAACAAATACCTGAATATCTTACTCTAAATTGCATACCACTTTGTTTTTGCTAAGTAGTTAGAGTTGATAATTATACTGGGCATTTAATATAGTTATCTTTTATCCGTGCCCCAGGAAAGCCCAACTGGTTGAGGCTAATTATCACTGTTCATCTGGTGGTGGCTACATAAACGCCAAAATGTTGACCTAAATGGAAACACTGAGTCTAAGGAGGTTGTCTTTAAAAGTACAATCCTCAGAGAAAGACAGATACCATATGTTTTCACTCTTATGTGGATCCTGAGAAACTTGACAGAAGACCATGGAGGAGGGGAAGGGGAAAAAAAAAAGTTAGAGAGGGAGGGAGGGAAGCAAACCATAAGAGACTCTTAATTAAATACTGAGAATAAACTGAGGGTTGAAGGGTGGTGGGAGGGAGGGGAAAGTGGGTGATGGGCATTGAGGAGGGCACCTGTTGGGATGAGCACTGGGTGTTGTATGGAAACGAATTTGACAATAAATTTCATATTAAAAAAAAAAGTACAACCCATAACATCACAGGGGAGATTGAGTTGCAATGGGGAAAGCTCCACTACTTCTTTGAGTTAGCAAGGTTTAAATTTAAAAAGGTTTTAAATTATTAGGTTGAACCTTAGAAATCACCATATCTGCAGGTCCCAAATCATCAAATATTAACAGTTCACATGGTTCAAACTATTGATTAAATTAAATCTTGATTCCTGATGAACATCTCTTCTTTCCCAAAATAGGACTGGACAATAATCATAGCAATAGGAGGAGGCTTTGTTGTCTCAAGCTCTTATACTTGTTGAACTCTTACAATGCCCCTAGTTCTAGTCTAAGTGTTTTGTGTATATATGTATATATTCAAAGAAGCTTTTCATCTTGGTAAGGTCCCAACGGTTCCATTTTTGCTTTTGTTTCCCTTGCCTTCAGTGACACGTCAAGTAAGAAATTGCTGCGTCCGAGGTAGTATGTTAATTCATTTAATACAACAATAACCGTGTGGAATAAGAATTATTATTACTTCCATTTGAAAATTTATCAAGTTGTATACAGCAGCTTTAAGCATTGTACTAAATGTTCTACATGAATGATCTCATTACCTATAAGTTAAATGCTACTTATTACCTATAAGATAAATGTCCTCATTCCTCAGAGGAGGACCCCCAAGGTGCAAGAGGTTCAAACATTTCCTGAGGTTCTCAAAATTAGTAGAGGCAGAGGAGCAGATTGAAATGAGACTGACCCAGTTTGGGGCCTCAGTGCCTAAGTTCGAAGCTAGCTCTCTATTTCATTCTGTTGCCTTTTCTATCCTGCCTGTCCAGATCAAAGAGCATCCCCTCATCTTCTCTGATATTTCAGCCAGTCTCACTAAGGACTTGGTAAACATCTTTGCATGGACATTAATTGCAAACGCTGCTGATTTTTGAAAATGCAGAGTCGCCAAACTGCTTGTGAAACTAGGCATCAAGTGCATTGGTTCCAGCAAAGGTCTTACTAACTTTGATTCCTCTCTGTGATACTGCAAAATGCCCATAGAAATAGCACTGGACTTAAATAGGCTAGATTTCCCTAAATGGATTCCCAGATAAGCACCAGCCTTTTAGAGCTCACAATGTCTCAGAAGATAACAGATAAACGCCCCTGCACTGATGTGGCAGTGAAATGATTTCTCTGGGTAGTAGCTCAGTTCTTAGTCACCAAATACAGTATTTACTGAATCTTCTCATAGGGTATACATATTTCTGTTACCATGAAAATGGTGAACAAGAGCTGAACCCAAACTGCTCATATCTGCCAGAAAGTGATTAGTAAAAGACAAGAGATGACAGGTGATGGGGAGGATGTGGAGAAAAGGCAAACTTTGTTCACTGTTTCTGGGAATGTAAATTGGTGTAGCCACTATGGAAAGCAGTATGGAGTTTCTTCAAAAAATTAAAATAGAACCACCATAAGACCCAGCTATTCCACTTATGAGTAAATATTCCAAGATGAAAACACTATTTCAAAAAGATTTTTTAAATGTTTATTTCTTTATTTTGAGAGAGAGAGAGAGAGAGAGAGAGAGAGAGCAGGGGAGGGGCAGAGAGAGAGGGAGACAGAATCCCAAGCAGGCTCTGCACTAATGGCAGGCTCCAACCCATGAAACTTAAGATCATGACTTGAGCCGACATCAAGAGTTGGAAGCTTAACAGACTAAGCCACCCAGGTGCCCTGATGAAAACACTATTCAAAGAGGTACTGCAACTCCATGTTCATTGCAACGTTACTGACAAAAGCCAAGACATGGAAACAACCCAAGTGTCCATCAATAGATGAATGGATAAAGAAAATGTAGTGTGTATATATATATATATATATATATATATATATAATAGCATATACTATTATATATAGTAAATACTATTTAGCCATAAAAAGAATGAAATCTGGGCATTTGCAACAACATGAATAGACCCTGAGGGCGTTATGCTAAGTGAAGTAAGTCAGTGGAGAAAGACAAATGTTGTGTAATCTCAGTTATGTATGGAATCTAAAAAGGCAGAACTCATGGAAAGTAGAATGGTGGCCAGGGGCCTGGTGGGGGTGGGGGGGAAGCAGATGGGGAGATGTAAGTTCAAAGGGTACAAACTTCCAGCTGTAAGATGAATAAGTTCTGGGAATTTAATGTAAAGCATGATGACTATAGTTGTCAATGCCGTATTATATACCTGAAAGTTGTTAAGAGAGTAGATCTTAACTGTTATCACCACACACACACACAATGGTAATTATGTGAGGGGATGAAGGTGTTGACTAACATTATCATGGTAATTATTTCACAATATATATGTATATTAAGTCATCACATTGTACGCCCTAAACTTACGTATGTTATATGTCAACAATATCACAATAAAGTAGGGGGAAAAAAGGCCAAACTGCTATTTGCACCTGTATTGAAAAGATTTTCTGAAGCCAAATGATTTAACTGCTTTTGAAAGATTTGCTGACTTCAATCAAAGACGTCCAAGTAGAGTTGAGATTTTCTCCCACACATGATTAAATCGCTAGAAGTGGCTTGTTTCCTGCTGTAAGGGGTGGCCCTCTACATCTGGAACATAGGGTGGGTTCATTTGGAAGTCTTGCCACACTCACACTCATATTTTTACACACTTGTCTCCCATAAGAACTGTACAAATGAGGGCTTCTTAATTTAAATGAGCTGAACTGAAACATAAAAGGAGAGAGAGGTAGTGAAAATATTTGCTATCCCTCCTTCAAAACTGTAATGACTCTGCATGACATTTTGCCTGCTGAGATACGGAACAACAGGCCTCTTTTACCCTGGCCAAATAATAATATTCATGGTAACCACTTACTAAGCCCTTACTATGTGCCAGGTATTGTGCTAAGTGCTCATATGTGGATAATCTTCCCTGTTATCACCTGCATTTTGCAGATGAGGAAATTGAGGTTTACAGAAATTAAGTAACTTGGCCAAGTTCACATCCGGTATAAATGGTATACTTGGGGCTCAATCCAAACCCAACTGATTTTGGACATCTCAGTCTTTACCACCATGACATATTGACTTTCAGAAAAAGTAACCAATAATGGACTGATTGATTCAGCTGGACTGAATCTACAAGCTGCATCCCTTGACTATAGAGAGTCCTGCTTTGTTCAGCTTTCGTGCACAAGATAGCCTCGATTCCCTCTTTTGGAGATATATAGTGGCTGTGTAGTCTTCCTCAGGTTCCATAATTTGCTATAATGGTTCACAGAACCCAAGGAAACACTTTGCTTATTATTATGGTTTATTATAAAGAATATAAATGAACATCCAGATAAAGGGTTACATAAGGCACTATCTGGCAGATTGGGACAGGAGACAGAAGCTGTCCCCGTGGAGTTTGGGATATGCCACTCTGCCCAGCACACGGACACATTCACTAACCTGGAAGTTATCCAAACCCCTTTGTTTAGAGTTTTTATGGAGGCTCTATTACATAGGCATGATTGATTAAGTCTTTGGCCATTGGTGAGTTTCACAATCCTCTCTCCTCCCTGAAGGTTTGGGAGATGGGGTTGAACATTTCAATCCTCTAATTATCCCTTGGTCTGGTTTCTGTGTCACCAGCATGCAATCCTGAAGCTACCAAGGGACCCACCTGGAGTCAACTCATTAGCATTCAAAAAAGGACTCATCACTGGAGATTCCAAGGGTCTTAGAAGGTCTTCTGTCAGGAATCAGGGACAAAAACCAAATGATATAAGAAGAGATGGTCCTACCACCCTTATCACTCAGGAAATTACAAGGGTGTTATGAGATCTGTGCCAGGGACCAAATATATATTTCTAATTATATTGCAATATTACACATGGTAATCTTTCTATATTAATACGTGGAAAACATTTACTTTCTACTCTTTTTTTTCATTGCATGTGTTTTTATTTTTCACTGAAATATATTCGACATATGTCATTGTGTAAATGTAAGAGGTACAACATGTTGATTTGATTCATCTCGATATTATAATATGGTTGCCCTTGTAGCAATAATTAGCATCTCTATCATGTCGCATAATCATCATTTCCTTTTAGTGGTTGAAATAGTTAAGATGTAGTCTCTTAGTAAGTTGATAATTCTAACACAGTATGTTGTCTATAGTCGCTCTATTGTGCATTAGATCTCTAGGACTTATTGAGTACTCCGTGCAAATTTCACTTTTTACTCTTTACATTGTGTAGTATTCCATTGTGTGGCTGAACTGTGATTTATCTAATTAGTCCCAATTAATGGGCCTTCAGAGCATTAAGATACTCTAAATGGATATTAAAATTTTTGAGATCTTGTAATTATAAACAACATGGCAGTGAATAGACCTGTAAAAATGGCATTTCTTTTTCATGCAGCTGTATCTGCAGGATAACTTCCCAGAAGTGGGATTGGTAGGTTGAAAGGCAAATGCATTTTTGATGGTTATTGTCAAATTGTCCCGTATAGGACTCTCCCACCAGCATTATATAATCACCTCTTTCTCCACTGCCCGGCCTATAGAGTATGTTATCACACTCTTGGATTTTTACCAATCTGATAGGCAAGAAATGGTTTTCTAATGTAGTTCTGATTTACAGTTGTTGTTTTTCTTTTTATGACCAAAGTTGATATCTTTTCATACGTCTAAGGGCACTGTATTTCCTTTCTGTGAAAAAAAAAATGTAGTGGGGAGATTATGTTGCCTATGAGTGACACATATCTAAATCTGTCACTTATCTTTTGATTTTGCCCTTGTCATCATTATTATTGCTATTCTTTTGCCATTCAGAGGGCTTTTGTTGGTTATAGAGTTGAAGGCATCATGATTCTCTCTCATAACCTCTGGATTTTGAGTCACCGTTAGCAAGGCCTTTCTTATTCTGATGTTCCACCTGTGTTTTCTTGTCATATTTCTATAGTTTCTTCTGTTTTCCACCCATGTATAAATTTTTATTTGGTGATATTCTGATGAGTGTTATGTTAGTTATGGATCTAACCTTGTCTTTTTGAAGGTGAGTACCCGATTGCCCCAGCAATTTTATTAACTAGTCCATTTTAGAAGCCACCTTTGTCAAGCACCAAATCCTTATAAGAATTTGGTTCTAATTCTGACTTTCTGTTGTTTTCCATTGGTCCATTTGTTTACTCATCCAGTATTGGGGCTGGGGCCGAGGGAGGTGTTGATCTCCTGCTCTGCTTGGATGTTTGAAATAGTTCCTGAAAAGGAGCCTCCCTGGAGGAGCACTGAGAAGCCAACTCAGGGAATATTTAATCACTCCCAAGTGCTATCTAAGTTGAAAGTCTTACGCTTGATGCCTGTCTCTCAGAGCTTTAAATTTTTTGCTCACCGACTTTTAAAAAGACCCTCTTACTTTACAGCCTGGAAAAGAAAAGAGAGTGCTTCCCTGAACTTTGGCCAAAAAAGCCCCCTAAATCCTCTCTTGTCCACCAGGTCCTCAAAAAGTAGAATTGCCTTTTGGGAGACTTTCCAGCATCATCTTCAGTCAGGATACACCCAACATTTCCCACTTCCAGACAATGCTGTACAACGGTGCTTAATTAAGAGAAAGCGTACGTGTCCAGAAAAGCAATCTGTGCATTTCCCCAAGGTGTATGCATTCCGAGGATTGCCTTTTGATTCAGCCCCATGATAACAGCTGTGCTGATGAGTCTGCTGCTGTGCTTTACTTTTTGCATGCATCACTTCATTGGCTCCTCAAGCAGCCTTGATGATGAAGTTAGCTCTGCGGGTTTGGTAATTTATAAACGGTGCAGACAGCGGGAGTGTGCCCGAGCTGTTTGTGCGTGCATGTGTGAATGTGAGCGGAGCAAGATGTGGGAGCGGGCAGGAAACCCTCTGTGCTTGATACTGCAAACCTCTGAGTCATTTTCTTTCTCAGTAGGTGCCCATGTTATTAATTCCTAGATTATCTGTGGTTTGTTTTTAGCATACCTCGGCCCCCTTGCCATAGTGGGAATGCCTCCCTATCTCTTTTCCCCCACCTCTCTTTCTCCTCCTTTGCATAGAAATTCTATCTTTTCCCATTCTCCTTCTAGATCCCTCTGGTGTTTGAAGAAAACTCCAGCGGTGGTTCCAGGCAGGCGTCCTCACAAAACTTGTTCTCTTCGTTGGCCAGAGATCCACTAATCTTCTACGTAGCCAACGTTGTACTGTTCTAACAGCAGCGGATTTTTCTCGTAGGCGTTAAAAGTATTTCTTTCATTTTTCTCTTAACAAAGATAATGTATACCTTGGATAAAACCCAAACACTGCAGAAATACGTACTGCTAGAAGTGACGGTCCCTTGTAATCCCACCCTGCAGAGAAAACCATTTTAACAGTCTAGTACTCCCCATTTTGTCAAAAAGGGTGTGCTGGCTAGATTGTCCATATTTTACAAAAGTGGAATCACGCTATACACATTGGTTTGCAGTTGGCTTTCTTCACTGAAGAAAACTTCCCAGCCTCTCCATGTGCTGAAATCCCTGTTGTAATAATGAGGCCAAATACTTTTGCTCCCTCTCATTTCCATTCTCCTATTTTTGGCTCCATAGTATAGCCAAAAAAAGTACACTGAAATAAGGCTAAAGAGTCTCGGATTTCTAGCTATAATTCTGTCACTGGCTAGCCATGGGACTGTAGGCAAATTGTTCAGTCTCTTTGGCCTCAGTTTTCTTCTTTGTAAAGTCAGCAGATGGGGCACATGATTTCAATGGTCCCTCCCAGCTCTATCGGGCCAAGCCTATCGGGAACAGAACTATATTGAGCGCCAGTGTCTCAGGTGCTGTCCTAAATGCTGAGGAAGCGACAATGAACGGCAGAGAAGAAGACTCCTACCCTCACAGAACATACATTGCAATGGTGAATATTCTCCAGTCTGATGTGCACGACCAAGTTTCCTAAAACAGTTGCATCTTCCTTGTCTCCATTTCTCCACCCCCTAATTATTTCCCAAGTCATAGCAACCAAATCCTTGTCTCAACTACTCCGGTGAAAGTGCTCTAAGAAATAACAGCCACTTTGTATTCACAACATCCAGTGGACTCTTGAGACTTCAGTCTTCATTTTACTTGAATGCTATGTGGAATGTGCCACAATTATTTGCTTTCCCCTTTTACTGATAGTCTTCCACAGCACTGATTTGTTTTGAGAATGACTATTCCTTCTCCTGAATATATGTACAGCCCATCCTCATTATTTGCAGATTCTATATTTGTGAATTCTCCTACTCTAAAATTTTTTGTAACGTCGAACAATAACATGATTATATTGTAAAAGTCTTAGACTTCTAGAAGTCAGTCAATAATAATTTGCCAGAAATTATTTGTCAATTACTTATAACACGTAATTTCCATATCGTGAGACTAAAGTTTGTTAATTACTTATAACGTGCAATTTCCATATCGTGAGACTAAAGTTTGTCAATTATAACGCGCAATTTCCATATTGTGAGACTAAAGTTTATCTATTACTTATAACGCGCAATTTCCATATCATGAGACTAAAGTTTGTCAATTACTTATAACACGTAATTTCCATATCGTGAGACTACTTCAACAGTAGGTGGATCTCTGCGGGTGGGCCCATCTCCAGCAGTGAAGCTGAGGAGAGCTGTGTCATGGCAATTTGGGCCACACTCTGAGTCAGAAAGGACCTGAGAGGAATGGAGTTCAAACACCACAACCGATGCAAGAATCACTCTGTAACATCCAGGACATGACATGACCTGTTTAAAACTCTTTGATAGTTTCCCACGTTTCTAGGGCAAAGTCCAAACTCCTCAACATGGTCTAAGGGGTCTTCCACAGTCTAGCCTCTGCTGATGTCTTCAGTTTTGTTTCATTGATTTATTCCTTTATCAGCCTATTCATCAAATATTTATTGAGCACTTACTGTGTTCCAGGAACTGTTTTGAGATCTCAACGGTAAATAAAACAGAGAAAAGTCCCTTGGAGATTATATGCTAGTGCTATAAGGCAGACGATAAGCAAATAAATAAAATGTGTTATGTCAGATGGTAATGAATGCCATGGAGGAAAATATATCATGGAAGATGTAATGATTTTAAATATGTCTACAAATCCTTTGATATTCCTCCCTCCAGGAGATTGAGCTTAATTTCCTTTTCCTCGTGTGTAGGCTGGACTTAGCAGCTCATTTCAAATGAATAGGGTAAGTCATAAGTGATGGTATGTGACTTTGGAGACTAGGTCGTGAGAGGCACTGTGACTCCCCACCTCTCTGTCTTAGATCTCACATTCTGGGAGATGTTAGAGACCATATCACGAACAGCCTTCTGGAGAACCTCATATAGTAATGAGACAAGGCCTCCAACAGCAGCCACATGAATGAGCCTTCTTAGAAGTGGATCCTCTGGGCCCTGCCAACCTTTCCTATGACTGCAGCACTGGCCATCTGGACTATAACATCATGAGTGACCCAGAGCCAGACGCCTAGAAATTATATTAGATAACAAATGTTTTTGTTTTAAGCTGCTACATTTTGAGGGCAATTTGTTATATAGCAATTGGTGACTGAGACAAAAAGAAAATAGTGAATATATGTATTAGGAAGTATTGGCAGTTGCCATGGTGGCTGGTGGAGGCCTCACCAGGAGGGAGCCTTGTCACAGATACCTGAAGGACACAGCTGTAAGTGATAGGCACACACACCCTCTGAGGCTCATTTGTAACGTGCTCCCCCTTGGAGCATTATGGTAGGATCATAAATGGGCTATGTAAATCACCCAGCAGGGGAAGTTCTACATAAGCAATGCCAAATTCTAGTGATAGATAGGAAGTTTGTTCTCTTATAAGACAGTCCATTCCATCGTTATTGAGCAGTTCTACTTAGGAGAAAACTCTTATTTTAAAACTGGCAAAATTGGGGATTAATACCTTCTCTGGGTGAGGCCCATTTTAATTTTTCAATCACAATTAGGTGGATATTTTAGGACACAAGAAACAAATACTAGCCAAACTCTTCTTTCTTTCTTTCTTTCTTTCTTTCTTTCTGTCTGTCTTTCTTTCTTTCTTTCTTTCTTCCCTCTCATTAGGTTTATTGAGGTATAATTTACACATAATAAAATTCATCCTTTTTAGGAATACAGTTCTTTGAATTTTGACAAATGTAGGTGGTCTTGCTACAAAGGGCTTTTAACTTTCTATTAATTCTGTGTTGATAACAACTCAAAGAAGTATACAATTCTTACACTGCTTCCACTCTCTGCCAATTTCAAATGATTCTGGATTATTCTCTCAGTGTTTAGGACCTGGTCAATCAAGGGAGAGCCTGTGTTTTTGGCTGACTTTCTGCTGGCCTAGAAGGCTGTTACTCCAAAGTATTGTTATATTGTATTCTGAAACCTTTTATTTGTGTTTCTCAGAGCAGAATTGTGAACAGACACTGATAATATTTAGCTTCATTTGGGACCCTGAAAGACAAATTTCTTTATTTTCTAATAGAAACAGTAAAAGGAAGATGGCAGTGTTCTAAACACAGAGGGACCTTAAACAAGAAATCTGTATATGTACCTGTTTCTCACTCTGACCCGAATCTCTATTATACTTAAGGTCAATACCTTTTGTTACTTCAATGCTCCCTAATTGCTTTTTCGTTGCATTTGTCTCACTAGTTCAATTATAAAATGATGAACTTTCCCTATGTTTCTTCTCTCCTGCATAATAAAGACTAGCAGAGGGCTGGGCACATAGAATTCATGCAACAAATGCTCTTGTGAGAGACTGACTTGTGGGGAATTTGGTAAATTCATGGAAAGGCACTTTGTGGATTGATTAGGACTTTAGGATAGAACTTCTACCATAATGCCAGAACTTTTAATTTATTTTGATGAACAAAGCTCTTGCCAGCACGACTGGAGTTTCACCAATTCATGAAATAAATGACCTAGCAACACAATGTGACAAAGGTAGACATCTAGGAAAGTGGATTACTTCAAAAGATCAAGGTAGAGTTTTGGTTCTATCTGTGGGTACAAAAAATGAAAGAAGGAAGCATTTGTGGCTCTTGAGGTAAAATGATGCTAGCTTCCACTTCTTTCCCTCAATCCTTTTCATTTTGTAAGTCATTGTCGAGAATACTAAACCACCAGGGTGATACAGGGGAATCCCACTGGCAAACATGATATGAGAACATGTCCTCAGAGGGGTCTCTGGGAGAGGTTTTCCGGACATCCCTGGGGAGTTAATTAATGGCTACCTGGTAGTAATTATGTTGTTGGTCCCCGAAGTCAACCTGGTACCAAATAACATATATTCTGGGATTCTATGCAAAAACTATAAAACCACTCTCTACTTTTTCTCAATTACAGTGAGTGTAACCAACCACAAATATTTCCAAAGAGGTCACAGAAGTTTTAATGTTAGGAGAAAGTCACAGGGTCAGGGCTAGGTAAGACCTAGCCCAACATATGTGAAAGAGGCAAAGAGTTGCCAAGAGATATTTATCCAATTTTTCCTCTATAAGCCTGTCATTTTCCCCAAATTTCTCATTAGTCATTCCTTTGAGCTAAGATGTGAAAAAAATCCTGCAAAAATGCCTATCTGCATTTAGAATTTCTTAGTTATTTATACCTAGGTATGGATTAGTTGGTTATGATAGTCTCATTTACTTGGTGCTACTTTAGGTACCTTAGGTAGTAGCAACTTAGGCTAGGTAGATTATATATATATATATATATATATATATATATATATATATATATAAGGTTGGGGGCAGGATGGAGGGTCCAGAGCATGGGGTGCTTCTAGTGAGGTTGTGCTTCTATAGAGGAGGCATTGGAAAGCCTGAACAGCATGGAGGTCAACATAAGTGTGACCAGGGCTGGCAGAGCAAGAGGAGAACAGAGCTAGTAAAGAGGTGTGTGGTTGCCATAGAGGTTTTTCATCTAGAGTGCCCTCAGGGTGGCTCCACCACCGATGTGGAAAGAGCAGATCAGTGGTGACTTTGGGTAGTCATTGTCATTGGGTCACTTCTTCTTCCTTGCCATCCTCTCTTTGTTTCTAAAGTAAGGAGGAGTTTTCCTATTAAAAACCTTCCTGTTGAGTTTGAATAGTCATATAACTTATTGGAAGTTATGTAGAGTACTTATATTCTTATATTCCTCTTTTTTTCATTTTACTCCAGGCTGTATACCCAAGGAAGTACACAACTGAGCAGAGGAAGCCCTGGAAATTATTGCCCAAATTAGGGAAAATGTGAACAAGGCCACAAGTGGAAAGGTTAGCTGATTTTGAGGAATAATGACATGAAGAACATTTTTATTAGACTATAAAATATATATAGAAAATGAATAAATAATAAATACATAGCTCAATACATTTGCACCAGATAAACGCACCCAAATAATCAGCCAGATAAAGAAACAAATCATTACTAGCACCCCCAGACATGCCCTTTCATCCTAGTTCAGTGTCTAACCACCCCCAGAGGTGGTGACTCTTCTGACTTCTAACTTGATAGACCAATTTTGTCTGCTTTTGAACTTTATATGAAAGGAGTTACATAGTTTATATTTTTCCGTATTTGGCTTTTTTTTGCTCAGTTATTTGTGAGATTCATGCCTGTAGTTATGTGTATATTATATGACATATGTTATATGTCATTGCTGTGTAGTATTCCAATATATAACTATACTTTACTTTATTCTAATGATTTTGGCTCAGGCTGTTGTAAAGAATGCTACCATGCATATTTCTGTGAATGTCTCTTGTTAACAAATTCACTTCTGTTGGGTACGTAGCTAGAAACTAAATAATTTGTCATAGACATCTATCTGTCCAGCTTTGGTAGTTATTGCAAAAACAATTTTCTAAAGTGGTTTTACCCACAATGAGATATCACTTCGTACATGTCAAAATGGCTAGTATAAAAAAAGTCAATAACAAATGAACAAACATCGGCAAGGATGCAAAGAAAAAGGAACACTTGGGCACTGTTGGTGGGGATGCAAACTGGTTTAACCACTGTGGAAAACAGTGTGAAGTTTCCTCAAAAAGTTAAAAATGGAAATACCATATAATCCACTAATTCCACCACTGGGTATTTACCCAAAGAAAATGAAAACATTAATTCAAAAAGATATATACTTTTATATGTTATATTATATTATATTATATTACATATAAGGTACAGGCTTCCAGTTATGGAATGAACAAATCATGGAGATAAAAGATACAGCGTAGGGAATATAGTCAATGGTATTGTAACAGCATTGTATGGTGACAGATGGTAGCCACACTTGTGGTGAGCATAGCGTAACATGTAGATTTGTCGAATTGCTGTTGTACATCTGAGGCTAATGTAACATTGCATGTCAACTATACTTCAATAAAAAAATAAAGTGATTGTAGCAACTTATACCCCTTCATGTGGCTTATGAGAGTTCCATTTGCTCTAAATGCTTGCCAACAATTGGTAGTCATTCTGGTGGGTGTGTGGTTTTAATTTTGCCTTTCCCTATGCCTCATGAAGTCTTACCCCTTTTATATGCATATTCTCTTTTGAAAAACATCTGTTCAAGATTTTGTCTTTTTCATTGTCCCCCCCCTCTAGGGTTGTTCTTATTTATTTGCAAGAACTCTTTACATATTCTGGAATTCAGATATGTTACAAATATTTTTTCTGGAATTGTTTTTAACAACTCACACTTGTGGTGGTTCTACTACAAGTGTCAGTAGATGTTTATGAAAAGACCCTAAATTAAGAGATATTTCAAAGAAAAAAACAAAAGGACTTAGGACAGCTTGACCATAGTGGATGAAGGAGAAGGGATACTCATGCTAAAATCTGAATTCAAGAACAATGGTGCATTAATTCATTCAACAGACTTGGCCTGTGCAAGGTAAACATCTAGTGAAGTTACTGAACCTCTGTTTCCCAACTCTTGGCTACCTTATGACTATCTCCATTCCTTTCTCCTGGTTGTTTCATATTTTGGATAATAATAATTATTATCAATAACAAATGTTTTCTGAACAAAGTCCAAGCACCTCATACAGATTGTCAAAACTATATGTAGTAGGTGCTATTATTACTCTCTTTTTACAGAACATTTAGGTAATTTAGCTAAGGCTATCCAGTTAGTAAGATGTAGAGCCAGATTCAGATCTAAGCAGACCGACTAGAGACTATACTCTCAATGGTTGCCTTCCTGCTATACGAAGCTGACCTTATGTCAACCATGGGACTTTTGTTGGTTAATTCATATCAAATGTCAGTCTTATTAAATGTATAGCCCAAAGCCATCTTCAGCAATGAACTTGAGGAAACCAGACTGCAGAGAATGGAAAGAGAAAGAGATAGATAGTAAAAACAGTGGCCATTGAATCAGAAAACCTGACCTCAAGTTCTGGCTTTCCCATGATGACTCTGTGGCTTTGGGTAGGTCGCAAACAAATCTTACTCTCCCAGTTGTAAAGGGGGTAAAACTGCTTGTCTTTCCTACATTAGGGTGTCTAGCAGGTGGCTGCAAAGATGAGAAAACAGAAAAGTACTGAGAGTTATTTTCCCAATAAATGTTCATTTGTCCCCTCAACTAAGAGAACAATTATTAAGTGCCCTGCTGGATGCCAGGCACTATTCTAGAAGCTTAATGCATTGAAAAGTCAAAATATAATTATTGCAACAATAATCAGGTCACCTTTGCTTGTAATTCACTTGATCATCTGATTACAATTCATTGAAGGCTCAGTATGTTCTAAGGGTTGTGCTAGAGGGAGTCTGTGCTCTTATGGAGCTGATCTTATGGTGAAGGAATGAATGACTAAATGAGTGAATAAAGCATATTGCCCCTTTCTCTCTCATCCAGCACCAACCTGGCACCCTGTGAATAGCTCTTTGTTGCAGTTTTATTTCCTGGCAAACATCACCCAGGCATTTCCTCTTATTCTCCTGCGTTTAAGCCGTGTATTCTAACAAATGATCCCACTTATCTATGGCTTTATCATTTATTGTAACTCCTCCCTTTGTCAGCCGATTATGTGTACCAAGCACTATTTCTATCCAGTTCTTAATATTTAATTCCCTCCCTACTCATTCAAGTACCTGTCGATCTTTAATTTTTCTAAAATCAGGTTAATTAACTAACATGAGTACAACTTAAATTGCAGTTCTCTAATCAGTATTTAGGTACATTCAATGTTTTCTCTCAAAAGTAAGCCCACTTCAGATTAATCCTAAGGCTGCTACAACACAATTACTATGTCACCTATTACTGTATTTCTTTGAAGTATTAAACATGAGTCTAAGAACCTCTGCGTGGTAAAATATTGAAACAACAACAAAATATATATTTATTAAATAGAATGAAATATTATTAGCCTAGTTGATTTATTTGTATGAATTTGGAAGTGATAACAAAAGTATACCTCTTTTTTGTTAGGCTTTTTTTTTTTAATGTTTTTTATTTATTTATTTTCAAGAGAGCACAAGCAGAGGAGGGGCAGAGAGAGACAGGGAGACAGAATCCAAAGCAGGCTCTAGGCTCTGAGCTGTCAGCACAGGGCCCGATGCGGGACTTGAACCCACAAACCGTGAGATCATGACCTGAGCCAAAGTTGGATGCTTAACCAACTGAGCTACCCAGGTGCCCCCAAAATATACTTCTTTAAAAACACATTGTATTTTAGACTTACCATAGATTCAGGGTGACATCTTTTCCAACTAAACTAAATTAGTGATACTTCACTCCATTAATAGCATGTATGAAGCTTTTGAATTAGGATAATGACAAAGAAAAAGGAAAAAGAATATTTTCTCACGATGATGTTTATGAGATTTTAAAACCAAATCCCCTCAGAATTGGAACTGTCTTACTCTCCCCAGCTATGGTTATATGTATTTTAAAACTTTCAACAGGGGGGGACCCTGGGTGGCGCAGTCGGTTGGGCGTCCGACTTCAGCCAGGTCACGATCTCGCGGTCCGTGAGTTTGAGCCCCGTGTCAGGCTCTGGGCTGATGGCTCAGAGCCTGGAGCCTGTTTCTGATTCTGTGTCTCCCTCTCTCTCTGCCCCTGCTCTGTCTCTCTCTGTCCCCCCCCCCAAAAAAATAAATAAACGTTGAAAAACTTTCAACAGGGTGGTGAGAATGTAGGAAATATCTAGTTTATTTGGCCCACAATTTTCCTTCAGAGACTAAGAGAGTCTAGTAAATCTGTACCAAGATACAGTGGTGACTAAGAATTTTAATTTTTAATTTTTAAATTTTTTATTATTTTTTTGAGAGAGAGTGAGAGCGTGTGTGGGGAAATGGCAGAGAAAGAGGGAGACAGAGGATCCAAAGGGGACTCTGTCTGATGGAAGTGGGCTCAACACTGGGCTCGAACTCATGAACTGTGAGATTACGAACTGAGCCAAAGTCAGACACTTAACCAAGTGAGTCACCGAGGTGCTCCCTGAATAAAAATTTTTAAAAGTTGTGTTTAAAAATAGTACTCAACCTGTGGAAATGATTGTGAGAAGCATTAATAATTCTAAAATTGATTAGAGAATTGGAATAAGAGATTCACTGATAATAGTTGACTATGAATATCAACATCTGGTGTTACAAGTAAGTGTGAGTTACGATTTTCTAAACTTATTTACTAGTCAAAATAATAAGTGAGCAACTGGGAGAGACCTATAGATTTTAAAAATATTTGACAGTAGAGGTGTCTGGGTGGCTAGTCGGTTGGGCGTCCGACTCTTGATTTCGGCTCAGGTCGTGATCTCACAGTTCACGGATTCGAGCCCTGCATTGGGCTCTGCACTGACAGTGCGGAGCCTGCTTGGGATTGTGTCTCCCTCTCTCTCCGTCTCTCCCCCGCTTGCTCCCTATCTCTCTCTCAAAATAAATAAAAATAAACCTTAAGAAAATGAATTAAAAAAACAACATCAATCACAGTAGAGGACAGACATTAGGGAGCTGATGCCTAATTGTTTATATGGGCTGGAGTACTGAGGCGTTTGAATAAATGTTGCTTCCTTCTATCATTTAAATTGATTTCAGTCCTTGGTCTTACTAGAGAGGAAAATATACTCATTTATATTATGACACATTCCTGGGGGTATAGTCTTCCCCCTTAAGATGAATTCACAAGATTTCGTCCTTAGGAAGAAGAGAAAGGTGGCTACGGTTGAAAAGTGCCCTTGGGCCGGGTGTTCACAGGGTGCAGTAGGCAGGGAAGAAAGCTGGCCTAAGTACTGGCAGGGTCAGCTCTGAGCATAATGGGGAAGTAAAATATCTCTAGCTTTGTTGCTGGCTACCTCTAACTCTCCTCTCTGCTGACCGCGAAAAAAAGCATACGTTCTTCATTTTCCCAGGAGATGAATATCCCAATAATCCAACTTGGTACTCATTCACACCAAGGGGAAAATGATTAATAACGCTTTAGTGTCTTACTTCACCTATAAAGTGACTAGGAGTTAAAAATAATACACAAGGCCTCAATGAAAAAAATGTTGACACACTGTCAAAGGATATGAAGGAAGATCTTAAGTAGTAGAGAACAGGTAAACGCTCTTGGATGGAATGAGTTCATCTTATAAAGTTGCCAATTCTCCTCAAATTAAGTGACAGCCCAATCAAAGTTTCTTCTGAGTCTCCACCCCTCCGGAACTGGACAAATTTATTATAAGATTTATGTAAAAAATATATGAAAGCCCATGAATAACAACGTCAGTCTTGAAAAAGAACAAAGAGAGCAGAATTTCCTTTCCAGATATAAAGATATTCCTCAGTAATAAAAATATTATGGAACTGGCTCAAGAATAAATAAATAAATAAGTAAACCAACCAACCAACCAACCAACCAACCAACCAATGGAACAAAACAGGGAGCTCAGAGCTAGCTATTTGTACATGGGAAATACGTACATAATAAAGGACTCGCCATTTAGTGAACTGTGTTGGGATAACTGACTCGCTATGTGGAGGAAAGTAAACTGGATTCCCTACTTTCCATCATCTACAAAAAGCCATTAAAGACCTGATTGTAAAAGGTAAAACCATAAATAGAAGAAAAGACAGAAGAATATCTCTGTGACCTAGAGGTGGAGAGAGACTTTTCAAACAAAGCCTTGAAAAGTGCAAACCGTGTAATAAAAAATAATGTCTTAGATGTCATCCAAATCAAATTTCTATTCAACAAAAACCAAACTAATGAAGTTAGTAGAATGCAAGTTGAGAGGAGAGTTTGTTATGCCTACAAGCAAAGGAGATAATGTATGAAATATACAGGGAACGCCCAGAAATCAACAACAAAACCCCAAAGCCCACTAGAACAATGGGCAACAGATGTAAACAATCAATTCAGAGAGGGGGGAAACTCAAGAGGCTCCAAGTGTGTGAAAAAAGAATTACAACAATAATGAGATAGCGTTTTAAACTTCCAAAAGTTGGCAAAATCAAAGCTGGATTCAAAATCGAAAAAAACCAAAGAAAACAAACCTTAGTGCTGTCTTTCTGGAGAGCAGTTTGGCAGTATCTAGAAAAAGGCAATGAACTTATCTTTAAGACTGGGTAGACCTACTCCTGGGTAAGTATCCCGAAGATGTTCTCAAAAACATACCATTACGTGACTTGGATGAGGTTGCTTAGTGCTGCAGTGTCTGTAGAGTGCAATTGGAGACGGTTTAGGTGCCCACTGAGGCGGGGAGAAATAAGTAAAGCGTGGATATACACTGATGAGTGGCATGTTAGAAAAAGGGTCTGCACATAGCAACATGGATAGATTGCAAGACCACAGTGCTGAGTGAAAGATTAAGAAGGAGAACCATTCCTATAAAATAAAAATACCTACGCATGCTCAACAACACATGACGTTTTACAAGGATTCAGAAATGTGTATAAATACATTAGCCCAATGGCCTATGGCGGGTGTGGAGGTGGTGATGTTGTGTGGTGCAGAAGGAAGGAGGATTAGGAGGGTGAGATCTCTCTCTCTCTGTCTCCGTGTCTCTCTTTCTCACACACACACAGTGGGACAGAGAGAGAGAGAGAGAGAGAGAGAGAGAGAGAAACTTGCAGGGAACAATGATCATGTGTGTTATACTGAGGAGTATGATGAATACACAACTTTTTACCAGACACCTGAAGTTCTATTTCTCCTGGAGAGATGTATACTTTATTTTTTTTAACGTTTTTATTTATTTTTGAGACAGAGAGAGAGCATGAACGGGGGAGGGGCAGAGAGAGAGGGAGACATAGAATCCGAAGCAGGCTCCAGTCTCTGAACCATCAGCCCAGAGCCCAACAGGGGGCTCGAACTCACAGACCGTGAGATCATGACCTGAGCTGAAGTCGGACGCTTAACCGACTGAGCCACCCAGGCGCCCCAGAGAGATGTATACTTTAAAAGAATGCATTGTGTTGGGGTGCCTGGTTGGCTCAGTTGGTCAAGCGTCTGGCTCTTGGTTTTGGCTCAGGTCATGATCTCACAGTTCATGAGTTCTAGCCCTGCACCGGGTTCTGCATTGACAGTGTGGAGCTTGCTTGCGATTCTCTCTCTCTTCCTCTGTCTCCCCCCCACCTTGCTAGTGCTATGTCTCTCTCAAAATAAATAAATAAACGTAAAAAGAAAAAGAATGCATTGTGGATTTCTGAGCATCAGTCAATGAATTGAGAAATAGTTTCATCATGCAGTGAATATTTATGTGGCAGGCACTATTCTGGGTGCTAGGGAGAGTAGAGTGAGTGAGACAGAGAAGGCTACCTTCTGGTTAGGGATTCTGGTTAGCCCTTCCTGGCATTAGAGCAGGAAAACTGTTGCATAAATCAAAGATGAACAATGGGTATGTCTGTCTGGGTCTGGGAAGCCAGGGTTGCTGTTTATCTAGGGTGACTGCTGGAAGACACTTGAAAATTCACAAGGGAACAGCTGAAGAGAAGGCCTTTCATGATCTGAAATTATTTAGCACCCATTTGTCTCCAGTTGTTTTTTCACAGGAGCAGTTTTATACTGTATCCACAACCTCTCCTAATAATAAGGGTTTTTGAGACTTCTTGTTCAGCAATCCTAGAGCAGGTTTTCACGTTAGCGGGTTTTGGTCAAGTTCACTGAAGCCTAAGATCTTGGCTCCATTAGCACTTTAATATTTATTTATTTATTTATTTATTTGGAGAGCGAAAGTGGGGGAGGGGCAGAGAGAGGGGGACAGAGGATCTGAAGCGGGTTCTGTGGGCTTTGGGCTGACAGCAGGGAACCTGATGTGGGACTTGAACTCACAAACCACGAGATCATGACCTGAGCTGAAGCCGGAAGCTCAACCCACTGAGCCACCCAGGTGCCCCAACGCTATCTTTTTGATGTTTGTCCCTCAGGACTAGATAGTGAACAATACGCATGTTGCTGCTGTTAAAGACTGGTTTGCAATTTTCTGGCACTCTGTTTTTGTTTCACAGCTATTTATTCCCTATTCAGGAATAACAATGAAGCTGGCAAGTAGTACTGCACCAACCCCAACTTTAGAAGTACTGTAAAGGCAGTTCCAAATTACCTCCATGAGTGTTCCCAAAGATATTTAGTGAATTATTTAAATTCACAGATCAACGTCTTTTTTGTTGATTTCTTTTTATGTGTCTGGAGCTGTTTTAAGTATTGGAGATATGAAGATAAAAAAGACTGAGACTCTTCCCTGGGAAGCATATAATTTGATAATGTCAAAATTTATTTTCCCAGAGATCCTGGGTGGCTCAGTCACTTAAATGTCTGACTCTTGGGTTTGGCTCAGGTCATGATCTCATGGTTCGTGGGTTCAAACCCCACATTGGGCTCTGCACTGACAGCATGGAGTCTGCTTGGGATTCTCTCTCTTTCTCCCTGTCTCTCTCTGTGCTCATCCCAAGCTCTCTCTCTTTCTCTCAAAATAAATAAATAAACTTAAAAAACCCTTATTTCGGGGCGCCTGGGTGGCGCAGTCGGTTAAGCGTCCGACTTCAGCCAGGTCACGATCTCGCGGTCCGTGAGTTCGAGCCCCGCATCGGGCTCTGGGCTGATGGCTCAGAGCCTGGAGCCTGTTTCCGATTCTGTGTCTCCCTCTCTCTCTGCCCCTCCCCCGTTCATGCTCTGTCTCTCTCTGTCCCAAAAATAAATAAAAATGTTGAAAAAAAAATTAAAAAAACAAAACAAAACAAAAAAAAAACCCTTATTTCCCATGGGAACAAAATTATGTATGCTGGTCAGATTCCCAGGCAAGCTAACAAAAGACTATTTAATCCATAATATAGAATAAATCAGTGCTAACATAATTATACAGAATTTTGGAAAAAAATGGCCATATCTCATACAATAGGAAATTGGATGAAAAAGAGTTTCCTCATCTTGGACTCATAAACAACCTCAAGCAAACATTTGGAATGGGTGTAGTTTCATGCACTCTCCTGAATCTTCCCTTTTGCATCTTTCTCCTAAGGCACCCTCCCAAATGCTCAGTGTCCTTGTGCTGTTTTAACCCTTCCTGTGGCTCCTCATCTGGGTCTGTGCCATTCTACCAACGCTCAAGATTCAATTACTCGCTTTCCTTCTTCCAGTTCTTCAACATTCCTGATCTTAACTAGTTGGGAGGAGAAAAATCTGAACAAACTAATTTGCACGTTCTTTCCCCTAGCACATGCTCCCCATTCCCACCCTTTGGGAGGGGTTCCAGTTGAGTTTTTAGGTGTTATTTAGAATTCATTGTATTTTTAGGGGTGCCTGGGTGGCTCAGTTGGTTAAGCTTCCTACTCTTGATTTTGGCTTAGGTGATGATCTCACTGCGAGTTTGAGCCCCAAGTTGGGCTCCACACTGTAGGTGCGGAGCCTCTTTGGGGTTCTGTCTCTCTTCTCTTTGCTCCTCCTCTGCTTGTGCTCTCTCTCTCAAAATAATTAAATACACTTAAAAAACTTAAATAAACTTAAAAAAAGAATTCAATGTATTTTTAATAATTCAAAGTCAACATATAACCACTATATTGCCAGGTTCTCTTCCTTAGACATCCATACACATAATAAAAACTGTTATAAGATTTTTGGAGGGGCGCCTAGGTGGCTCAATGGGTGAGCATCCTACTTCGGCTCAGGTCATGATCTCATGGTTTGTGGGTTCGAGCCCCGCTTCGGGCTCTGTGCTGGTGGCTCAGAGCCTGAAGCCTGCTTCAGATTCTGTGTCTCCCTCTCTCTCTGCCCTCCCCCTCTAATGCTTTCACTCTCAAAAATAAATACATTAAAAAATAAATATTTTTGGAAATATTATTTTGAGACTTAACTTGTGTGTTGTTTAGAATGAGAACAGGTAAAATTTTAAGATAAACTACTATAGCCACTGTATTCTTAAAATATTTGCATGTTAAGAAAAATGGCAATTAGATTGT
Organism: Herpailurus yagouaroundi; assembly: GCF_014898765.1. Lineage (NCBI taxonomy): Eukaryota > Metazoa > Chordata > Mammalia > Carnivora > Felidae > Herpailurus > Herpailurus yagouaroundi. The sequence goes on from NW_024412413.1 coordinate 49,240,554, forward strand.
TTAGCATTAAGGTCTCCAAATTTAAACTGATACTGATTATAATTCAATAAAAAATTGTTTTAAGTAATCTCTACATCCACCATGGGGCTTGAACTCATGACCTCAAGATCAAGAGTCACATGCTCCACTGACTGAGCCAGCCAGGCGCCCACCCCTCAATAAAAAATTTTACGATATATTTGCAGCCACCATAATTGTTAATATTTAAAAGTCACAGAATGGGAGGAAAGCAGTGCTAAGATTAGCCAACACTATTATTTTAAAATTTTAAGTCTTCCTCAGGATTCAGCATATTGAAAAAAAGAGATAAAATTAATTTTAAAAATGGGATTATCTCCAAGCTATCATTATTCTTTATTTTAAAGCAGAGGATATAGGACATGGGTCCTTTATTTCTTATCACCTGTAATGAGATAAGAATCTATGAAGCTGGTAGGAAAATGAGTCCACAACCAAAATGTTTACTCAGCTACTACGGAAGATCAAAAACTAGTATGCTGAATCCGGAATCTGCGAAGACAAAGCAATTGTTTTCTTTGAAAAATAAGTGGGGTTTAGAAAATTTCTGGGATTTATCTGTAAAAACACCTTCTGGGCCCTAATAGTGACGTTTTAGGGAAACACTCACATTTCGGGGTGGGAAAAATAGGAGGTAGCGTTTTGTGGGCTCTTCTGGTGGTTAGGTAGTTCTCAGAAGACAGTACTGGAAATTAGATAATTGCTGATGTCATCTTTTTCACAAAAAAACGTGTTCTGGGGGCTATAAAAGCAGCAGCTTTTCCCTTTCCATCACAAGCAGAATCGTTGAAACAGGTAAGTGTTTCAGCAAGCTTGGTTTGAAATGATAACTTCTTGATGCCTCATTGTTTTCCCTTGTAATCTTGCTTCTTGTTCTCTCCACACCAGGTTCTCCTTTTCTAGTCGCCATTTGTTTAAGTTAGAGGTGTCTGCGATGGCCGCCCTGCAGAAACCTGGGAGCTCTTCCCTTATGAGAACTCTGGCCGCTAGCTGCCTCCTTCTCATTGCCCTGTGGACGCAGGGAGGATTGGCTGTGCCCATCAGTTCACACTGCAGGCTCGACGGGTCCAACTTCCAGCAGCCCTATATCACCAACCGCACCTTCATGTTGGCTAAGGAGGTACTCATCTCAAACTCTCTCTCTCTCTTTCACATCTATCTACTTGGAACCTGAGAGTTCCAAAAATTTTCTCCAGGACACTACTAAAATCTTTAGGAACCCATCATCTATCCTCACTGGTAGACCAGAGATTATTTTCTATGTCTCTTTAGAGAATTTTTGGAGATTGGGCTTTACCAGAAGACCTTCCACTTTGGCCTTGAGGATATGTAGGTTGAGCTTTACTCCAAAAAAATCCATTCATTAGCCCACCTGACTTTTGTTTTTCCCTTTACTCCTCTGTGCATTATTTTAAACTCATGCACACATCTGAATTCTTTCTTTAGTCTTCCTGGGGCTGCTCTGGGGAACGTGGATAGAATGCATCTCTACTCACAGACTTTTCTCCTATCTCCCTGACGTCCAGGCACTTTGTCTTTTCTTCTCTTCCAGGCTAGTTTGGCAGATAACAACACAGATGTTCGTCTCATTGGGGAGAAACTGTTCTACGAAGTCAACGTAAGTCATAGTCATGATGAGCAAGGCAGTGTGTCATCCATGGTTATTTGGGCGGTGGTGATGATGGTTTGGATCTTCTGGATGCCCCCTACCATGACCCCTGCTGTTCCACTTTTGCCTGCAGATGGGAGAGCGCTGCTATCTGATGAAGCAGGTGCTGAACTTTACCCTTGAAGAAGTGCTGCTCCCCCAATCTGATAGGTTCCAGCCCTACATGCAGGAGGTGGTGCCCTTCCTGGCCAGGCTCAGCAACAAACTAAGCCAATGTGTGAGTTCTTCTCCTACCCTAACTCCACCCACTCCTAGCCCGCCTTCCCCCCCTTCTTCCCTTTAGAGCCCTTCCACGCCAACCCTCACTGCCCCTACCCAGGCTGGCAGCAAGAGGTGCCTCAGCAACACCATTACAGGAGTGATTTGGAGTCAGAGTGTTTGTTTTTGCTTTAATTGAGTCACATTTTGAATTTATGGTGATGAAGGGTATCTGAAAGACAAGAGCACAGAAGGCTCCTCTGTTCCTGGGAAAAAGCAACTTAAGTTATGTGAGAAGAGAAAGGTGTTGGGAGCTGTAGGAAAAAATGCCTAGATGTGGAAATGGTTCCTCTGAGTAGAGATGGAAGGGATGGGAAAGAGAAAGGGTAATGGAAAGATTTAACATTTGGTGCTGGGTGGGCAAACATGGTTGCCCTTTGGATGCTGCAAGAAGTGACCGAGTCAGAGGTGTATGACCTTGATGGCTCTGAATATTTACAATTTTGAAAAAAGATTGGGGTGGACTGGGTGGAGCAACGGGACTCAGTATTTATTAAGGAGGGCCTACTGTTCACCCAAGACATACTTTATGTCCGTTTCTTGTTCTGAGCGTGCATTTTTCGTGAGGGAGAGTTAGGGTTTTATTCTTCACAGAATTTGCATAAACCACTCCACTCTTTCCACACACTTAAACCTCAGTAGGATTTCCCAAAGGTGGAGAGAGGTCCCATGTAAGGGAAATGACTGGATTTGGGTGTCCAAGGGAATTCAAGAGCTGTGCAAATCTAGGTCACTGGTGAAATCTGGGTCATTGTGGGCAAAATTGCTAAGAACTTTAATTCCAGGTGCATTGTAACGCACCTCGGTTAGGGACACTCAAGTTCATAAAGCTAAAATAAGTGTTTTGGTTTTCATTTTGTAGCATGTTGACAGTGATGACCAGCATATCCAGAGAAATGTGCAAAACCTGAAGGACACAGTGAAAAAGGTACTACTGATAACTATTAATGCTAAATTATTAAAGAGGAGAGACACGTGTCACTTTCTTTTTCTTCCCTTTCTTTCTTTTTTCCCCCTATGGATAATTTTTTACTTGATTCGCCTACCATTGGGTTGATCATTTCGGTGCATATACATAGATGTGTCTGTATATTTATAAATAAGCTTCCCAATTTTGCAAATCCTAGAATCCTAGAACCGGCTGGGAAATTAAGTCTTCTAATCTCATCACCCCATGTTCTGGGCATGGCCAGTAGCAAAGCCAGGGCTACTAGGCAGATCTCCTGAATACTCTATGCAACACTATTTCCAGCAGCAATTTGTGTTGGTTTTAGTTTTATTAATTCTTCAGGAAATTTGAGATTCCTACTAGCGTGTAATCTGAATAGGCACCTGTTCAAAAAACAGAAAAGCACCTGGGGGAAAATTTATTTGAGGTGATTTTTGAAGTCATTGATTTGACGGTTTAAGACTTGGAGAGAGAAGCCCAGAAAAATCATAATAAGAGAGCTGGGCTTATGTAGGGGATGAATCTCTGGAATGATTCATGCTTATATTTAATCATCATTGTACAATACCCAACAGCTGTAGATTTTAATTTAAAAGCAAGAGTGAGCCACCCCTAATTTCTTTTATACAGTTTCAAATAGAATGAAATGTTAGTAATGGCTTTCATGTAGCGAATGAAAGTCTGAACTGGGAATAATCTTTTCTTCCTCTCTCTTTCCCCCTTCCTTTCTGGTCTCCTCCTTCCCTCAACAAATTCCCAGTGAGCATTTATCTTATGTAGGCTACTGTATATTCGAACAGTGAATGATACTGTCACGTGGCCTATTTGGGGAAAAGAACAATAGTAGAAAGCTGAGACTAGCAGTTGTGACTCATCCAAAAACCAGTGGAATGATTACTAGCAGCGAAAGTGATGCTTTTGCAGACAGGCACAGTGATACCTCAGAAGCACGAAAGCTCTAGCCGATGGAATTTTCACTAACAGGTGTAACCTAAATTTTCTTTTCCTTCCCACCTTGGTGTTTCTTAAAAAAAGGATTTCTTCCTGATCATGATTTCACGAATGTGTCTGTTTCTTCCTTGGATAGTGGAAGGCTTTGTAGCCTTTCATTGTGAAGACCAATTCTCTTGTCATATATCGATTACCTCGATGTGGAGGGCTGGATATTAGCATGCCATTGCAAAGAAGTGCTCTGCACTTCTGGTCTGAAAAATCCTGACGTCAGTTTACTTTGTTGGCTTTAGAAAAATGCAGGGTGGGAGAGAAACATCTGACGGTGTTCCATGTGGGGAAACAAATTTTAAAGCATTTTTTTAAATGCATTTTTTAAAACAAATTTTAATCCATTTGGGGAGAATCAACTCTTGCAATGGGGTGCCACCTAGAAGAGCGGTTATGGTATTTTTGTTTTAACCCTGTAGCTCCAGAGAGCATAGGCAAGAGAGGAACATTACCCAGAGGAAGCTCAACACCAGAGATAACTGTTCAACACTGGCTGAAATGGGAGGGCGGTCTTGGAGGTGTTATGTCCCTGCCACTGCAGGTACAAGCAGAGAGCAGGCTGTGGTAGAACGGATGATAGACAGTAGGGCAAGCCAACTTCAAACATTCTTTATAGTCTTGGCAGTCTTTGAGATATAAGAAATATCACTTGGCATTATGTCAAAGGAAGTATGGAAAGGTGGAATGATGGAAGACAAGAGGAAGAGAAAGGAGAACAAAGCAGAGAGGACAATGATGGCTTACGGGTTTCCTTGAAATACTCTAGAGCACATTTAATAGATTAGATGAATTTCAGAGGAGAATGCTTTGAACTTGAATCTGAGTTCTCTCTCTTACGGAGTTTGAAAGCCTCATTTACAGCCTACCCGGAAGGAGGAGGAGAGAAGTGGTGTTATAATGTGTATCTGACTTTCTACTAATTAAAGCAACTGGATGGGACTTATTTGGTATTTTCCCTACAAAAGTGAAAACCTGTTGTTGTTTTCCCCCTTTGTTAAGGAGGTGAGAACAGAAGAAGCTCACGTGTATTGGTAAATGTATAGTTTGGGTACAAAAGTGTGTGAGCTGAGCTGTTATAATTAGGTGGTCATAGACTGTAGTGAGGCTATGAGGGAGGGCAGAGCATAGTGGGGGCATTCAGTCCTGCAGATGTCTGCACAGCTCCCATCCGCTTGCTCTGGTTAGGAAGTGGCTTTAAACAGCTTCATTAGTGTAGATACAACTGAGATTTGATGCCCGTTGGTGCCTTTAAAGTTCAGTTAACCATAATTTTAAGCTCTATGGCAAATCATGTTATATTCCGCTAAAAAGGGTATTGTTATTAGTCTTTTACAAAAGGCAAAACCTTGGTTTTTGTCTCCAGCAACCCAACCATCTTTTTCTAATTTGTTCCTCTTTAAAAAGTATGGTATGAATGCTCAAATACTCATGTGTTCTTATTTTTACAGCTTGGAGAGAGTGGAGAGATCAAAGTAATTGGAGAACTGGATTTGCTGTTTATGGCCCTGAGAAATGCCTGTAATTGAACAGAGCAAAGCTGGAAAATGGAAGACTAACCCTTCTTGCCCCTTAGAAATAACAAGATCCCTTAAAGGTTTCTTTTACCAAAAGGAAAATGGGAAGCCAAACTTTTTAATCATGGGTGGATTCTAAGTAAACCGCTGCTTAGCTTAAAAAAGAGAACAATGTCACCTGTGTCCACAGGATCAGAAGGTAGACCTTCCATGCTTAATGAGAATTATTGATAAAATTTTATTGTGGTTGGTGTTTTATACCCAGAAACTTATTTTTTTTAAAACAATTGTCTACTCCCATAAAAAATATTACTTCCCATTCCTTTAGGGAAAAAAAAAAGCCCTAAATAACTTCATTTCCAGAATCAATATTTATATTTATGAATTTATTTATTGTTGTAAGTACACATTTTATTTATGTCATTTTAATAATATAGATTTATTTATAGAAGTATTACGTGATATTGCTACTTAAGTACAAAGCTAATATTTATGACAATAATTATGGAGCTATGTTTATTTGATCTCAATAAACACTTTGATATCCTAAATCTTGTGGCTTTGTGATTTGTTTCCCTTTAATATCATCATCATCATCATCATCATCATCATGTAAACATTCTCATTTGCTAAAATGGGCCAAGAACCTCATATACTTTTTCTTGAATCTAAGCCAGTTAGGTAGCTGTTAGTATTATCTCTATTTTAAGGATGAGAAAATTGAATCAGAGACATGTTAAAAAAAACATTGGGTAACGTTAGTTGACCTGTATTGAGCTAGGTCTATGGGATTTCTGGGCTTTCTTTTATATTGCCTATGTAGATTTATTATGTTGATTCAGCATGCAATTCTGAAAGGAAAACAGTAAGACACAGAAAAGGATCCATTGGCATCATTACCAGTTTGTGGATAAAAGAATGGGGTGATGTTGCTCGCAGAGAAATACACATAGCCCCTGGTGCTATGGAGGAACTAGATTGAATCTATTAAGGAAGGCATTCTCCAGTTTTCCTGTAAGTCAGGAAACAAAGTAAAGGGGAAATGGACTAAGTTCGGGGACTCTCCCAAATTTGTGCAATGGTTCAAAAAAGAGAAAAGAAGTAGAGCTAGTTGGATGAGCTCTATCTAGAAGAATGGACAAATGACACCAGCGTTGAGGAATATACAGTTCTTTCCACAGAAGGTGAAAGCCAGTGGTCAGGAGAGGTCAGTGTGTCAGTGGTTGACTGTTTACAGTATTTCCTCCTCTGAAAAGTGAAGAATCCCAGGTTTATTGTATAGGTCACTCACCAATCATTTGCCAAATTCTTGCAGGGTTAGGTCAACCTGGTGGTGACTGGTGAGCACATATGTAAATTGTAAGTTCACTCACAGGTTAATTGAAGTTAATATTTTTGGGTGTGGGCTGCAAATACTAAGAGGTACCCCAGCTAAGCTTTTTAATACAATTATAGTTACTTCTGGGATAAGCTGGAGTTTTGGACTTTTTCCTCTCTCCTTCCAAATGAATCTCAGGGTAATAATTTGAGCAAAATTTGGGATTTTACGTATTTTTTTTGAGAGAGAGACAGAGAGAGAGAGACAGAGAGAGAGAGAGAGAATGAATGGGGGAAGAGCAGAGAGAGGGGGACAGAGGATCTGAAGTAGGCTTTGTGATGACGCAGAGAGCCCGATGTGGAGCTCAAACTCACGAGCCATGAGATCATGACCTGAGCCAAAGTTGGACACTTAACCGACTCAGCCACCCAGGAGCCCGTGATTTTACTTATTTTTGACCAATCTTCTAGGAATTAAACCATACATGGAAGAATACCCTTAGAATTGGATTCATGAATGCTTCCATCTAGGGCAAGGAGTCTAAAATAAAGAGATTGAAAAAATTCTGAATGCTGAGGAACATAAAACAGAAGGTACCAGGATCTTCTTCAGTTCTCAAGGGCGGTTCTGGCAAACTTTGCAGCTGCATGAGATAGTCCAAATTTCCCACAGGGAGTCTTGACATAAACCTTGGTACTTGCTGTAGCAATTCTTTTGCATTTGGCTGGCACTATGAGCACTGCTCTTACTCTTGGCGTTGGCAGAGGCCATGGGTGTTTCCTCCCCCAGTAGCAGATGGCAACACCTGGGTGTTGGGGAGATTCATCTGTGAGGTTGTATGAGATGCAAGCCCCCAGAGACACTAACCAGCATTCAGGACTGATGAGAAGCCACTAGAGAGTTTCAAGCGTGGGAAAAAACTTGATATGACTCATAAAGATCGCTCTGGTATTGGATGGAGACTAAGTTTAACAGGGGTAAGACTAGAAACAATGCCAGCACAATAGTTTAGGGAAGAGGTAATGATTGCACTGGAGTGGATGAGAGTAGAGCCAGGGAAACTGGTGTGTGACCCTCTCTGTGACACTTAGTTTGGATTGCTTAGGAAATAAGGGCTCTGTGTAGGTCATATACATTAAGAGGAAAAGTGATCTGTTAGTTCTTTTTTCTGGCTTTTTATTTACACTATATTATTCGCTAGTATGTAGTTCTCCAGATAGGAATGAAAGTAAAGACAGATAGGTGATTTTGTTCTGAAAAGAGGTCAGGATTTTAAGGTTTGAGCGAAGACACATATCAGATGAGAAGCAGTGATACCAAGGGTTGAAAGCCGAGGTCCTCTTGTCTCTGAGGCAACCACAGCTACGGTGACTTTATCTTTAAAATGTACTTTCAGTGAATGCTTATTGTTGATTCCAATTTTCCACTTTCTCTCCAGCTGCTTTTGGGGAGGGGTGATTTTCCCATATTCTCTCCTCTCCTCCCCCCCCCCCCCACTCCGCGCCACCATCTCCATCCTCTCTTTGCCCGCAAAAGCACCTCCCTGACTGCCTGGCTTCTCGCTCCCCAAGTTCACCCCTCCGCGCTGCGTACCTGCTGAATTCTGTGGTTCAGGTTGTGCAGATTGTTGTGTTAATCCTCCAATCAGTTTTCTAGGTGTGCAGGATGGTTTAGTGTTGGTCTGGCTGTATTTCATGGATGCAAGACACAAAAAACTTCCATGCTGTTCCGCCATCTTGGCTCCTCCCCAGTGAATGCTTATTGTTGAAATAATAGGTGGAGAAAACTGAGATGATGGATCCTTGTCAGTAAGAGAAAATCATACTGCCATTACACCACGACTGCTGGGTAGACTGTAACTGGACCAAAGGTATGGACTAGATTGTCTTGTCAATTCACTCAATAGTCTTGTCAATGGAAAACTACATCAACTGGAAAAGACAGGATCCTCAAGAACTTCATTTCCATAGCAATGAGGTTTTAAGTCACTTTACCAAGTGAAGGACCCCATCCAAGGGAGGTGCAGGCAGTGGGTAAAGGAAAAATGGAATGAGTGGTAGAAGAAGGAATTCACAATTATTAACGTAGGTCCTGTGAACAGCTATAAAAGTAAGAACTATAGCAGATATGTTTTCCATTTGTCCTTTTTTCCCCTTTTCCCTTTCCCCCACCTCTTAGATGAAGAATACGGTAGAAGTTATTCTAGTTTGCAAGTGGGAATATAACCACATTGATATTGTCCTGTAACTACACAGTGGTTGATGAGATTCTAAGGGTTTCCTGTGCTGGAGACCTACATTTTTCACCTCAGCAAATCCAAGAGTGGATGCTGAAGACAAAAGAGATGGGTTGTGCCAATCTGGCCATCCATATCCATCTTCTGTTCTCTTGCACTCTCTGCTCTGTGCTCACAGAGGCTGACGTATACGACATGCTTCATATATGTGTTTGTTCTCTGGCTTTCGATTGCATGTGGCAAGTGGGAGAAGTTAGCTGGAGATTGAAGAAGGGCGGAATACTTCTTCTTCTGGGACTTCCTGCCAGATTTCTACGCAGGTTGGTTGTATACTTCTACCAAATGCCGTAGTTCCTTGCAGATAGCTCTCTTCCATGTTGCTTTCTTTCCTGGTTTTGGAAATTGCTCTCAACCCTGTTTCCCAATAGGCTTCCAGGTATTTTTAGCTTTAGGGCATTGCACTGCTTCTTACGGAGTTCCTTAAACTCTTTCTACACCTTAGAAAAATTAATCCCTTCTGAAACTCTTCTCTATTACCCAGTTTGAATGCAACATGTTTTCTGCTGGGATTCTGATCTATATATTCCTTTTCTCTCTTCCATTCTCTCCCGAGTCACATAGCAGCAAGATGAAGTCTGTTAATTTAGGTATCATCCATGGACAATAAAGAAAGCCAGTTTTTGGCATATCTGAGTGGTCTGTAAATTTTGACCCTGCAACAAAGCAAAATCAGAAACAATAGTATTTTGAATTCTAAAATCAAAACACTTTCTTTAATTAAAAAAAAAATCCTATTTATCCAACAGATTTCTCCATGGGGGAAGAGAGGCACTTGCGTCAACATGCAGGAACTAAAGAGCTCTCTCCTTCCCTCTGGGCCAGGAGTGCTCTTGTTCCTTTGGAGTCTTTCTCCTCTCCGCTGCTTTCATGCCAGACAAACAGGGGTATCTTTAAATCAGGCTACTACGCCAGCTAGGGGAAGGGAGAATTATTACACTTGAGTAATTTCCACAGCTCAACCTTGTGTTTTGGTTGTCTGTCCTGTGTGCAGCCCCTTCTCTCTCCTCTTTTGATCCAAGATATTCAGGGTGACCCTCCATGCCTATTTTAGTCACAGTCTCTCCTTATTTCTACGGGGTTTAACTGTCTGGCTCATTCTCTGCATCCCATATCTTACTTTAGCGATGCGTGTGCAGGATAAGCTCAATACCATCAAGAAATCGATCTGTTGTGCCCTTACTAGCCTGTGCTGTTTCTCTTTGAAACCTGCATGCTGTGAGATGCTCTGCTGAGCTCTTGTTTCATCTATGACATTTTCCACTTGCCATTGCAGCAGATGCTATTTTTAGGCACAGTGACAGCCCAGGAACTTTATGATTCTTACATTGCTGTTTGACTCAATAACACCCTTAGACGTTTCAATTCAATTTAGTTCCGTAAGCAACTGTTGAGATCATAGGGTAGCAAGATCCTGGACTAGGGACTATGAAAATACAAGGTTAGATATAATTTGGATGCTGTCCTCAGGGTGCTGACAGCCTCGTGAGGAAGACGAACAAATAACTGCTCAGGCACAAGTAAAGGCAAAATAGTAAATATTTTACGCTTTGGAGGCTACATATTATCTCTGTTGCATGTTTTTTCTTCACTTCCATCTTCTTCCTCCTCCTCTATTCTTTGAAAGTATAAAACCATTTCTTAGCTCCTGGGGTTTATAAAAACAGTCTGTGAGTCAGATTTGGGCTGTAATTTGACAACCCTTGGCTTAGATCATTCATAGTTCATTTTCCAGCATTAGGCACAAAAAAATTCTGCCAGCAAGATTAAAAGGGAATGGTTTCATGGGTAACTAGTAAGATCTGCTCTGAGTGACAGGATGGCAAATGAATTCAGCATTGAGTATAAACCAGAGTCAACAAAAATTACACTTAAAATTAAATTTCCCTATCAACTACAAGTTGTTATAGCAAAACCATGAACTGTAATCATTACTATAATAATGTTTTATCTTGCTACCCATTGAAAAAAATAGACTTTATTTTGTTAGAGTTTAGGTTCAGAGCAAAATTGAGAGGAAGGTATAGAGATTTCAAATATAAGCATATATATCCCCCCCCCCCCCGCCCGACATGCATCAACTTCCCCAATATTGACATCCCCAACAGAGTGATACATTTATCACAATGGATGATCTACATTGTTGTTAGCTATTTTTGATAACAATGAATTTTTTTTTTTTTTTTTACAATGGAAAGTAAATCTCTGTAAACACATCTTATGTGTCATCTCAGACTCTCTTGTTCTCTCTTGTTTTCAACTGCTACTGCAATGATCATTTCTGGCTCCTTCTGTCACTTTGAACTCAGAAAAAGTGCTGTGGGGCAGATTGTGGTGTCTGCTTCCCCTGAAGTGCTGAGGGGCCAGAGGCATGAGAAGTTAACTCTCTATTAGGCAAATCTTCAAGGGAGGATGCTGGCATATAATTTTCATCCTCTTCTTCCCTTCCTTTGGTCTGATCCCAGGCATAGTGTTTCTATACAGCCTGTTGGAGCCACCCAACAGACTGGCCCTCTTCATAAAACACTGGCCAGCTTACTAGTGGCCACCATGAAGGTGCTGGCCATCCTTGTTGGCCTCATTTTTCTCCCTTCATTTCACTGCTCCTAGTAAAGGATCAGCACTCAAGCTTTGCTTCAGGCTCTATTTTCTGGGAAACCTGGGTTAACAAGATTCTTTACGAGAATCTAGGCATCATGATGTTATGGATTTTGGCTTATTCTGTTCACTGCCTACATGTTACCTGGCACATAACATGTGCTCAATATATATAAGGTACTTCTCTCTCTCTCTCTCTCGTATGTAAGATCTGCTATGAGCAGCAGAATGGCATATACATGTATACATATACGTCATACATGCATATATGTGCCATATATAGTACGTGTGTGTGTGTGTGTGTGTGTGTGTGTGTGTGTATATATAATTCTTTCAAGACATGTTTTGAAAGAATGAATGCATTGATTCAGGGCAGAACCTCTGGAAGACACTAGCACAAAAACAAGTTTGTGGGAAGGATAGAGACCTCTTATTAGCTGATTCCTGCCTTCAGAGAGACCCAGGCCTGCAATACAAAAAGCACAGATGTGTTTAACTGCAGGCAAGTGAACAGCTGGTGTGTAGGGAGCAACAAGAAAAGATACAGAACAACAAGGAGTAGCTGGCATCACTCATCACAGAGCTGCATGAGAGGTTCCTGTCCAGCCCAGACGGGCAGCTGGTCTGATATCTTCTGTAGACTTCTGGTTTGGCCTGAAATGCAGAGGAGAGACAGGAAACAATACAGAAGGCAGGGGAGGGGATACCCACTGTGGGCTCTGCAGAGATCTTCTAGACAGCATTAGAAGATAAAGAGCTGCTTGTGGCTGCCCAACACAGCTCAGAAGTGGGTCAAGAAGAAACATTTAGAAAGGCCCTCCCAAAGCAGAGTTATTGTGCCAGCGCCCAAATCTCTTCCTCCCTCTTCCTTCGAACCCTGACTGCCCTTTGGTCTTTTCTCACCTCCCAGGGCACTCAGTGGTGATCACGTTGGGGCGTAGTATTTATTGAACACATACTCTGTGACAGTCACTGTTTAGAACAGGTGTAACAGCAGTGAGCAAGAAGACAAAAATCCCTGCTCTGATAAGAGCATAGATTTTTAGTGAAGGAGGTAGTAAACAAAATGCATAAATAAAATATGTCATATGTTAGAGAATGATAAGGGCTTTGAAAAAAATAAAACAAAAATGAAATAGAGGAGTGGGGGGCGTGTGGTTAATTACTCTAATTTCCTGGGGCTGTGGTAACAAAGCACCACAGGCTGACTGGCTTAAATTACAGAAATTTAGGGGTGCCCGGTGGCTCGGTCGGTTGAGCGTCCAACTCTTGATTTCGGCTCAGGTCATGATGTCACAGTTCATGAGTTTGAGCCCCACATCGGGTTCTGTGCTTGACAGTGTGGAGCCTGCTTCAGATTCTCTGTCTCCTTTTCTCTCTGCCCTTACCCCACTCATGCTCTCTCTCTCTCTCTCTCTCTCTCTCTCAAAATAAATAAACATTAAAAACAAAACAAAATAAAGCAAACCAAAAAACCCCAGAAATTTATTTTCTCATAGTTCTAGAGACTGGAAGCCTGACATCAAGGTGTCAGAAAGGCTAGTTTTTCTTGAGGCCTCCTCCTTGGCCTGCAGATGGCCACCTTTCCTCTGTGTATGTCTGTGTCCTAATCTCCCTCTTCTTATGGAGACACCAGTCATATTGGATTAGGGCCTACCCAGAGGACTTCGTTTTAACTAATTACCTCTTTGAAGACCCTATCTCCAAATATGGTCACCCTCTAGGGGAGTGGGGATTAAGATTTCAACGTACGAATTTGGGGGGAACAACATTCAGCCCATAGCAGATATCCTGGGAAAGCCTTGCTGAGAAGGTGGTATTTGAACAAAGTCCTCAAAGATGTGAGAGAGCTGGCCATGCAGGTTTGTAGGCGGAAAGCATTGGCCCCGAGACGAATGTGTGCTTCGTGAGTTCCAAGAGCATCAGGGAAGTGTTGTGGCTAGAGCAGGAGAGCAAAGGGACAGCGGGAGGAGCTGAAGCCAGAAATGGAAGGGGAACAGGCAAAATCAGGCAGGCCCTCAGGCCATGGAAAGGACTTTGGCTTTTACTCTGAATGTGAGAGCAAGTCCTGAAGGGGGACATCATGTTGCTGGTGGCCTGTAAGTTCAGGTTCAAATGCATTGCTCAGTCTGAGTAACTGTCTACTAGGTGTTTATGCTGATTGCCATAGGTCCCCAGGGCTGAAGAGAAGGACAGATGATTGATCCATTTTGATGGAAAAGGCACATCTATTTCTGTGACTCTCACAATCATGATTTCTAAACTCTGTCCCCAGTCTTGCTGTTATTACTGCAAACCTTATTTCTAATGCACTTAGAAAATGAGGTACAAAGGCTGTCTTGTGGTCATATGTGCTCTGACAAAACTTTGGAGGATGCTTGGATTTGTGCATCGTGTATCCTTTCTCTCTCTTCTGCTGGTCTGAGCGAAGGGGACAGCTGTGGAGATCAGTTTTCTGTTCTCCTTTGTGGTGGGTTAGTATAATCGGCTTCTGATTTTTTTAATTTTTGAAATCGTGGTTAGGGTGTCATATTTTCGGCAGGACTTATGGATGATGTGCCTTTCATTGCCAGAGAATGAATGGCCAATGTGTCTGGTACCAATGTGTCAAAGCCTACAGAGCTATGAAAAAATGGCTATACAAAAAGAGCTCTTGGGATGTATGATAAGACCGAGTAAAGGAATACTTTGTGAAGTATAACGTTAGATACTTTTATAATGTATATGTAAGGGCTGTAAAATACCATAAATAATTGTTTTACTGTTCTTGAGGTGTTTTTCTTCTTTTTCCTTTTTCCTTAGGTCACCGTGCCATCTCTTATTTTCTGTAGTGTCCCTCACAACCTCAGATAGTCCCTATGTCCTGCTCTCCAGTGCGGTGGGAGGCCGCACGGGCGGTGGGAAGCACACGGGCTTTGGGGTCTTGTGAGCACGGATGGAATCCTCCGCCTTGTTGATCTAAGGGTCACCTGGGCATATGATTAAGCTTCCTTGGATTCTGTAAAATGGAGCGGTGCCAGAGGCTCTGAAACTACCTAGCCTCCAGCGTAATGAGAAGCTCTCTCTATATTTTCGGGTATGAAAGGGTTCTTCTCCCAACCAGCCCGTGGACTATTAAGTGCTCACATATGACAGTCAAGGCCTGTCGAATTCCACCGATTCTCGGTTGCAGCAGAAAAACAAGTAGCCAGGTCATGATTTCACCTCTTAAAAAAGCGTTCAAACAGATCTAAATATGTTTGAAAAGGTGGATGAGGTAGGAGTTTCTTCTTAAAAATGTTTTTCGAGAGCTACTAAAATGTTCACATGGGCAACGTAGTTAAAAAAAACAATTGTCTTGGGGCGCCTGGGTGGCTCAGTCGGTTGAGCGTCCGGCTTCGGCTCAGGTCATGATCTCACAGCTTGTGAGTTCAAGCCCCGTGTCGGGCTCTGTGCTGACAGCTCAGAGCCTGGAGCCTGCTTCTGCTTCTGTGTCTCCCTCTCTCTCTGCCCCAACCCACTCGCATTCTGTCTCTGTCTCTCTCAAAAATAAATAAGCATAAAAAAATAAAAAATAAAAAAAAACCCAAAAAATAAAAAACAGTTGTCTTCTGGATTAAACAAGAAGGGAAGGGCCAGGCCCTCCCATAAAGCTCAACAGAGCTATGCCACAGCGGTAGCTTCTTTTCTGCTGCACCAGTGGCCGGGCTCTCCTTACTTCCATCTCTCTCTCTCTCCCTTTTACCCCCTTTCCTTCTGTCTTTCCTCTCCTTCCCTCCCCTTCCTTTCCTTTCTTTTCCTTTCCTTCCTTCTTTTTTTTTACCCAGGTGAGATTCACATAATATAAAATTAACTACTTAAACATGAACAATCCATCGGCATTTAGTACATTCGTAGTGTACTAAACCCCACTTCCATCCAGTTCTGAAACATTGTCATCACTTGCAAAGGGAGGCCTGTACCCATGAAGCAGCTACTCCCCCGTTTCCCCTTCTCAGCCCTGGCGACCATGAAGCTGACCTCTGTCTCTATATTTTCCCATCTGGATGTGTCACAGAAGTGAAATCATAAATATGCGACCTTTTGCACTGAAAACAGCGTACTGTTTTCAAAGTTCTTCCGTGTTGTAGCATATGTGCATCAGCTCTACATTGCTTTTTATCACTAACATTCCACCGTATGGATGTATCACACTTGGTTTATCTGTTCGTTTATTTCTGGGTATTTGGTTCCTGTTTCCTTTTTAAAGAACCTCAGTCAGACAATATAGCTCCTTTGTTCAAATATCCCACACGACCAAGGGTGGAAGCTGAGGTCCCACTGATAGCTTTAAAGGCTGTGACTTGGGGACGCCTGGGTGTCTCAGTTGGTTAAGCATGGAGCCTGCTTGGGGTTCTCTCTTTCCTTCTCTCTCTGCCCCTCCCTTGCTTGCATGCTCTCTCTCAAAGTAGATAAATAAACTTAAAAAAGAAATAAAGGCTGTGACTTTGTCCACATTTCCTCTTCTATCTCACATTTTTCTACCCTCCTCCCTTGCTCTAGGTTTGATCACACAGGCTTCCTAGGTGTATGGAACACTCTGAGCGTGCACCTTCCCTAAGGACTTTGCATTGACTGTGCCTTTGGACTGAAGAGGTACCTCTGTGACTTGCTCATCACGTTATTCTACTGTTGCTTAAATGTTCCATCGAACCTTCTGTGATCATCCTGTTTACAACCTATCCCCATCCAAGCACCAGCACCCCCCTTATTCTATTCCATTTTCTCCAAAGCTTCATTTTTCAACTGTACATAACTGGCTTGTAGCTTACATAAGTTATATCTATTATATTTACTTATTGTCTGTCCTCCCCATCCTCTACTATCACGAGGATGTTTTATGAAATCAATCATTTTCTGTTCTGTTTATTGGTGCATACTGAGCCCCAGTAAGCCTGGGAGATAACAAACGCCCAAAATACATTTGGTGAATGAATGAATGAATGATGCACGGGGAAGACATACAGAGTATAAGTCACCCAGCATAGAACCGGGAACACAGGCTGAGACGCTCAGAGGGTTTTCATGCACTTTTCCTCTTCATGCTGTTCCATGAATCCAGGTTCCAGATCCACTTTCTTCCCCCTTCAGACCGTTTAGAGCCCTCTTCATTCCTTCTCTAGCCTGTTCTCATCCATCCCTCTGATGACATAAACATAAGATCAACATGTTTCCTGGGTGGAATTGTCTGATAGAGAGGGACCTACCTTTTCTGAAAGGACAAAACTCAGATATCATTGTATTAAGTATATTTATCAATCTATGACTATTTCTTATCTCTATCTTCTGGCTCTATCCTGGAAAAAAAATATTGGGTTTCAGGGTTTTTTACAAATAGAATGACTAGTTTAAAGTAGATCCACCTACTTCTTATTTATAGCTATGTAGAGTTTAGGATTTCTGATCCTTAGGAATTATGCCAATCACTGAGGTCGTTAAACATCATATTTCAACAAATTTAAGATACCATATGATCAAAGCTGCACCATTATTTTATCACTAAGAAAGGAAATAAGTGCTTCTGATTAAGCTATGATGCAGTGCTTGCTTAACATTTAGCACTTGGTTGTTGCCTTGCAAGAAAATATGTCATTTTGGTCATTCTTCCAAAGACAAATACTTGTTTCTCTAATAGCAGATTTGCATCCCACTGCTGTTCTGTGCCTTTCTGTGAACACATTAACTTTCATTTCATTGCTGAATCATAGTGCAATCTTTCTAAAGATATTTGAACAGCAATTCAACTCAACACACGTACTAACAGCCATGCACACAGTCTGAAGTGGGGACATGACTGGCGACTGCACAGGGAAGGACAACTGTGTATGGGCTGACTTGGTGATGTAATTATAAGACGATGGATTATAAAACGGGTTGTGATTTCAGAGATATTAAGATGTGGGGGAAAGAAAAAAGCCAAACCGCAAATGTGTCTTAGAGTCAACTAAATCGTTTAAGAATTAAGGAACCCGAATGGGTGTTGGTTTTTTCCTCCTACAGAGGAGAGGTCTCAAAGTGAGCTGTGATTCTCTGCATGAAACCCATTTTGCTCATTCGATATGCTTGACCATCAGAGGGCGCTGCTGGCATTCTTTTGGGTGTGTGAGGGTGGAGCTGAATTTTAAGGAAAATGGCTGCCATACCGGCATTTGGGAATTGGGGTAGCCAGCTGTGCTTTGGGGCAGATCAGTTGTTTAAATGTTCTCCTGTACATTATGTAGGAGTAGCAGCCTTAAAATATCCACTTAATGGCCCCGGTCTGCTTTCTGGATGTGTGTGGGGGTGAATTGAATTCCTCATGCCTGCATACTCTTTGAAATATGGTCAGATCATTGTTCATCCTTTGCTTTCCTCACTTTCTTCAACCATTTCTCAACACTTTTGAAAGTTTGTGAGAGACTTAAACATTATTCAGAGTATTGCACATGCATTTTGCTGTGGTCTGAATGCTTGTGTCTTAGATTCATATGTTGAACTCTAGACCCCAAGTTGGTGGTATTAGGTGGGACCTTTGAGAGGTGGTTAGGTCATGAGGGCAGAGTCCTCATGAATGGGATTTGCGCCTTTATAAAAGAGGCTCCAGAGAGATCCCTTGCCCCTTCCACCATGTGAGGACACAGTGAGAGGCTGGCTGTTTGCAACCCAGAAGAGAGGCTTCACCAGACTGTGACCACGCGGACATGTTGATCTGGGACTTCCCGGCCTTCACGTCGGTGAGAAATTAATTTCTGTTGCTTATAAGCTATCTAGTCTGTAGTATTTTGGTATAGTACCTGGACAGATTAAGATACATTTATTATTTGAAAAATAATAATGTAATAGTTACCACTTGCAGGGTGCATCTGTAGCTGTCCTTGTGCTCAGCATTCTATTGATATTATCATATTTTTTGCTCATGACAGCCGTCTGAAGTAGGTACAATTATTGTCCCATTTTAATGACGACAAAAACTAAAGCTCAGAGAGGATTAGCAACTTCCGCATGGCTATACAACTAGTAGGGTAGTTGCATCTGAGTTTCAAAACCAAATCTCCTTGTAACCAATAGCCATTTTTATGTAGTTCTGTATAAGGAACTTATAAAAGTGACATAATAAAAATACATCCAAAATGAGAGAGACTTGTGTTTCAGCTGGTGCCCCAAGGATATCACATACTTATTCTAATGGCTCTTTTGTTACTTGGGGGCACTTTTGGAACCCCCTGTCGGAATTGTCTTTAGGACCTGGGTTTTGAGTCTCCTTTATCACTTGTCATCCTTTGGGGGCCAGATTGGACTGTTTTTTGTTTTTTTTTTTTTCAATGTTTATTTATTTTTGGGACAGAGAGAGACAGAGCATGAACAGGGGAGGGGCAGAGAGCGAGGGAGACACAGAATCGGAAACAGGCTCCAGGCTCTGAGCCATCAGCCCAGATCAGCCCAGAGCCTGATGCAGGGCTCGAACTCACAGACCGCGAGATCGTGACCTGGCTGAAGTCGGACGCTTAACCGACTGCGCCACCCAGGCGCCCCCAGATTGGACTGTTTGAAGGACCCTAATGAGGCTGATGTGCCAACTAAGATGTAGGATGACTATGGTCCACAGGGAGATACGGTTTTCAGACATAAGGAAATGGCCAGTTTTCTGGAGTTGGTTGTGAATCAAAGCGGAGGCATCCCTGGGGTGTTATGATCTTCCTTGGGTCCTGATAGTTTCAGGGACATGAGACATTTATGTAAATGCAACCAGCAGGAGTTAAAAATTCGTCAGAACACATATTCATTTACCAATATTAGCGATTCGCGTTGCACTTACGTTTTGTTGCCGCACACCAGGGACCCCCAAATTAGCTGCTCAAGGCAGTGTACAGCTCCTGGAAGTATTTTGTGTGGTCCTTTTAGTGCACCCACACGGTGTGTTTACAGGCTGTATAATTAGGCAGATTTTAGGTTTGGTGGCAATGTAAGCAATTTAGTTCCGACTGTCCCATATGCGTTTACCCAGGGTGTTTATGTTAATCCTACACGCTCTGAAAGCATTTGGGCTTTTGATCCCTGGTAGTTCATACTCTTTTCTATAAAGGAATTTTGAATAGTAGGCGTCACTCTTCTCAAAAACAAAACAAAACAAACAAACAAAAAAAACCACCACCTTGGGATATTCCATGTCCCAGTTCAAACACCTTTAAGCTACTCCTAGCTAAAAAAGAATTCTTCCTTTTCCTGAATTTTTGTAAAATTTCTGTGAACTCCCTTTGTGCTCCCAATCAGCTGTCTTCTGCTGTAGCTCTTTGTGAACATTCCCATCTCACCTCAGAGAGTGTGTCTTTCACAGCAGAGCTGGTCCTGTGGGCATAAACTTCCGGTGTTGCAAAATCTACCTACTTTTTGAAGCAGCAGGAAATATTCCCCAGTGTTTGGACCTCTCACTCCTACTTTCTCTTCGCTCCTTTGCCAGCCTGGTGGTCTTTGATTTAGACATTTGTCTTGAATTCTGAAGTCTGTCACTGACTAGTTTTGAGGAATCTCTTGCTCACAACCAGCTTCCAGTGTTGTTTTGCTCAAGTACTACGTTAACTGCGCATGCTAGGCTTTGGTGCCTTGTCTTTGCTTCTCCTTATATGATTCTAGGCCACATCCACTTCTTAGCTTGGGGCTACTCCCTCACATGGACCATACCTGTCACCACTATCACAAGAACTGGGGCAGAATTGAGGATGGGATTCCATGGACCATCTGCCTTTATAGCCCCCCTGGTACCTAGCACAGGTCTCTGTATAGGCAGATCCTCGACAGAAATTTGTTGATGGAATAAAAAAGCAACACAGTTACAGTAGCATTTTGTGACGTAGAAAGGAAAGCATTTATTCAACGAACATCGGCTGTGCTTCCTTAGATGAGGCGTCATCTGGGTAGGGGCTAAGGATTCAGAGATAGAAAGGTTGGGTCTCTTTCCTTAAGAAATGTGCACGCTACTCGAAGTCCAGCGCTAGAAGCTGGGCAGTCAACTTGGACAGAGATGATAGAGAATTTACTAAACCGTGGGCCTTAACCCCAGGTCCCTATGCCAAACAAATCTTGAGTATGTTAGGGGAGTTACAGTTTCTGAGCTGGAAAAATTCTTGAGAAAAATTGGAAAACTCTTTTGGGTCTTAAGGCTGGCTGGCTAAAGAAAGGTGGCTCCTGAGAGAAGAGAGGGAGCCTGGCGAAGGACTCTGCAAGGGATATGTGTAAAACCCATAGGAGATCATGAGCAAGTTTCCCAGGGCTCTCCACTCTACCTGTGGTTAATTTTGGGGGGGGTGGGGATATTGGCTAAAAAGGAGATTTTATTTTTCATACGGACATTAAAAAAAAAAAAAATCACACGGCCTCCCGGAGATGAGTCTCCCTTACTGGCATGTCATGAACCTGTTTAAAACAATGCATCTGTTGTGATAGGCAACTGAGGTTCTGACTTGACTTTTTTTTTTTTTAATTTTTTTTTTTCAACGTTTATTTATTTTTGGGACAGAGAGAGACAGAGCATGAATGGGGGAGGGGTAGAGAGAGAGGGAGACACAGAATCGGAAACAGGCTCCAGGCTCTGAGCCATCAGCCCAGAGCCCGACGCGGGGCTCGAACTCACGGACCGCGAGATCGTGACCTGGCTGAAGTCGGACGCTTAACCGACTGCGCCACCCAGGCGCCCCCTTTTTTTTTTTTTTTTTGAAAAGGGGGCCCTAACCTTCCCAGTAAACTTGTGCTTTTTCTTAGTGCCACAGATAGTGCGGTCAAAGCTTTTTTCGGTTATGAAGCAAGCTCTAAAAAAAAATAGAACAGCCGGAGTGATCTTCCTCTCTGTAAACTGTAAGTTATCTACCACAGGATCTCATTGAAGAGGTGGCCTTGAGGGCTTAAGTAAGTAGGTTATCCGATCATCGAACCAGCGCAAGAAACTGTCTGGCGAGCGACAGGTGCCCAGAGTGGGGTGGAGGGAGATGCAGGCGAATTGCATTTTGAGGTCTGGGTTGCTGTTTGCCACTCTGTCTCTTGTCATCGCCAAGCACAAGCAATCTTCCTCTGCGAAAGGTTGTTACCCAAGGGGCACACTGTCCCAAGCTGTTGACAGACTCTACGTCAAGGCGGCATGGCTCAAAGCAACAATTCCAGTAAGTATCAGGCTCTGCTTAAAATGATGACCTAACGGACATTTGTAATTCTGGATAACACTTATCTCCTTTTGTTTTATTGTAGGAAGACCGCATTAAAAATATACGATTATTAAAAAAGAAAACAAAAAAGCTATTTATGGTGAGCCAGAGGGTTTTTTAAATGTTTTTCAACTTTCTACTTGTTTGATGCTTTCCCTCCTGCATTTTAATTTTTCCAGGTGGTCATTACGTCATAATCAGGTGGGGATTGCAGTGACATTTTACAAAAACTATATCCCACGGTTTACTTTATGCGATTTCTCATATCTTATTTATAGAAAAACTGCAGATTCCAAGAACAGCTTCTGTCCTTCTTCATGGACGATGTTTTTGGTCAACTCCAATTACAAGTCTGCAAGGAAAGACACTTTGTGGAAGAATTTCATAGCCTTAGGCAGCAATTGAGCCGCTGTGTAAGTATGCACAGCAAACACAGTGAGTTTGATCCTAGAAACCTACCTAGAAAACAGCATTGTAGGGAGCTGTCTCCACAAGCAAGGGTGAGTAAAAGGGGCTTTCTAATTGGTGGCTTGTGGTTTATCGTCAGTGAACCAGCACTGAATAACCACGAGTAACTCATAATGCCAATACTTATTGTTTCTTTTTTTAATATTTATTATTCTTAAGGAGTGGCACATACGACATCTTGGAGATCTAAAATACCACGGAATGATCCTCAATATTTGTTTATTTATTTGTTTGTTTGCTTATTGTTTGCTCTGTATATGAGTCCCAAGTGATTCATTCACTTATTTAATAAATATTTCTTAAGCACCAACATGTGCCACACACTATTCTAGGCTGTTATTTCCTTCTTTTCTTTCTTTCTTTCTCTTTCTTTCTTTCTCTTTCTCTTTCTTTCTTTCTTTCTTTCTTTCTTCCTTCCTTCCTCTCTTTCCTTGCCATATTGATGAGAGCTTTTAGATTGCTTTTTTCTTATTTACCTAATTTTTTTTATAGCTATACCCTTTTTAAGGCACGGTCTCAGTCCAAACTTTATAAAAACAGGGGTATGTTTTCTTTGGCCCTTAAGTTATTTGATGCTGCAGTATGGCCACTGTCACCACAAGCAATGGGGAATTAATTAAGAAGGTTAAAGTGACCACATTTCTCTATAAACATTCACAATAAGAAAGACCGGTGCAGAACAATGAAACAAAATGAAGCAAAACAATTAAGCTGGGATCAGTGCAATATTAGTCGACTTGCCTCTGGGGGGGATGGTAAATCTTTTCTATGATCCTGTTTGGGTTCCAAGCGTGCTTTCTCAGCCTCTTATGATTGCGCCTTGCAGGCGGTGTGAAGGGGGGGTAGTGATGATTATTGCAGTCCTTGGATTGCTAGATGGAAACGAGTTCTCCACTCTTGGGCATTATGGTCACTGAGACTTCAATTCCGGGCAGTTGCAGGTGGAGGTTCACTTAAGAGTTAAGATGTGTTTTCCTTGGGGTCTGTCAAAGTGTTCAGGATCTCAAATTGCAGACCACAGCACAGAGGCATTATATGTGGGTGAGGTGGTCGGTAGGTAAAAAATTTCACTGAATTTATCTTCTCTTTTTCTTTGGTTAGTTTGTGTTTAAGTTATGTCCTTGTTTGAAGCTAGGGTTGCATGGTGTCTTATAAACTCTCCGATCCCATTCATGTATCTGCAACATAAAAATTACAACCTGGTGCCTCTTTGTAGAAGAGAGAGAATGCCCTGGGCCAATTCCCTTGCCTAAACGAATGGAAAGATCCTCACTTCTCTTTGGCTTTTTTTGTACTTTACCTTTGAGGTCATCTTGTTAAGATAGTGAATAATATAAATAGCCTCTTAAATTTAAGTTGAATTATTATGTAGTTTTATATTTCATTCCCCCTCCCGCCAGCCCATTAGGTTATAAGTAAGAGCGTTTTCGCCGCTAAAAGATTTGAGGAGGAGGAGACTACCTCTTGAAGGACTTGATATAGGGGAAATAATGAGACCTAAGGCAGCCACTGTAGCCTGGGGTGGAGTTCAAACGAACAATCGAGCTGCTTCCATTTCGGTGTCTGGAGACCAGGATCCTCTTCAGCCTGTTTTTTGTTTTTTGTTTTTGTTTTTTCTTTTTCTTTTTCTTTTAAATGCATCCTGTTTCTCTTCACTTTTTGTTTTAACCCCGATTCCTCTGTGTAGGTGCTATTCATTGCATTAGTCAGTCGATTTCATATCATGTTATTTCAAATGAAGTTGTTAATGGTGGTGAGGCACTAGAATAAATCCTTGCCTGATACTGTAGAGTGTATCTAGACGCCTGGAGCCCCTAAAGGTGTGTCTATTTTCCCATCAGTTGGGTTTCCTCGGCTCAAATAGCTAGAGAACTCAATGATGGCTATAACCAAGACCATGAAACGTTCTAGATGAAAAATACAATTATCTAGGAACTCTGGTTTGCCTGGATTTATTTCTGGAGAAGTTTTTTTCCCTAACGAGATCTGTCAAAAAAAGATACTTCTGCCAATAGAGATGTTTCTTTCAGGGACTTGGGTCACACGGCCTGTGGGAGCAGTGGGGTACCTCCGGCGCGGGCTGTGACTGCATACCAAAGTGGCTGGCTCCCCCTTGTGGCCAAATAGGAGCACACACGTCCACTCAACCTCCCTGAGCGCCATCTAATTCTGGGCTTTCCTTCTTACTTTCTCCCACCTGAAGTCAAGCGTTGCTAGCCCCAGTTAATTTGTCTCACAGACTTTGGAGTTTATGCTGAGAGGTATACCAACCACCTCTGCGAAACTGAAAAAGAAAATCAGAGGATTAGCCTGAGTTTGGAAAGCCTTCGCAGACATCGTGTCGGGGAAATAGGTGCTTGCGTCTGGCTTAATCTTTTGGCCAATGATAATTTTGTATTTTTGGTAAGAGAAGCTGGTATCTGTTTAATATAAATTTACTGAGCATCTGCTCTAGTCAGTGAATGATTTCTTCTTGTGAATATAGGACTTTCCTGCAAATGGTGTTGTAAAGACAAATGAAAACCCAATCAACTGGAACTAAATGGTTAAAAGAAACAAGTCAGTTTTGTAAACTGAATTTTTGCAAATTGGCTTACAGCAGGCGGCCTACTTCTGTATTTTCCAGGTTCTGTCCTGGGTGAGAAAGACCAGTCTGATCAAGTCCCCGGTCTCTGGTGCTTGTACTCTTCTTACCGGCAGTGAGATGTAAACAAAGAAGGCCAGTGAATCATGAAATGTGACATGTGTGATGCTGAGTTTTCTGTGTGACCCGGTCACTGTGGAAGCACAAAGGGGGGAGGTAGTTAATTCTGTCCACCTTGAGGTTTGGAGAGCATGTATTATTGAAGGAGGTGATGACTGCATTCGGTTTCCTGGGGAATGAGGGGGCAGGAATGGTGGGGGGAGAAGCTTGAATAAAGCTTGATGGTGTGAAATGACATATCATATTCAGGAAACAGCAAGTAACTGAGTATGAATGTAGAATGGCTTGGGGAATGTCTAGAGGAGGCTGGTTGTTTAGATTTTAGCCAGGAGATGCTAATAAAGGGCTGGTTAAAAGAGGCATGATAACACCGGCTAAGGATTGTCCTGAAGAAAAATGTAAAGCCATCGAAGGGCAGGGCAAGATCACATACTCTTATGTTTCAGAGAAAGCTCTTTGGTGAAGGTAGAGGGATGTAGGTGGGGGGGGGGTGAGGCTCTAGGGAGAAAAAAGTATATAAAAAGCATTGCAATAATGTGGCTGGAGTGAACACACTCGGGTCATAGGGAAGGGCGAGGAGAGTCTGAGGAAGAGAGGAGAGTCTGGGATGAGCCTAAGGTTCTTACTTGGGGGGCTGAGTGGGAGGGGGTGTCATTCATTAAACAGAGAAGGAGAAAGCTTGGAGTAAGGTAAATGAGTTGCTGTCAGACCTGCTAGAAGTTTCAGGAGTCCCACGCATCAGAGTAATCATAAGAGTAGTAGTAAGCTTTCCATATATATTTTGGGTATGTTTAATATTTATGATGTATTTATTAACAGATTTATTGAGATATAATCAACACACGATTAACTGGACATAGTTCAAGTGTGTAATTTGGTAGTTTTGACATGCGTATACCCTTGTGAAGCCATCGCCACAATTAAGATAATGGACATATCCATCACCCCCAAAAGTTTCTTGGTGCCCCTTTGTGATCTGTCTCCGTCCCCAGGGAATCACTGATCTGCCTTTTGTCACTGTAGATTTTTTTGCATTTCCTAGAATTTAATGTAAATGGCCTATATGTTACACTCTTTTATGTCTGACTTTTTCCACCCAGCATAATTATTTTGAGATTCACTCGTGTTACTGAGTGTATCGGTCATTTATTCCTTTTTTATTGCCATGTAGTATTCTATGATAATGATGTAGTACAATTTGTTTGTTTGCCTACTGATGGGTTTTTCTTCCCCCAGCTTTCAAGCTATCACAAGTAAAGCTGCTATGAATATTTGTATGCAAGTCTTTGGACAGGTATTTTCATTTCTCTTGGGTAAATACCTAGGAGTGGCATAGTTGGATCATAAGTTAGGTGTATGTTTTGTAAGAGATGGCCAAACTGTTTTCTAAAGTGACTATCCCATTTTGCGTTCTCACCAGTAGTGTGTGAGAGTTCACTACTCAGGATCCTTGCTATCACTTAGTATGGTCAATGTTTACACATGCCAGCCAGTGTAGTTGTGGTATCACATTGTGTTTTCAATTTGCATTTCCCCAGTCATTAATGATGTTGAGTATCTCTTGATTTGCCTATTTATCATCAATATATCCTTGGGGAAGTGTCTGCTTGGATATTTTGCGCATTAAAAAAAGAGGTTGGTCATTTTCTCACTGGGTTTTGCGTATGTTTGTTTTCAAGTATATTCTGCGTGCAAATCTTTTATCAGATATATAATTTGCAAATATTTTTCTCTTGGTCTGTGACATCTTTTCATTATCTTAACAGTGTCTTTTGA
Source organism: Herpailurus yagouaroundi (assembly GCF_014898765.1). NCBI lineage: Eukaryota > Metazoa > Chordata > Mammalia > Carnivora > Felidae > Herpailurus > Herpailurus yagouaroundi. The sequence goes on from NW_024412413.1 coordinate 49,267,311, forward strand.
AGAGAAGACATTTTACATTTTGATGGTGTCTAACTTATCAATTTTTTTCTTCAATGAATCATGCCTTTTGTGCCACATTTAAGAAATCTTTATTTAACACAAGGTCACAAAGAACTTTTACTATGTTTTCATTTACAATTTTTTCTACTTTTAGGTTTCACATCTAGGTCAATGCCTTTTCACCTGTTGAGATGACCATGTGATTTTTATTTTTTAGACGATTGATACCAATTTCATTGGTTTTCAAAGTTATGCCAACTTTGCATTTCCGGGATGTACTCTATTTGGTAATAATGCGTTGTCCCTATCATGTATTGTTAGGTTCAACTTGCTAAAATTTTATTAATAAGTTTTGTGTCTATGTTTATGAGGGACATTTGTATCCTTTCCTTTAATATCTTTGTCTCATTTTTGGAATTAGTATAATGCTGATCTCATTCAGTAAGTTGGAAAGTATTCTCCCCTCTTTCATTTTCTGGAAGGGCTTGCATAGAATTGATCCTTTGAAGCCATTTTTTGAAGCCAATGATCCAGTGAAGCCATTTTTGCATAGAGTTTTGTGTATGGGAAGATTTTAAACTAAGTATTTTAGTTTTTAATAGCTGCATAGCTATTGATGTTCTTAATTTCTCCTTGAGTGAGCTTTGATAATTTGTGTTTTTCAATTTTATTATTCATTTCATCAAATCTACCAAATTTTAGCCACAAAATTGTTCATGTTATTTCTTTAGTATCCTTTAAAATATTTTTTTTAATTTAATGTTTATTTATTTTGAAAGAGAGAGAGACAGAGTGTGAGCAGGGGAGGGGCAGAGAGAGAAGGAGACACAGAATCCGAAGCAGGCTCCAGGCTCTGAGCTGTCAGCACAGAGCCTGAGGCGAGGCTCAAACTCAAGAGCCGTGAGATCATGACGTGAGCAGAAGTCAGACGCTTAATCGACTGAGCCACCCAGGCAACCCACTTTAATATCCTTTTAATGTTTGTAATAGTATGGGATGATGTCATTTCTCTCATTGTGGATATTGGTATTTTTTGTCTTCACCCTTTTTTCCCCTGAAATTTTATTGAAATTCATCAATTTCATTGACTTCTCAAAGAATCAGTTTTTAGTTTGATTTCCTCTATTGATTTTCAGTTTTGATTTCACTGATTTTCATTCTGAGTTTTATTATTCCTTTCTTCTGTTACATTTGAGTTTACTCTTTTTTTTTTCTGGTTTCTTAAGTTGAAAGATTGGGTCACTAATTTGAGATCTTTCAGTGTTTTCTTAAGGTGAAAGCTGAAGTTATTAGTTTGAGGTTTTGTTAATCTTTTCAGTATAGGAATTCAGTGTTTTGAATTTCCCTTTTGGTACAAAGTACTTCAGCTACATCCCACAATCTTTGATATGTTGTGCTATTTTCATTAACTTGAAGTACTTTCTAGTTTCCTTTTTGATTTCTTCTTAGATCCATTTGTTATTTGGAAGGGAATCCTTTAGTTTCTGTATATTTGGGGATTTTTCCAGATGCCTTTTTGATTTTGATTCCTAATTTGATTTCATTTTCGTCAAAGAGCATCCTTTATGTGACTCAAAGCCTTTGATATTTGTTGAGCCATGTTTTATGGCCCAGAATTTGGTTAATTTTGATAAACGTTCTATGTGTATTTGAAAAGAATTGATATCTTGCTGTTGGGTGGGGTGTTCTATAAATATCACTTAGATCTAATTGTTACTATTTTCCAATTTTTCTATATCTTTACTGATTTTTTTTTTTTACTTATTTTATCATTTATGGACATCTCTGGCATTAATTGTGAATTTTTCTATTTCTCTATCAGTATTCATGGTATAGTAGCTCATGTATTTTGAAGTTCTGCTATCAGGTGCGTAAGTATTTATGACTACAATATCGTCTTGATGAATTGACCCCTTTATTTTATAAAAGTACCCTATGGTCCTTCATAATATTCTTTGTTCTGAAATCCACTTTTTCTGATAAAAATAGAACCACTTCAGCTTTCCTTTGATTAGTGTTAGCATGATATATCTTTCTCTGCCCTTTCACTGTTAACTTGTTTGTGCCTTTTATTTAAAGTGGATTTCTTTTAGGCAGCATATATTTAGGGTCTGTGTGTTTTTATCCATGCCGACAATCTTTTTATTGGTAGGTTTAGATCATTTACCTTAAATGTGATGGGGGTTTAATATGGTTGGGGTTAAATCTACCACCCTGTTGTTTCTCTTCTATTTATCCAGTTATCCTTTGTTCCATTTTCTTCTTTTTCTGACTTCTTTTCGATTGATTTTTTAAATGATTCCATTTTATCCCTTTTATTAACTCATTAATTAAACTCCGTGTTTTGCCGTTTTTGAGACTCTTCATTCTTTTGCGTAGACCCAGGTTCCTATCTGGTAATATCTTCTTTCTCTCTGAAGGATTTCCTTTAGCATATCTTGTGATACAGTTCTATTAGGGATGAAGTCTTTCAGATTTTTTCTTTTCTCCTCTTCTTGTTCTTCTTCCAATTTATTTGTCAAAGATATAGCGTTGTTTGCCTGACAAAGTTTCTCATAGTCTGCAGTTTGAGGATTGAATCTTCATTGTCATTTAATTTGTTTTTCTTTATTTTCCGTACATTGGTAATTACACATAGATACTTGATCAGATTTAGCTTGATGTTTTGGCTGAATCACTTTATATGTAGGGTTGTGTACTTTTCATCAGAGACACATAGTATATGGCTTTTATGTTTATGATATTAGCAATCGTTAATTATTGTCTAGATATATTTATTCATAAGGCACTGCAAAATGATACTTTAAAAATTCCATTATACCTTCTTTATTTATAAATGGGGGTAATTCCACAAACAGAACCTACCCTTACTACTTGGCTCTCCTGAGGAACTTATCATATAAGAAAGGCAGAACAAATACTTAATTCTTTTTCTTTCTGTACTAGTTTTCAATATAAGGAATTGATTTTCTAACATTCTTCCCAGGTGATCAGTGAGTTGTTATTTTCTCCTAGAGTTATTATTAACTCATGGACTTAAATTATTTTTCACTTCTGAGGACTCTTTCTGGCTTCTACAAGCTTCCTGCCTTCCATTTTGTAAGTCCACCAAGACTGGCGTGTTATTAAACCGCTCCTAAGAGACAGAACCATGACAATTATCATGATAAGCTATTTGGTCTGGAATTCTGGTACCACTGTATTTGAATGTCATCTCCTTGTTTCTTGTAACATTCTAGGTATTTTGCGGCATCTAATAAAATATTGTATTTTAAAATTAGTCTGATTTGGGCAATTCAGATCGTATAATTATTCAAAGGAAATAAGTTATGGGGAATGTAAACATTTTTATTTTTATAATCTTTGCTAGCCATAGTATTTGGCTAAATGGTTTTTGGAAAGCTGACCTATGCATATGTGAAAAAACACATGAAAGATTTTTTTTTAGAAAAAAATTGTTAATGTTTATTTATTTTTTTGAGAGACAGAGAGAGAGAGAGAGAGAGAGAATGAGTGGGGAAGGGGCAGAGAGAGACAGAGACACAGAATCCAAAGCAGGCTCCAGGCTCTGAGCTGTCAGCACAAGAGTCCGACGCAGGGCTCGAACTCACGAACTGTGAGATCATGACCTGAGCCAAAGTCAGACACTTAACTGACTGAACCACCCAGGTGCCCCTAAAGATTCTCATGATGCTCAAATACTCTCAGACTTAAAAAGGAACTTACGAGTTGCTCAGTTGAATTCATGAAAAATTTGCCTAATCGCTAGTGATCAAAGTTGAAACTGAAACTGAAAAAAAACTCCACTAGTTTTTAAGATTTCATTATCTCCTTTAATTGGCATTCCATTAGATACATTTCTTTATATTTATTATATGTACTTAATTTTAAAGTCTGGTAAGTCTTGGCTAAGAGAATATTTGTGTCTCCACATCTTGTAGTGTATTCAACAGGTAATTTGTGTCATTAATTGCAACTAGCTTATCAACTTACAAAACATGCCTGTTACTTATCCTGGCAGTTTCAAGTTGTTTTCATTGCAACCGATTGAACTGATAAAACCAGAAGTAGAAAGTGAGACCAGCCCTGTGTTATTCTCTCATTAAGCGCAAAGTCCAGTCCAAAACCTGTCTTCAGCAATACCAATAATCTCATCTTGTGGTTGTTGGAAGACTTAAATGCACATGCTAGTGTCTATTAGCATATAACGATGCTGTCAAATTCTTAGTGTCTTTCCTTATTGCTTTCCTTACACACAACACTAATTTTCTTCCAATTACATTTTGGCGACAATTTCCAAAGGAATGGGTCACCTAAACAACAAATTCCTTTTCAGTGCCCATGTTAGTGTTAACTTGCATAATGTGTACAATTTATAGTAGTTCTTTAAACATAAAGAGATGATTTTTGAGTAACCGGTTTAAATCTTGGTGTATATATATTTTCTAATGATATTACAGAATCTCTTTGTTGCCAAATTCGCTCCTTAGTTAGCGGTATATAAGTTCTCTGTCAGAATTATGGGGCACAGCTCTATCTTTCCATGGGCTACGTTACGTGGAATTATTCTTTTTTTTTTCTTGATATATAATTGGCATACAACATTATATTAGTTTTCAGGTGTGCAACATAATGATCCAATATTTGTATCAATTATGAAACGATCACCATAATAAGTCTAGTTAACAGGCATGCATGGACTCATTCTGATAAAGTTACATTGAGAGCGTTTAAGAGTTTGTAGTGAAGGTATTTGGCAACTCTTTCTAGTTTTTTCTATGGAACATGGAGAAATGTTGTGTGAAAAAAAAAAGATGGTGCAATCCAGTCTGAAGTCGTATGATGAGGTAAACATAGGGGCTTATGTACGATTTTACATTCCTCCAGTGGTTGTGAAAATGCTGCATTTGTTGATGATAGGATATAAGCTAATCAAACTCTTCATAGAAAGAATTTGAGGTCGTTCTTTGGAGAATACACTATGTACAGTTAGTTCTCTGCAGGAATACAGCATGTGTAGCTGTCTAGTCCTTGACCCACGTATTTCATTTCCACAGCATTATCAGTGGAGAGGGATTTTCCATTTGTGTTTTAGCGGTCGTACATAATCTAAATTTGTATAATTATTCAAAATGTGAGGAGATTGGGGACACAAAATTACGGATTGTATTTGTTCATCCCGTTGTTTTTAAGAAACCAAAATGCTCACTGATGCCCGGGACATGCTTCGTTCTGTTGTTAAACCAGAGGCCCTGTGAACCTCAAAGCTGTAAGCTGGTGCTTGCGTTGTGTTCATTGACCCCTTCACTCAACAAACATTTATTGAGCATCTAATACTTGTTGAACACTATTCCAGATGCTGGAACAACCAAAATTGACATATAATATCTCCGTCCTTTTAGAACTCCTTGAAAATGCTGCCAGCCAGTTTCAGTGGGTCTCAGCTAGGGCTGGGTGCTGTGCAGGGAGCTGGCGGCAGGAGGCGCTGCGGCGGGGCTGGAAGCTGGGGGCCAGACAGCAGCTCATTGAATCTGGGCATTTTAGCTGAGACCTGAAGGGTGTCCAGATCATCTCTGCGCTCTTCAGTCTGGAGCACTGAGTTTCTTCTGCCCACTTGGTTCTTCTCCCTGCCTCTGCACTCCACCACACTCACCCTTCAAGGTGCAGCTAACTGGAGTTTTTCTTCTGGAAGTCTTCTGGAATCCCACAGTCAGGCTGCCTCTACTTCTTGGAGCAATTGTCTTTTTTTTTTAAATCACAATATTTATCACACAGTGTTGTAATTTTGCGTCACCATTTGTCTGAGCAGACTGTGAGCCATCGCTTGTGCGCCAAGGCCATTTTTCATCTTGCAGGCTACTTTTATTTTATTTTGTTTTATTTTATTTTACTGTATTTTATTTTTAAAAGTGTATTTATTTATTTTTGAGAGAAAGAGAGAGAGCGTGCATGCATGCAAGCAGGGGGAGGGGCAGAGAGAGAGGAGAGAGAACATTCCTTTAAAAAAAAAACTTTTTAAGTCAAAAAATTGTTTTATTCTCAAGTTAGTTAACATACAGTGTAGTCTTGGCTTCACGAACAGAACCCAGTGATTCATCTCTTACATATGGCACCCAGTGCTTTTCCGGAAAAGTGCCCTCCTTAATGCCCGTCACCCATTTAATACCTCCCTGCAATGCCCATGAGCTCTCAGTTTGTTCTCTGTATTTAACAGTGTCTTGTGGTTTGTCTCTCTCTCTCTGTTTTTATCTTCTTTTTCCTTCCCTTCCCCTCTGTTCATCTGTGAGTTTCTCAAATTCCACGTATGAGTGAAATCATATGAAATCTGTCTCTCTCTGACTGACTTATTTCAAGAGAGAACATCCTAAGCAGACTCTGTTGTCAGCACAGAGCCCGAGGAGCTCGAACCAAACCACAGAGCACGAACCAAACCGTGAGATCATGACCTGGGCTGAAATCAAGAGTTGGACACTTAACCATCTGAGTCACTCAGGTGCCCCTATCTTGCAGGCTACTTTTTTAAAAAACTTTTTTGTTTGCTTATTTATTTATTTTGAGAGAGAGCAAGCAGGGGAGGGGCAGAGAGAGAGAGAGAGAGAGAATTCCAGGCAGGCTCCATGCTGTCAGCACAGAGCCCGAGGTGAGACTCGAACCCACAAACCATGAGATCATGCCTGAGCTGAAACCAAGAGTCAGACACTCAACCTACTGAGCCACCCAGGTGCCCCTGGCAGGCTACTTTTAAAAATTAAATTAATCAATGTGATATGGGTGGAGGCACTATTGTATGCTTAGTGTATAATAACTATGCAATAAAAATGTATTAACTTAATGATGCATGACTAGGCTGTTGCCTTCTGACATCTCATACTTTTCTTTGAGCCCTAGTTATTCTAGCTCTACTAACAAATGGCCTCCAGTCTGATCACATCTGCTTTGGTTGAGTTTGTCAAATCATGCATCCGTTCCTACAGTAATGTCGCTGACCCTTTGTTGTGCATTGTTTTCAGCAAATGCAACTATACACGGAAATATAAGGTAGAGGAAATCACTGCATTAGAAATTTCTCTAATTGCATATTAGATGGCAAAGCCATCTGACTTGTGACCGTAAAACCTGGCTGCTCTGCTGGGTCTGTAGACATGTTGACAGCAGTGAGGAAAACGAGAACCTTCTGCATCAGATCTTTACTAGGAGGCCACATATAGTGAATGGATCTCAAGGCACCAGAAAGCATCCCATAAACCAGCACGCTCCCGTGGCAACATTGGCACTATTAAGTGTTTCTTGCTATTGCTGTTGGTGGTGGAGGTGGTTCTTGTTGTTGTTTTTTGCCAAACCTTATTTTTCTCCTTTTTTACTCTCCTCGCCCTTCTTAGGTGGAGTGAAGGCAGAAGTCCTTCTTGTCCTTCCCACCCTGTTCTGGGATGTGCTGCGGGCTGGACACAGTCAGAAGGAATGCCTTAATGATATTTAACTTCCGTAAGGTCCAGAATTTGGTTGGTTTTTTTGGCTTCCCACTTTTGGTGTTAAATCTTTACATCCCAGCACAGGCATACTGGATATTGTGCCGTGTAACTTGGTTCTGTACTTTGTGGTCGATCCTTGCACCTAAGAACTTCGCTACAGTGCCTTGGATTTAGGCAAATGTTGATTCTGTTATGAAGTTCTCTTTCATCCCAATGCAAGATTTGGACCAACTACTTTTCTATTAGATAATTTCAGGTCAGAAGGAATCAGCATCTAATCAAACTGTCTATTTATACGATAATGGGCAGACCTGTCTGAATTTCTTTCCATAGCTACTCTTTTGGCTGGACCTAGACTTTGTTATGTCTCGAATTTACTCTTGTAGTTCCAGTCTGAAAAACAAAATGAACAAAGAAACACACACACACACACACACACACATGCACGCACACACACACACACACCCCACAGTATTTCTTCTTCTGCTTATTATCACATCGCCCATTTTCACGTAGAAATCTTCTCTGTCTCTGTCTCTGCCGATCAGCTTCGTCCTCTAAAGCCATTTCCAGCATTTCCCTTCTATAATGCAGAACAGAGATCTTTGAACTAATCTCTCTTTGGAACTGGATTTTGAAGGTTTTCAACAAGAGTTTGGCTGAATTGGAATATCTTTTCCAAGTTATGCTGATTTTTTTTTTTTTTTTTTTTTGGTATAATAGAGTGGTTTCAAATACAGACTCTGGAGTCAGAATATTTGGGTTTGGATCTCAGTTCTTCCACTTACTGTGTGTACACAAGCATACTATTGACTTCTGTGCTTCTGCTTATGAATCTGTAAGATGAGGATAACAATAGCACCTACCTCACAGGGTTATTGTGAGGACCGAATGCGGTAGTATAATCAAAGCCTTCGGATTAGTGCCTGATACATAATACTAACATAATACCTGTTGACTGTTATTATTTTTACGTAGCAATCTTCTCAGTGTTTCTGTCTTCAGTTGCAGGGGGATTGAGATAAAGTAGAGAGCTCCTGGAGCTGCTGAATTTTTACCTAATAATATTGATCTGGTGTTTTTTGTTTTTTGTTTTTTGTTTTTTGTTTTTAATTTCCTGTCCGCAGCTCTTTATTTACTCTTTTGGTTCATCATTATGTCTTCAGGGTCCAGCACTGAAGTCTGACACATAGTGAGCACTTCATCATTTGCATAATGAATGAATGGATTCTTTCTGACTGTACTCTCTGAGATGGCCTACCACTGTCCAGGATCTGTCACGCATTGTTTTGGCCTCACTGGATCTGGTCTGGGTTGAAATGTCCTCTTCTTCTAAATATTTATTTATTTAGAGAGAGAGAGAGCAAGCTAGAGAGGGGGAGAGAGAGAGAGGGAGAGAGAAATCCCAAGCAGGCTCTAACTGTCAATCAAGGAGCCTGACGCAGGGCTCGAACTCACAAACCGTGAGATCACGACCTGAGCCGAAACCAAGAATCAGATGTTCAACTGACTGGGCCACCCAGATGCCCCTGAAATGTCCTCTTCTTAATTCAGGGTTCTTACCACAGGAAAATCCAATGTCGTGGCGTGAGTCCTGTAAACTATACCTTAACGCGAACATTCTGTGTCTGCAAGCTCTTCTGTGCCTAATCGGGGAGGCCCCTTGCACAAGAGGGGTCTCTTCCTTCTATACAGCGTATACCTGAAAGTAGAGTCCCCACTTGGGCAGTCATGACACCATCACCACCATTAGGCCCGGTAACAGCATTCAGGATATAACTGTCAAATCATTTCAGCTATTTTTGCTTGGCAAGAAAAGGAGCCTGAATGCTGCCCATTGTCCCCAATTTTCTCTTTGTGTTCTGGCCTAAAGGGACCTGCTGATTGACATTGGCCATGTCTTATTGGTTTCAAAAGTGCTGTCTTTTAGCCGTTTCCATTCATGAGTTTTCTTTTTTTTTTTTTTGAGTTTTTATTTATTTTTGACAGAGAGAGTGAGCGAGCGCAAGCTGGGGAGGGGCAGAAGGAGAGGAAGACACAGAATCTGAAGGAGGCTCCCGGCTGTCAGCACACAGCCCGATGCGGGGCTCAAACTCACAAACCATGAGATCGTGACCTGAGCCAAAGTCGGATGCTTAACCAACTGAGCCACCCGGGAGCCCCTCCATTTCATGAGTTTTAACTGTTACCTTTACTGATGTGCCCAGCACGATTTTATCACTAGGACAGGACCTTTGGCAAGCAACTTAGCCATTTGGGACTTGGCTTTCTTTTCTGTAAATTGAGAAGAATTGGCCTATACCACCTCCTTGGTCTGTTCTAGCACTGAGTTTCCACAAGTAAAAACTAAAGTCATGGGCAAGCAAAAGGCAATGTTAATGACCTCCTACTTGACTACTAAGTGATTTCTGTGCTCAGAAAGGGTTTGAAAATTCACCTCCTCAAAGGAGATTGGCAGTTTCTCCTAGCCTGGTTACAAGCCATCTTCTCAAAACATTGAACGCTCCTTCTCCTGCTTTAGAAACTAATATTTCCTGATGTTTTCTCCTGGCAATTAGTGCCTGAATACTGTACTGTGCGATGTACGTAGTGGACAGGATGGTTTTCCAAAGAGGGAATTTGTTCTTGTAAGTTCCCACATCTCCTATGCTTCCTTTGTCTCTCTGATTGGATTACTCTAGTCTTGTTGCCTTCCTGCCTCTGGGCCTTTACACACCCTCCCCTGTGCCTGAATTATTCTCTCCTGTGCGTCTTCCCCAAATGCCCTTTATCCTTTCTTCATGCTCCCATACTACTGGTTCCTTCTCATTTTTCAGATTTTAATTTAAACGTCATTCTTCAAAAGAGCCTTCCCTGACCATCCAGTTGAAAGTAGGCCATTCCTGTAAATCCTTTATCATAGAGTCCCCGGCATTACAAACACAGATTTACTTGTACCTTGTAATTTGTAACTTTATGTTAGTTTCTTTATTTATCATCTGCGTCTCCTATGGAACTGTAAGCTCTGTGATGACAGAGACCAACTATTATTTATTTGCCAGTGCACATCTATGCCCAGAACATTATACCTGCTCAATAAGTGTTTATTGAATGGGTAGAAAAGTATTATTACAGCCTTTTCAATAATATAACCTGTATTTTCTGTTGATTTATTAGATTTCATGTGCTTCATCAGCTAGAGAGATGAAAACGATCACCAGGATGAAAAGAACATTTTATGGGGTAAGTATTTCAAATCATTGTTTTTGAATACTGTACTTTGTTTTTTAAAATGTGAAAATTTCTGCTTTCATATCTCTATTTTATCTGCAGATTGGAAACAAAGGAATCTACAAAGCTGTCAGTGAACTGGATATTCTTCTTTCCTGGATTAAACAATTCCTGGAAAGCATTAAGTAATGCAAGAAGCCAAGTGCATGGATTTGATTGTTATTTTGGAATATAATGAGAACCACTGGAAATAAATTTATAAGACTGTATTGCTTTTAAAAAACTTTTGTACATGGTACTGATACCAAGTTAGATGGCTAGGTAAATTTAACATGATAAAGTTTTGGAGATCCATAAATGATCTCTAATATGTACATTTTCTATATTTTCAAAGAATACTTTCATCCTGAACATGTTTTATTATCCCCAAGTACACTTAATTTAAAGCTGCATAATCAGAATTAACTCATGTAATATTTGTGGAGGAAAAGTGACAGCTTTCTGGAATACGATATAATGTTATCGAGACTTCCATAGATGCTATTGTGATTATTATCTACTTAAGGGTTTTTATGACTTTTAATTATGTCTGGTGTGAACTTAGCTCCCAACAGATCTTTTATGTTAATAAGTAAACTGTTCGTCTTTCTCCTGAATGTCCTTTCTATGACAGCGTGCTGGAATTTTATTGAGTACAGTGGGTAACAACCGGATCAGATCAAATGGGACAGACATGTAAACTAACTGCTTGGAATGGTTTAACGTGAAGCCTCAAAGACCACAAGCTACCAACCTGAGATGCTGTCAGAGATTGGTCATGCTCCTCCCAGGTGCTGTACAGTTAGGAAAGTCGATGGAGGTCAAATAAAAGCCTCAATGCAGCTGAAATTCCTCTACAGGAAACTTTTCAGGGCTTAAAAGCCTCACTTGCCCAGCTAGCCCTTCAGTTAAATGAATAATATGGCTGGGCCTTTGTTTTTGCCTTACATGGACTCGGCTTCTCACCTAGAGGCCTGCAAGACCCGGGCCATTTCAGCGAGCAGTTTGTGCGATGGCCGGTTCACTTCTGCAAAGTGTTCCTCGTGCCGCCGAGGCACACAGACAACACTGTGACTTGGTGTTTTGTGATATGAATAGGCAGGGCCTCCTCCAGGTCCGTATGGATTTGGTCCTTGGCCCCTCTTCTCTTTATTGCTTTCCCACCATCCAGTTCTTCTTTTCAATCATATGCTGATTATTCTATTTGCCAGGGACTAGCCTCTCTCGATCTAGCTCATTTTCCAAAATCACTTCTTTGTCCCCTGCCACTCCTCCTCTCTGCTTTCCCCATCCACACCTTGTGGTCCCATGTTTTATCTCCATTAAGACCCCCCCAGAGAGGTGAAGTTGTGGAGAAAAGAAGGAAATGGAAAGGGGGAGCCTGGAGGACTCTCTTCATCTTGCGCTGTTGACCTAGGGCTTCCCGTTACCTGTCACAACACAACACTATTACAATACCGTTGGCTATAGGCCCTATGCTGTACCTTTCATTCCTCTGACTTATTTGTTCCATACTTGGAAGCCTGTACCTCCCCACTCCCCTTCCTCTTTTTTGCCCCACCCCACAACCTTGGCAACCATCAGTTTGTACTCCGTATTTAGTTATGGGTCTGTTTTGGGCACCCTACTTTCTTTGAGGAACGTTTGGAAGAGATGGGATCCTGGCGATGAGGAACATGCTCCCTGGCTTTGCCATGGACTTGAGAGGAGGTGGTGTACCCATGGCCTGTCATTACCCCACTTTTAGAAGCTGCCCCTCGTGCCTCAGTTTGACCACGCTGTCCTTCCACAGAGCCCGGGGTCTCCAGTCTTGGTTGCAAACCATGCCTAACCTGCCGCATTGCTTATGGACTCCAGACATCAGCGGGGCTATGAAATATTCATTTGCTGGTCAGCAAACCCGAGGTCCTGAAGGAAACAATTTCACTCGTGCTCCCCAATATTTTTGGTGATTGAATTCAATGTGTTTGTTTATTTCCCAAAATCATTCATTTGCCCAGAATAGTCAAAAGGCTGCTAAACTCAGTCAGAAGCACTATAGGACTCTAAAGGTCATCACCCAGTAAGAAACCAATATCCATGTCTCAATGCCTATTCACAAGCAAACTTTCTCAAATGCTAAGGAAAAAGCATGGTTTTAGTGTGTTTGAGTAGAGACTGGACTATTGAAAAGGCAAGAAGAGAGAAGCTGGTGTCCCGAGGCACAGTGAGATAAAGTGTTTGGTGGGGCCACTGGGTTTTGGATGAAGCCTTCCCTTCGGTTTATAGGTCCTACTCTGGACTTTATCAGAACCAGAGACGGTTACATTTTGGGAAATGGACACATACCCCCAAACACCCGCAAAGTGCTCTATGAACCCTAAAGCCATTTAGTATTTATAGATGGAGATTCCTTCCGAGAGGTCCCTCCTATATTATACCCAGGAAACTAAATTTCCTATGAAAACATTGTGTAGGTCAGCATATCATTAGAGCTGAAGGAGCTGAGCCTGCTCTTAGCACAGGTAGAACCGAAGGAGCCCGAAGACCGGTGAACAGCACGGAGTGGTAGGAAGAGGCCACAGTGGGGTTAAGAGACCTGACTAGTCTTGGGGCACCTGGGTGGCTCAGTTGGTTAAGCGTCCGACTTTGGCTCAGGTCATGATCTCTGTTTGTGAGTTGGAGCCCTGCACTGGTCTCTATGCTGACAGATCAGAGCCTAGAGCCTGCTTTGGATTCTGTCTCCTTCTCTCTCTGCCCCTCCCCACTTGTGCTCTGTCTCCCTTCAGGCCTCTGCCCACATCATCAGAGGGTCACTCATACAAAGTATCAACCCCTTCCAGAGCCACCCTTTCACCCCTCATCACCCCACTGACGGACACACTTACATTGACTTGTTTATTGGCTGTCTCCACCATATCAGAATAGAAGCTGTGCGGGGCAAGGTTTTGTCTGTTTTGTTCCCTGTAGAATCCCCAGCACCCAGTACAGGGCCCGAATATAGGACGCTACCTAAGCATGTGGTAAATGTATGGACCCAGGAGGGAATAGATTGAGGCTTTGGTCCTGCTGCTCTTAGGATGTGTGGCCAATGTCAGGTCACTTCACTATTGGGCCTCCATTTCTGGATTGGTCCTGATTGAAATTAACTGCCACAGGTGATCTATACAGATATTTGCATACTGAGGGGCTGGATTGTCCCTTAGTCCAGGTACACTGCTCTGTCTGGGTCTCACGCACCCTCCTCTCTTCCCACCGCCTGCCTTCAGTACCACCTGCAAGCTCGGGTTGCCTGGTTAACTCCTTCTGATCCTTTAAGATTTCATTCAAACATTATTCTACTGTTAATGGTTTCATATATGCTTTACTTCTTCACAGAACCTATCATAATTATAATTCCTCTGTATATTTCATATCTGTTTCACTCATTAGACTATCTCCGGTTCGCTGTAGTTCTTCTGCCCAAACCCTAATAAACAGTAAGTGCCCAATAAATATTTGTTGAATGAATAAGTGAATAAAGTATTGAATTGAATTAGATAGCCTCCAAGGTTTCTTCTGGCTCTGGCACATCTCCTGCCGTAATTTTTACTGGTCGGTATGAATCTTGAGGAATGTAATGTAACAGTGGTTCTCCTCTAAGAATACCTGTGCTATTATTTGCATGACAATGGATTTAAATCAACATATACGTTTACTTGCCCCCAGTAAAAGGTAACTGTTAATACACATATGGCTCTTAAAATAGGTTGCTAAACTTAAACAGATAAATTCTTTTTTTTAAAATTTTTTTTTTTAATGTTTATATTTGAGACAGAGAGAGACAGAGCATGAACGGGGGAGGGTCACAGAGAGAGGGAGACACAGAATCTGAAACAGGCTCCAGGCTCTGAGCTGTCAGCACAGAGCCCGACGCGGGGCTCGAACCCGCGGACCGTGAGATCATGACCTGAGCCGAAGTCGGCCGCTTAACCGACCGAGCCACCCAGGTGCCCCTTAAACAGATAAATTCTTAACTAAAACACGTTCATTTGCGTACCACATAGAATCATCTTGCAAACCCTGGGTGGAATGTGTCTTACACATTGGGAAACACTGCATTATAATGAATTTCCACTACCTCATTCTGGTCCAGCTTAGAAAATAGAACTTGATCATTTTAACCTGCCCACAGATAACATGCAAAAAAAAAAAAAGTCAAGCCACGATGTTCAGGTTTCAAACTGGTTTCAGACCTCTTGTCATTGTTTCCAGAGATGAAGGTACGGAAGCACATGCACCCAGTCAGTCATTCCACGGTACTTATGACTGACGCTCTTGACAGAGGATCCTGGGATGGCAGTGTGGCCCTCGTCCTTCCTTCGGCAGCCCTCTAGGAGAGCACTGTCTTCCCAGGCAGGCCATGGTTGATGCAGCTTCCCAGGGAAGAAGGCTGTGAGAGTCACTGTCCTTCCTGTTAGGGAGTCTTCTGGAACGGTCAGATGTATACACGATGGTAGTAACAAAAAGTGAAAGTTCAGTCAGGCTGAGCAGAAAGTCTCAAAGGTTGATGTGGAACTGTGCCGTGAATTACTACACATGAGAAGGATTCATTAAAAATGGAGTCCTTCACCAGGGCTGTGAGTTATTAGCTAAAATGAAAACCAATCAATTCTATGGATATTGATTGTATGTGTACTATGTGCTTGTCATGCAGTCATGGCTAAGCTAATAATGATAAATAAAACTCACAGTTTCTCTAGCAAGTTAGGACCTAGGAAGGGAGATAGGAAGATAAATATACGGTGAAATGTAAGCAAAATGGAGAAATATACAGAGTGCATGGGGTGGAGGGCAAGACTCACTCCACCGAGGAGGCAATATTTGGGGAGATTTTCTTCGAGACTCAGCTCAGCTGTGTCACCTCTTCCAGAAAGCCTTCCTTGCTTGATTCCCTCTTCCCAGGCTGTACCCCTTGCACAGCATATTTTCAGAATAGCATTTAGCACATCAGATTGTAATTTTTTTGTTTGCTTGCTTATCTCTTTCTTAAAGGCACAGAGAGTGTCTTGTTCAGCATTGTGTCCTCAGTGCTTAACATGGTGCTTGTCGTGCAACAGATATTCAGGAAATGTTTTTGGAGTGAAACAATGGGGAAGCAAAATAGTGACAGTGAAGCTGGAAGAGAGGAAATGGATTTGGGAGATATTTAGGAGGTCAAACAGAAAGAACTTGGAGACCAACTGGTTGAGGGGGGATCAGTATTGAGGAAGCAGTCTAGGATGACTCTGGAGTTTTACATTTTCCACTGATGTGTAGTAAATGTGGCCTCAGAAAAATGCACTGTAATGAACTTCCGTCATCTTTTTTTAGCCTAACACAGAAATGCTTTGAAATTTGGACTTCACAGGAACATAGAACCTCCTAACTTGAAAGGACCAATCCAACTGTATTGTCCAATTTTGCATCTTATACCAGAATCTTCTTTATAACACTGCTCTCATACAGCACTTGCACTTAAAAGAGACAAAATACTTCCCGGAAAAGCCCTTTCTATCTCTAATTCTGCCTATTAGAAATTTGTTTGGATCGGCCTGAAATCTATCCTCTTGAAATTCATCATCTGTTTTCCTAGTTCCAAAATTTGAGGTTCAGAGTACTTGTGACACATCCTCCATGGGACAGGTGGATTAGTTGGGAGGTATGTTGGGGAAGAAGAGGCTCTGTCCTTTCCCTTTAAAGGTTCAGGCTGGAAGTTAACATGCACCCTGTGTGTGTGCACAGAGCAGGGCCGGCACTTGGTTACAGAGTCACGCCTGGCCCCAAGCAAGGTAGAAAATGCAGTCTGTATTTGGGGAGGCATGCATTCAGTTAAAAATCAAGGGTTCTGTCCTGTGAGAGAGAGGGGGAGAATGGGCATTGGGTGACACATCCACTGTTAAACATTTGCAAACAGCAAGCGTTTCACTCATTTCCGTCTCAGCTCTGTCATTTCTTCCCATCTCTCTTCTGGATGAGATGGTCCCACGTTTCCCCGCTTGTTTTTCCAATGGCATGGTTTTGGGCGCTTTCAATGTCAGGGGATTATCCTCTTCCAAATGCATTCCCAACGGTTAGTGAATCCTTGTTGGGCTCTTGGGCCATGTTTTCTCACAGTCATTCTTTTGCTTTTCTCTTTTATAATTTATTACTTCAAAAAATATATATATGTTGCTGTAGAATCAAAATAATATCAAGACATATAAAGAAAATCGTCATCTCTCTCTGTCTCTTTACCTCCACCTTCCATGAGCCAGTGATGATGGTTTGCTAGTCCTTGCCATGATTTTTCTGTTTTTATCAACAACAACAAGAAAAGAGATATATACACATATCTTTCTCTTTTTATTAGAGACACAAACAGCATCACATTTATTCTACCTTTCAACTTTACAACTCAACACATCAGGGGCATCTTTCCAAATATATGTATGTTCATTTTAATAGCTGCAAAATAGTCCATGGAATGAGGACAGCATAATTTATTCAACTATTTTAGTTTGTTGTTTTGGCTTTATAGTCCCTACAAAACAGGCTGTAATAAGTGTATGTGTGTGTGTGTGTGTGTGTGTGTGTGTGTGTGTCTCCTCATCTGTATTTTTATTTTTATAGGGATGTTTTCTAGAAGCAGGATTGTAGGGTCACCAGATGTGCTAAATACTGCCGAATTGTTTCTTATAATTCTTATATTGCTAATTTCCCCCAAATTCTTGCTAGCATTAGATAGTGTCAATATTTTTCCATTTTGCCAGCCTGATGACCGAAAATGGCATCACATTGTTATAGCTTGCATTTCCCTGGCAACTTGTCAAATTGATCATCTCTTCACATGTGTACTCCTTTTACCTTTTCTTTGTCTGAGGGACATACCCTAAAATGTCCTATGGGCCACTTATTTAACAATAAGTTTGAAATCTTAGCCAAGCCTAACTACAAATGGTAGTTGATTTTAATGTTTCACATAATTTTAATACAAGCATGCCCTGGATAATACATGTGCTTCTTCTCTACCCACACAAAGTCCACTCTGCTCAGCCAGAGATTGCCCCACAATGGCTTCTCCCTATGTCCCCCGAGATTGGAGGGTGCCACACCCCAGCTCTCTGCTGCTTTGGGTGTAGGAGGGAGAGGGAGAACCCCAGCCATAAACTCAGGTGTTTGCATCTGCTGTGGGGAGTAGGGAAGGGACTGAAAATTCTCCAGGGGGAAGGAGGCCCCACCTGCCTATTCAGCTCCTATCCAAAGCTTCCTCCAACTCCTTTTACTCCCACCCTTCAAAACTAGACAAGCCATAATTCCAGGATTTAGGATAAGTCATGCTTGGCCCACCTTCCCAAGAATAAACTCTGATCGACAGCCTTTGAGGACCAGGGATGGTCCACTGATGTCCTCTGGACCCCACTCCTCCCCTTCCATTAAATGTCTTCATGCATCACTGATTTTAAGCTTTTAACTAATCAGGAAAAAATTCTCTATACATAAAGATAGTTATGGGGCGCCTGGGTGGCTCAGTCGGTCAAATGTCCAAGTTCAGCCTAGGTCATGATCTCACCATTCCCGAGTTCGAGCCCCGCATCAGGCTCTGGGTTGACAGCTCAGAGCCTGGAGCCTGTTTCAGATTCTGTGCCTCCCACTCTCTCTCTGCCCCTTTCCCACTCACACTCTGTCTGTCTCTCTCAAAAATAAACATTAAGAAAAATAATAATAATTTCAAAAAAAAAATAGTTGGCACGGAAAAATTACCTAAGAGAAGTGGCCATCCTCTTTAAAATTGCACATCTCCTGTCATGGCACTCCACATCCTTTTTTTTTTTTTTTGCCCTCTCGATAGTATATATCACCCCTAACACACTGTGTAAATTACTTACATATTATTTTAATTTAGTGTCATCTGTCTCCCTCTATTAGAATTTGAATTTCATGATGGGAGGGGTTTTGTTGGATTCTTTTACTACTCTGTCTCCAGGACCTAACCAGTGCCTTATCCAGTAGGTACTCAATAAACTGCTGTTGAATGAATAAATGAGTGAGTGAATGTCAAGGGGATAAGGAGAAGAGATAAGGGGAAAGGGTCAAAGGACCTCTGTAGCCAAGAATGCTGCATATTCTAAGCATGGCCGGTTACTGACCTTACCCTCTATGACAGGATAGAAACTCCTACGAGAGAGTGGGTGAAATGGCTTCCCAATCATGTGGTTACATTTCTTTTAACCAGAACTGTTTTCAGAGCAGTTGATCTGAAATGAAGCTCTGGTGACTTTGTATTTTCCATTTACTCGTACCATTTAGATGAGGCGTAGAGTAGCTGAGACAGAGAAGGCATATTTGGAGCTTAGATATGGACAGCCATGAGTGCCAGCAGCCTTGGCATGGTAAGTTAATCTTTTGGCTCTTGGATACTGGCAAGAAAGCATTCTCTTCATAGAAATCGTGTCTCTGTATACTTTCTGGCCATGGTGGTTTTGAAATTCTGGTGATAATGTCACACAAAGTATAAACTATAGTGGATCGTGCCGTTCCATATGTTGTGGGTGGGATCCTACACTAGGGCTCCCTAGTCACAGTGATTGGTACAGAATTCTGGAATAAGCCCAAGAAGGTCCAGTCAGAGTGAGTTCTAGGATGTTCTCCCTGGGAGGAGAGTCTCTCTCTTCTTTATGAGCCTTAAGCTTGAAAGGATATAAGCTGAACTACTGCAACCCAGCTGCCACCATGAGGACAGAGCCTGGCAGAGAATCAAGCCAACATTTCAATCTCATAGGTTCTAGAAATCCAGGGTCCTCTGGGGTTCTTTCTACCTCACCTGGATACTGCTTCTCAGGCTCTCAAGTGAGTTCCTATCTAAAAATGACAAGCTGGAGGACCCCAGGGCTTGGCTTTGGGCCTCTTCTGAACCTTGTTAGAGACTGCTGTTAGATATATCCAGTTCAACCCCATGACTCTAAACACTATCTGTCATGTGCTGATGACTCCATCGGTATCTCCAGGCTGACCTAGCCCCTGAATTCCATACTCACACATCCAGCTGTGTAGTTGACATTGCCCCACGAGGCGTTGCATACAGAATGTCAAAAGCAAAAGTTTTGTTTCGCCTTCTATGATCAGTTCATCCTCTAGTGTGCAGCAACTTGGAAATGCTGGACAGGATAATATCATGGCAAGCACACAGACTCTGGAGCCAGCAGATCCTGGGTTCAAATATTGGCTGGAATTTAAAAGCTGAGTGAGCTTTTTTTTTTTTTTGGTAAGTTTATTTATTTACGTTGAGAGAGACAGACAGCATGTGAGCACGGGAGGGGCAGAGAGAAAGGGAGAGAGAGAATCCCAAGCAGGCTTCGCGCTGTCAGTGCAGAGCCTGATGCGGGGCTCAAAACTCATGAAACTGTGAGATCATATCTGAACCCAAACCAAGAGTCAGACGCTTAACTGACTGAGCCACCCAGGCGCCCCAGTACTTGAGTGAGCTTAATCTTTCCATCCCTCCCTCCCCTTCTCTGTACAATAAGGGTGATGGAAATGGTACCCATTTTGTGGTGGTGTCAGTGGGGATTAAATGAAGTAATATATGTGATGTAGTTAGAGCCATGACGGGGCCATAATAAAAACTATAAAGTGTGAGTTATTATCATTATGTGATAAATCGTCACCTACTCAATTGCTAAAGCCAACAATCTAAGGTTATCCTTGACTTCTTCTCTTTCCTCATACCCCAAACCAAATTTATCAGCATGCCCCAAATATACCCTAAATCCTGCTTTAGTATTCCCCAGCCTGTGTCGCTGGCATCTCTGCGAAAGCCTCCCATCTGACTAGTCTCATTGTCTCCACTCGCCTCCTGCCTCCAAATCCAACCTTGTCACAGCTTCCAGAGAGAACTTTTTTTTTTGTTTTTTACATTTTATTTATTTTTGATAGACAGAGAGAGACAGAGCACAAGTGGGGGTGGGGCGGAGAGAGATGGAGACACAGAATCCGAAGCATCTCCAGGCTCCGAGCTGTCAGCACAGAGCCCGACGCGGGGCTCGAACCCACGGACTGTGAGATCATGACCTGAGCTGAAGTCGGATGCTTAACCGACTGAGCCACCCAGGCGTCCCTCCGGTGAGGACTTTAAAAGTGTAAGCGAAAGCGTATTCCTTCCTGTGTGATACCTTTCAGTGGTCTCCTTAGCATTGGGAACGAACAGTCTTATCTGGCCTAGAAGTTCCTGCATGAGTTGCCTGGCCTTTCTCAGTGACCTCATCTCTTTGCCAACCTTTCTGTTTCTGAAGCATTCAAGGTCACTCTCTGGGGCCCTTCTTCTTGCTACTTCCTCTCCCTAGAATGTCCTCCTCCTGTTTGCACAGCTGGCTCCTTCCATTCAGGTCTCAGCTCCAGTGTCCCTTCTTTCCAGATTTGTTCCTGACTATCTCCACAAGATCATAAGTCTTGTCCAAGTAGTTTAGAGCTCTACTTATCTATTCATTGGTGGCCCCTCTCTTATTTTAACACTCAGTGCAGGCCTAGTGAGATTCCTCCTCTGGATTCTTCTTGCTGCCACGAAGCCTGAAAAATGCTTACACTGTGCCACTTAACACACTATATTGTGACCTGTGACTCCTTTGTCCAGCTCTCTCGTCCCACCAAGAGCTCAGCAAGAGCAGGCGTTAGAACCGATGACAACAACACAATGAAAACACAAAACAAAACGAAAAGAGTAGGGATTATGCCTCGCTGGTCATTGTACTGCAAATATCTAATGAGAGCCTAGAACCTAGTAGGGGCTCAAAAAGTCATAGGAATGAATGAATGAAGCATTATTTATTTAAAAAAAATTTTTTAATGTTTATTTATTTTTGAGACAGAGAGAGACAGAGCATGAACAGGGGAGGGTCAGAGAGAGAGGGAGACACAGAATCCGAAGCAGGCTCCAGGCTCCGAGCTGTCAGCACAGAGCCCGACGCGGGGCTCGAACTCATGGACCGCGAGATCATGACGTGAGCCGAAGTCGGATGCCTAACCGACTGAGCCACCCAGGCGCCCCAAAGCATTATTTATTACAAAGGGCAAAATGTTTCGACAAGTATGTCAGGATGGAAAGAGGCACGGGTCAGTTCTCTGAGGATAAAAGTAATAATTCTCATAGTAAAACAATGTTTTAAGGAAAATGATTCTTGCTGTTCAACCAGTCTATTGGTGGAGAAGACTGTGCTGAGGATCACAGACGCAGGACATAGGTTTTCTCTGTCTATATTTTCCGAGTAGATGGCGGATCTTTTCTTGGACAGCTATCTATTGTCTTCAGCCACTCAGCGACTTCCAAATGAGGTCACAGAAGAATGTTTTATTAGTTTCAGAGCGGATTATTTTTTCTTTTGGAAGTCTGGGTCCAATTTGGGAAAGACTGTCACTTACTTCTAGCAGTTTCTGTTCGTAAAGTATGAAACAGGTCTGTTTCTTGATGGCACCTGACCTATTTTATGGCTTTTCTCCTTTTCCCACAACCATGCTTTCTAAATTCCGACACACTGGGTGATCTTCAAAAGTATATTATGTGTGGCCACCTGGTTAGATGCATGGTCTAACATGAAACTTTCACCAGATCAATCGGCAGCTGGGGAACGATACAGACGTATATCATCGTGGAGCATAGTGGCTTACAGAGCACTCTGAGTGCAGTAGTCTGTTAATCCTGAAACTACCCCATGGCACAGCACGGGCATCTTCCAGATTGTTAGCCTGATATGCAGAGTCCGTCGTCAGGCCCTCTTCGGTCACCAGTCCAGATGCTGAGTCCAGCACACGGCATGTGCTCAACAGGCATTTGTGGAACAGGTGACTGAATGAGTTTACAAACCCATCTCCCGCTAGCCCTTGACATGTACACTTTCCTTGAGATTGGTTCATTTTTCAAAAAAGCCCCCCACATAAGACAAGCTTTTTCTGCTTTCATGATCTTGTATATGCTGTTTTGTCCATCTGCTGTGCCCTCTTTATTCTTCCATTTTCAGCCAAATTTTATGTTTCTTCCTGATCCTCTCTGGCCTACAAAGTCTTCTGCAGCTACATCAGCTCACGGTGACTGTTCTCTACCAGTTAATTTCCCAACGTAATCAATGATTGGCTGTATGTATTGACTTTTCATATGTACTTGATTTTATTGACATTATTTCCAATTCTGTCAATGTATTCTAATATCACTTTTCAAGTGTTCACATAAATTTGACTTGGCTGCTCTTTTTTTTTTTTTAATTCCTACAAGGATTGATTTGTTTTACTTGTTAAATGTCAGGTTCTGTTTTACAAATTAAAGAGGTGAAAATACCATCCTAGTTAGGGGGATCTGAACAACAAAGAAAGAAAGAAAGAAATATAAAGGTAACTTATAGAGTGGGAGAAGATATTTGCCAAGAACATATATGATAAGGGGTTAAAATTGAAAATATATAAAGAATTTACGCATCTCAGTAGCAAAAAAAACGGTTAACCGATTTAAAAATTGGCAAAGTGGGGCGCCTGGATGGCGCAGTCGGTTGAGCGTCCGACTTCGGCTCAGGTCACGATCTCGCGGTCCGTGAGTGGAAGCCCCGCGTCGGGCTCTGGGCTGATGGCTCAGAGCCTGAAGCCTGTTTCCGATTCTGTGTCTCCCTCTCTCTCTGCCCCTCCCCCGTTCATGCTCTGTCTCTCTCTGTCTCTCTCTGTCCCAAAAATAAATAAACGTTGAAAAACAAAAATTGGCAAAGTGGAAGAGATATTTTTCCAAAGAAGACATACAAGTGGTCAATAAGTACATGAAAAGGTGCTCAACATCAGCAATCATCAGGAAAATGCAAACCAAAACCTCAATGAGATCTGACCTCGCACCTGTGAGGATTGTCATTATATATATATGTATATATATATATATATATATGTGTGTGTGTGTATATATATATGTATATATATATGTATGTATATATATATCTATACGTATATATATATATACGTATATATATATGTATGTGTGTGTGTGTATATATATATATATATAAGTGCTAGTGAGGATGTGGAGAAATTGGAACCTTGTACCCTGCTGGGAATGCAAAATGGTGTAACTGCTATAGAAAACAGTATGAGAACTCCTCAGAAAATTATACACAGGACTACCATATGATGTAGCAATCGTCTTTCTGGGTATGTACCCACAAGAACTTAAATAAGGATCTCAAAGAGATAGCACTCTTATATTCATTGCTGCATTGTTCACAATAGCTACGACATGGAAACAATCTAAATGCCCATCAGCACATGAATGGATAAAAGAAAATGTGGCATATACATACAATGTCACATTATTCAGCCATGAGATAGAAGAAAAACCTGCCATATGCAAAAACGTGGATGAATGTGGAGGACATTATGCTAAGTGAAATAAGCCAGTAACAGAAGGAGAAATATTGCATGATTCCACTTACATGAGGTATCTAAAATAGTCAAATTTATAGTAGCAGAAGTAAAATGGTGGTTGCCAGGGGCTGAAGGAAGGGAGAAAGTGGGAAGTCGCTATCCTGTGTGTGTGAAGTTTCAATTATACAAGATGAATAAATTCTAGAGATCTGCCATACAACATTGTGCTTAGAGTTTACAATATTGTGAACTTCAAATTTATCGAGGGTGAATCTCATGTTAAATATTCTTGCTACAAAAAAGCTAAATATAGAGTATGTCAGATGACAAGTATTAAGAGCAATCAAGGTGGGAAGGGGATCAGGAATGGGGGCAAAGGAGGGAGGTCGGCTCTTTAAGAGTTTGGTCAGGAAAAGGCTCACCGATGAGCTACCATTTTTGCACAGACTTGAAGGATCCTCACCAAGACTGAGAAGTAACAGCAAATGTATTACCGATTTTGCGTTTCTGTGGGTATAGTAATGGAGGCTTAGAGAGACTATTTTCAGTAAGATCACATGTTATCTTGAGGTAGACTAAAACCGTAACCTGCAAGACACTTCTCTGATCTGTCATTTGTGCCTTAGTTTCTCTCAGGTAGGTATGTCAGTTATCTAAGACGTGGTAATAAACAGCAGAGGCAATTTCTTAACTATAGAAACCATGTTGTCTTGACTGACCAAACTATTTTTCTATGTACATAGTGAATGCAATTTCTGAATCAAAAATTGGGAAGCAAATTCTGGAAAGTCCTAAAATTCTTAGAGGGACCATGTGACCAGATTACTGAAGTTGACACCAAATCAAGAATATGTGGCCACCATAAGATTACAGATCCTTTGGACCTAACAGTATTAAACACAAACAAAGGTGTTCTTGCTACCAAGAAAAGAGCAAATATGACAGACACCAGTCTGAGTATTAGCATTTCTTCAACATGTTAATGTATACCTTTTTTTTTTTTTTTTTTTTACCTTACAAAAGTGTTTTCTTACTTAGCAAGTTTGGGGAAGTGATGAAAACTATATTTTCCATCTTGGGAATTATACTTTACATGGGAATATTAAAGGCTTGGAGGGGTTCTACACTGAAACAGCTTCTTACTTTTGTTTCACTGGATTCCAGAAGTTTTTTGATCCAAGAATATGTTAGCTTTATCATTCAGTAACACTGTGTCTTTGTTTCATAGAAAATAATTTGAGAAACACTGATCCACACAAATGATAATCTTGAGATGAAGCAGAGCTAGAAAAGATTTAGTACTTCTGATCTAACTCTAGATGTCACTCAAGGAAAACAAGATAAGAGTTAAAACTGATTTGCTTTGTTTCTTAAATAACAGATAGAAGCCAATTTGTTTTTCTAGTTACATTATACTAAGAAAAGAGTATGTCTTTCACACTTCAAACTCTCTCTCTCTCTCTCTCTCTCTCTCTGGATCTCTTTCCTCAGCATACAATTATGTAGAGATCTCTCATCTTACAAAAAGAAACCCTGACCCAAGCTCACTGTCAACCTCAAGCCACAGTCCTATCATTCTTTTTTCCATTGATAGCTAATTTTCCTGAAAAACCAGTCTATGGCTGTCCTCTGCTTCTTCCGTAGCCATTCACTACTCACACTACTACAAACATCCATCATCCATCCGCCCACCCATCCACCCATCCATCCAACAAATAGTTATTTGTGCCAGACACAGTTCTAGGCACAAGAAACAAAGCAGAGTCTCTACCATCACGGGGCTTACATTCTTTTAATGGGAAATAGACAACAAATAAACACAAGTATATAATAAGTTGAATGATGAAATCTATAGAGTAAAAATAAAGCAAGGTAAGGAGGATGGGGAGTGAGGAAGGATGGAGATAAATGCTGGTTAATGTCTTTGCCACAGTGAATGGTCTAGTCAACGCAGGACCAGTGGAATTAACCAGGCTATGGAGATTCATTCAGAGAGTCCTGTCATTTTGAAGCTCAGAGATTGTGATCAGTAATCGAAAGGAAGAATAGGGGCGCCTGGGTGGCGCAGTCGGTTAAGCGTCCGACTTCAGCCAGGTCACGATCTCGTGGTCCGTGAGTTCCAGCCCCGCGTCGGGCTCTGGGCTGATGGCTCAGAGCCTGGAGCCTGTTTCCGATTCTGTGTCTCCCTCTCTCTCTGCCCCTCCCCCGTTCATGCTCTGTCTCTCTCTGTCCCAAAAATAATAAATAAACGTTAAAAAAAAAATTAAAAAAAAAAAAAAAAAGAAAGGAAGAATATTATCTCTTCCTGATGTGAATGCTCAAGATATTTACACTAGTTACTGCTGTAGGCATCTTGTTACCACGAAGAAATTTAGTCCAAGAATGAAACCAGTATGAGGAGGCCAAAGTTTAGAGATTCAGAAAGAAATGGAGCTGGCTTATAAATTAAATAATGCCCCAAACCTGCCCTATGTTTTAGTCAAGTGCTATAATTAATCCCTTCCATTGTTTTAGGCCAATTTGAATAGAATATTTTGTTACTCATAACCAAAATCCTCCTAACTCTACAGTTCAGATTTCAACCCTCACAGACATGGGAACTATGGGTCTGGGTACAATTTTGGGGATTCTAAATTATTCTTAGAGATTCCTTTGTTGTCCTTACTTCAATATTACTGTCCTCTCTTTTGACAATGATGTTGTCCCATCAATGTCCACGTGCTGGGACTAGTTTCTAAGACCCTCTGGCTTCTTAACAACTACTCTAGGCTTAGCTTCTAGGCCCCAGTAGCCATGGATCCTGGGCTACATATGTCCCAGGAGACAGCTTTTGAAGCCTGAATGGGCTGTAAGGGCTAGCTGTGGGGTAGCATGGTAGCATATTTGGGCAAGTTGTTCCTGAGAGCACATATCACCTTGGATACACTCTATAATCCTCTGGGGGCAGCGAATGATCTGGATTTCCAACCAGGCACTGCTTCTAATAGGCATCATCTGCTGCGCACACTGGATCTTCCTGGCTGGCTTCTTCCTTGACTGGATAGCCAGGGAGAACTTTTCAAAGAACACATCCCCCTGGCTCACCCTTTAAAAGCCTTTAATGGCTTTTCCTTGCCCTGTCATAAGAAGCAAGCTCTAAAAACTCGTCCCCGGCAAGGCTTGTAACAAGATGAGGCCAGTGGGACACCTGGCATACAAATCTGAAGGAGAAACTCACTTTCAGCATTGTGCAAATGGTACCTGCCCGATCCTGAGTGTGAGTGTCTTCTTACATTTTATCCCCGGTCTCCCTACTTTCCACACCCTCGTTCTGACTCTGGCTTCCAGGGTATTGTCTGTTCTCATTCAACCTCATCTTGCCACCACCTTTCTTCTAACTGTCTTTGCTCTTTGAGCTTTAGTCCCTTAGACTCTCAACTCCCTTTTGTCAGGAATGTTTGCAAGATTCAGAGTTGAAATCCAGAAAATGGGTGTCAGCCAATCAAAATGGGAGGCGTCTTGAAAACAACTGGCAGGCCAGTATTAATGTGCGCAAGCATTAGCCCTGGACATTCTGTGCCCTCTCTGTGGAGCACATTTCTTTCTCCGTTATACTTCTATTTTTTTTTTAATTTCAATTAATTAATTATTAATTTATTTATTTTTGGTAAAAATCATTCTATGGGCCAGGCACTATTTTAAACACTTTACAAGTATCAACCTATATAATCTACATAATAGTATCACTGTATACTTATTTTGCAGATGAAGAAACTGAGGCACAGAGAGCATAAGTGAAGTATACAAGGTCACAGAGTGGCTGACCAGTAGCACTTACTGGCATCTTGGCATTCTAGCTTCACATACATGCTCTTGATCCCCCCACTAAGCCTTTGCAACCTCTCGCTTTGATCAGATTTGCTTGTTGTATTTTCTCAAACGGCTGTTTTCTTCCTAAAATGTTATTATTTTAAGAAAAAGTGGATCATAATATTAACCTTCTAGGTAAGGCCTTTGTCCTTTAAGAAGTGATGTCAGTAGAAAGGCCCAAACAGAAACATGATGAATGAAAAGGGAAATTCATGTCATTTCACAAATAATAATTTTCATTTGTTCTCAGGACTCCTGATTCAAAATTTCTGACACCTAATCTTGTAATCTGTTAATATCTTAGCTGGATAGAATGTGACTCATGGATTACACCTCTGTGTCCTCAAATACAAGACCTAAGAAATATAAATATTCCAAAAGAAGACCTTCTCTGTTCTTTTGGAACAGTAGCAACATGCAAAGACATAACTGCAGAAAACTTTTCAATTTTATGTGAAGGACCTGAGTATGTAAATAAATATATTCCCATCAAAATGGAAGTGGTTAACTGATCTGAGGTTGATGACCAATTTGGTAAATACTAAAGGTAGGCAACTTCATCAAGAATAGATCAAGGGGTCTCATTAAATTAAAATGTTAAAGTTTTACTCAAAAAACTACTTTTAGCAAATTCAAAAGATAAAAAACATATTGGAAAAAGCTTCTTTTAGAAACGATGGCAAAGATTTAATATCGTTAATACATAAAGAGCTCTTCTCGACAAGTAGTGTAGAGACACTACTCTACAGTGGTGTAGAGAGATGACATGACCCTAAAAGGATTTTCTTTTCTAAGAATAGCAGGTTGGAGTGCATATCCATTTTTAATGGTCACAAAACCCTGTGTAATAAACATCCACCATATCTCATCATCATACATAAACACTCATTTGGATCCTAAGTCAACAGGCCATCTGGGGTCCATTGACCAAGGTTTGACTTCTCTAGATGGCATAGCTGATGTGGGCTTGACGCTGCTTTCAGTATCTCTCTCTTCCTCTGAGGATTTAAGACTGTGAGTGTAAAAATGTAAGGTCTCTTAAAGTTTAAGCTCTTAAGGTTCAGGCTCAGAACTGCCAAATTGGCATGTCCTCCTCATGTGATTAACCATTGCAAGTTGAATCCAAAGACAAGTGGCAGGAAAATATTTCTGCCCCTTTAGTGGGAAGGATGGTCAAGTCCCATGACAAAGGGTGTTGGTGAAAGGTAGGATGATGAATTAGGGCCAATAGCATTATCTACAATAAGAAGTAACTGGAAGCTACTTCTAAGGAGTAATCTGTGAACTAGGAGTAGGTATCAATGACTTGCCTCCATTTGCAAGGGCTGTAGGAACAGTGTGCTGGACGAGAGTACTGGAGAAGGTAGATGGAATGGATGGCTTGCATTCTGAGTACTAGTCAAATTTGACATGGATGCAAAGTGTCAACTCCCTATAAGGTTCTTAAAAGAACTTTAATGCAACATATATCAGGAGAACTTGTTCTGAGGCTATCAAAATAAATTCTTGATCAGGTGAACTGGGGATAGGATAGGTTAATTTTTCAGACCCTTCCCTCATGTGAATATAGTAGTAACTCCCAAAGGAAAAAGGACACAAGTATATCTTGACCGAGTTTTATAATCTGCATTAGTTATACTTTGGATAATTGGGGAATTTTCATTGACTGAGCTCTGGTGCATCACACCATGGGCTGCTGGCATGACTGAAACCTTCCTCAACTGAGCAAATAACAATGACAAGTTCACTGATGAAGAGGACAGAGAGCATCATTTCACTGAGCTTTGAGTCTTCAAGTTCCATGTGAAGATTGTCTTGTGATAATGCTGCATAACGGCATCCAAATCTCAATGTCTTAAAACATTGCCTTGCTCATAGGTCTCTGGGCCAGCTACAGGCTGCTGGCCTAGTTTCAGATGTACTCCACACGTTTCATTCTGCAACCAATGAGCATGTCTTTCACATGGCAGATGATGGAAATTCAGGAGGCCAAGGCCAAATCATGCAAACATATTTTAAGATTCTGTTTGCATAATATCTGTTAAGGTTCTAAGTCAGTTACATGGCCAAGCCCAACATCACTGGGGCAGGGACACAACTTCCATCTGATCTGGCAGTCATGATATGGCAAAGAGGCATAGATGAATAGTTCTAATGTAATGACAAAGTTAAGAATTGAAGTAATAATCTAACCCACTTTAAGGGCTTTACTGAGCTGCTAGAGTTTATATGCACTTACTCTCATATTATCTGATGAGACCAGCCTATGATGCGTGATGCTTTGGCGACTTGGGTGGTATTGTTTTAACTTTGTACCAGCACCATCTGTGAACCTGGCTACAATTGTCCTCCTGTCTGCCATGAATGTGCCAGAGTTGTCCAGCCAGTTGCGATCTTGGGGAAGGCGTTCTTGGAGTAGAAAGACAGAAAATTACTGTCTTATCAAGACTGTGACTATGTCATCACCCTCAAGTCAGGAATCCAGGTCCCAGGTAAGAAGATATACTCAATGTGAGAACAGAGGCCAGTTTTTTTGGGAACGGATCAATAAGAAGCTGTAGTTCATCTTCCCTTAAATGCCCCCCAGTAGTATTTGCAAGGAGAAAATAACAGGAATTATTGCCATGGTAATGTGTTGATACTTTCTCTTGTACCTTCTGATGCTGATGCTCAATTTACATTGAGGAGTGGTGTCTGTGAACGGTAATCTCTTAGAGACCTGCAATTTACTCACCTCTGAGAGAAGAAGAACTTTGGGAATGGAGAACTAATGTGAGCTTAGCTATGCTCTGGCTCCTGCAGCACCTTTCGAAGTGGCGAAGCGATGGGTTCAGTATTTATGTGTTTAGATACCATCTCCTGCTCAGGTCTAGCCACATGATGACTCCAGTATTCTGGAAATTCTGGATTTCACTAGACAACAATCATCTCTGAGCCAACCGAGAGGAGTATCTTTGAAGGCTCTGAGGTTGTCTTCCTGCATCATTTCCATGTAGGGAATCTGGGTCATACTCCATGTGTGACTGTCTAGATTTTTAGTTTGAAGAGATACTCAATTGATTAGCTAACTCAAGGTCTCTGGTAGTGGCTCTTTCCCCCAGTTTGTTCATTTTTATTTTTAAAAAATTTTTTTTCAACGTTTTATTTATTTTTGGGACAGAGAGAGACAGAGCATGAACGGGGGAGGAGCAGAGAGAGAGGGAGACACAGAATCGGAAACAGGCTCCAGGCTCCGAGCCATCAGCCCAGAGCCTGATGCGGGGCTGGAACTCACGGACCGCGAGATGGTGACCTGGCTGAAGTCGGACGCTTAACTGACTGCGCCACCCAGGCGCCCCAGTTTGTTCATTTTTAATGCACCATTTGTGCATTCAACGTGTATTTATTGAGTGCTCATTGCATGCGAGGTATTGTTCTAATACTGGGGAACAGCCACGCAAAGAGGTAATACCCCTTCCTCAGGTGCTTGCAATCTACTGGGGAAGCAGAAAACAAACAAGTAAACAACAACAAAAACGGCACAACAGATTATTTCAGAATGTGATAAGTGCTTGGAAAAAAAAATAACAGAGGAATATGATAAACATAACTGGCTGGGGTGGGTGGGTATGCAGAGGGTTATTTTTAGAAAGGGTGCTCAGGGCACATTTCTGACATGAAACAATATTTAAGCTGATATTGAAGCTGAGACTTGGAAGATCAAAGTTGAGAGAGCCATGTGAGTTGCAGGCACAGAGACTCCGGGCAGAGGAAACAGCAAGAGCAAGGACCTTGAAGTGGGAAAGACTGTGGAGTGTTCAGGAAGTGGAAAAGGGACCAGGGCAGCTGGAGCATAATAAGCAGCAAGAATGGGACGAAATGGGGTCGGAGAAGCCTGTGGGAACGAGATCGTGTAGGACTAGCAGGTCAGCCAGAGGAGTTTAAATTTTACTCCGAGAGTAAAAAGACAGCTCCAAATGGTTTTCTATCTACGAATATTTTCACCTCTTTGTCATAAAATCTTGAAACTTAAAAAAAGTAGAGAGACGATTGTAAAAAAAAAAATATATGTAAAACCAGACAGGGGCACCTGGGTGGCTCAGTCAGTTGAGCGTCCGACTTCGGCTCAGGGCATGATCTCACAGTTTGTGGGTTCGAGCCCCGCATCAGGCTCTGTGCTGACCACTTGCTCAGAGCCTGGAGCCTGCTTCAGATTCTGTGTCTGCTTCTCTCTCTGCCCCTCCCCTGCTCACCCTTTGTCTCATTCTGTTTCTCAAAAATAAATACATGTAAAAAAAAAAAATTAAAAAAAACACAAACTTTAATATGCTTAGCATTCAGCTTAAAAAAGTCTCAACATCTGACAATCTTGGTTCACCTACATATCCCACTCTCCACTCCAGATCATTTTAAAGAAAATTCCAGATAGCATAGTTTAATCCATAAATGTAGACTGAAGTCTGTCTGAGAAACAAGGACTCAAAAAAAAAAAAAAAAAAAAAACCCACACAGCTAGAATATCACTATCACACGGAAAAAATTGACAACAATTTATTAATATTGTCAAAATTGAAAATCTCACCAATGTCTTCTTGATAGCTGGATTGTTTGACTCAGAATCCAAACCAAATGGATAGATAGATTTCCTAGATCTATAACGGTACACAGACTCTTGTCTCTTAACATTTATATGTTGAAGAAACCAGATCATTTGTCCTACAGAATTTTCCACCTTTCCACTTTGGGGCTGGTATCCCCCTGTGACATTTAACTGTCAATCTTCCCCAGGATTTCCTGTAAACTGGTAATTAGATGTAGAAGCATAATCAGCTTCGGTTTCAAGTTTTGGGCAAGGATACGTGGTGCTGCGAACTGCCTATTGTATCATTTGGAAAGCACGTAGTACCTGATTGTTTCTCTCTCTTGATGTTAAGTTAGATCAGTGGTTTCAGGTATAGTCAGCCAGCTAAAATCATTATGATCAGAGGAGTGGAAAGCCATGATTTATGCTGTAGAGATCATACTGGCTATTCTGAGGCAAAGGATTGTGGGCAGGGATGGTAATACAAATATTTAACAAACTGTATGCCGTGGGTTTTGACCAACCACAGTGGCGGGCAGACATGCTCGCCGCCCTCCTTGTAGGAGTGGAATCTTGGGAAGCAATTAAAAGTCCCTGCAGTGGTGCATGGGAAAGATGATGGCAATTGGAACAGAGGAGAAAGTGAAGATGGAGAGAAGAGTGGACTCAGAGAGCTTTGGGAAGATGTAGGCGTGCCCAATGTGGGGGCTGTCATTTAGCAACCATGTACTTACGGGACTCCTGATTTGACCCTCATGTCACTTAACTGGTACTGAGTTCTCCTATCACTGCCCTAGAGCAAAGCCTGTTTCCCAAAATAAAGATGTGCATCCTCATAGTCTTTTTGAGATAGATACCAACTGAGTATGAAAACAGAAGAATCGGTGTGCCGCTGATGGGGAGAAAAAAAATTGATTGGCTTTCTCTTCAAAGAAAAGCAAAACACTCAAGAAAGCAAAACATTAATATGCCGTGTGTTGTTTTGAGGAGATTAGAAGGAGAAAATTTAATAAGATATAGACACCCACTTTTATGGCTGCTATCTGTATTATTAATGCAAAGCGAACGTCATAAGCGTAAAATTCACTTATGACATGTCTCAGGTCGCTGCTTCCCGCTTAGCTCATCTCCTAATGAAAAAATGGTATGTGATGCCACAGTGACTTTAACCACAAGTGAAGAACTCAGTTTTATTTCCTAGACAAAAGTCTAAGAGCCAATATCATTCACTTTTTTTTTCTGTTCATGTGTAACATCTTGGGAATGACCGGTGACACTTTCCTACTGAGAAAGAAAATTTTCACGGCAGTGGTAACCACAGGTTCAGATTACTCACATTACTACATTGTAACATCTTTTGT
The DNA here is from genome assembly GCF_014898765.1 of Herpailurus yagouaroundi. NCBI lineage: Eukaryota > Metazoa > Chordata > Mammalia > Carnivora > Felidae > Herpailurus > Herpailurus yagouaroundi. Next base: position 49,301,162 of record NW_024412413.1, read on the forward strand.
TCTACACGCCACACAAGGGGAAAAAGTGCTGAAAGCAAAACCACAAACTCAGCTGTCGGTGGAAATGATAGTTAATGGCACCTTGCCGCTGCATCAGAGGGCCAATTCTTGGTAGAGAAGGTTCTCTTGAATGAGGTTTCCAAATCAATGGATAAGAGTGAGTTGTGGCAAAAGTTAAGTGATCCCATTGCCTACCACACTTTAAGCGTAGATTGATTGGGGAGGGTATGTAGGAGAAATCTGGTTATAAAGAAGCATATACATATAAATTATAGAAATAAACACGTATGACAATTTAAAAAAACTCAAAAAAGCCCTAGGTATGGAATAAATTGTGCATTCCACAAATTATTTCAAAATCCCCCCACCCCCCTTTTTTTTCCAGTGGGGCATTCTCTCTTTATATATTTACGTGTGGTCCAAGCTTTTCCCAGGAAAACGGTGAGTTTGCCATCAGCTCAGGGAAGCATGCTTGTGTTCCTGGCACATGGTTCTCGGGATGGACATAGAGCCAGTGCTGGGCCTGGTGTGATCTGGCCAAGAACACCTAACTGAGTCACACCTGGGGTAAACAAGTTATGGTGGAAACAATTTGGGGCCTCCAAATATCAGTTTGGAAATCTAAAAGGCTGTATCAGAGAGTTAGGGTTCATCAAAGTAGCCAAATCAAGTCCTAAGAAGTAATAATGACGTTGGGGCACCTTGGTGGCTCAGTGGGTTAAGTGTCTGACTTTGGCTCGGGTCACACGATCTCATAGCTGGTGAGTTTGAGCCCCACATCAGGCTCTGTGCTGACAGCTCAGAGCCTGGAACCTGCTTCTGATTCTGTGTCTCCCTCTCTCTCTACCCCTCCCCCACTCGTGCTCTGTTTCTCAGTCTCTCAAAAATAAACAAACCTTAAAAATTAAAAAAAAAAGAAGAAAGATTTGGGGGAGAGAGGGAAGATGGCGGCGTAGGAGGACGCTGGGCTCACCGCGCGTCCTGCTGATCACTTAGATTCCACCTACACCTGCCTAAATAACCCAGAAAACCGCCAGAGGATTAGCAGAACGGAGTCGCCGGAGCCAAGCACAGACGAGAGGCCCACGGAAGAGGGTAGGAAGGGCGGCTAGGCAGTGAGCGCTCCACGGACTGGCGGGAGGGAGCCGGGGCGGAGGGGAGGCTCGCCGGCCAAGCAGAGCCCCCGAGTCTGGCTTGCAAAAAGCGGAGGGGCCTGACGGACTGTGTTCCGACAGCAAGCGCGACTTAGCCGCTGGGAGGTCATAAGTTAACAGCTCTGCTCAGAAAGCGGGAAGGCTAGAGGACAAAGGGAAGGAGAGCTGCTGAGCCCCTGGACGACAGAGCTCAGTTTGGTGGGGAACAAAGGCGCTCGCCAGCACCATCTCCCCCGCCCATCCCCCAGCCAAAATCCCAAAGAGAACCAGTTCCTGCCAGGGAACTTGCTTGCTCCGCGCAAACACCCAACTCTGCGCTTCTGTGGAGCCAAACCTCCGGCAGCGGATCTGACTCCCTGCTGCTGCCACAGGGCCCCTCCTGAAGTGGATCACCTAAGGAGAAGCAAGCTAAGCCTGCCCCTCCTGCCCCTGTGCACCTTGCCTACCCACCCCAGCTAAGACGCCAGATCCCCAGCATCACAAGCCTGGCAGTGTGCAAGTAGCCCAGACAGGCCACCCCACCCCACAGTGAATCCCGCCCCTAGGAGAGGGGAAGAGAAGGCACGCACCAGTCTGACTGTGGCTCCAGCGGTGGGCTGGGGGCAGACATCAGGTCTGACTGCGGCTCCGCCCACCAACTCCAGTTATACACCACAGCACAGGGGAAGTGCCCTGCAGGTCCTCACCACGCCAGGGACTATCCAAAATGACCAAGCGGAAGAATTCCCCTCAGAAGAATCTCCAGGAAATAACAACAGCTAATCAAAAAGGATTTAAATAATATAACAGAAAGTGAATTTAGAATAATAGTCATAAAATTAATCGCTGGGCTTGAAAACAGTATAGCTGACAGCAGAGAATCTCTTGCTACAGAGATCAAGGGACTAAGGAACAGTCACGAGGAGCTGAAAAACGCTTTAAACGAAATGCATAACAAAATGGAAACCACCACGGCTCGGATTGAAGAGGCAGAGGAGAGAATAGGTGAACTAGAAGATAAAGTTATGGAAAAAGAGGAAGCTGAGAAAAAGAGAGATAAAAAAATCCAGGAGTATGAGGGGAAAATTAGAGAACTAAGTGATACACTAAAAAGAAATAATATACGCATAATTGGTATCCCAGAGGAGGAAGAGAGAGGGAAAGGTGCCGAAGGGGTACTTGAAGAAATCATAGCTGAGAACTTCCCTGAAGTGGGGAAGGAAAAAGGCATTGAAATCCAAGAGGCACAGAGAACTCCCTTCAGACGTAACTTGAATCGATCTTCTGCACGACATATCATAGTGAAACTGGCAAAATACAAGGATAAAGAGAAAATTCTGAAAGCAGCAAGGGGTAAACGTGCCCTCACATATAAAGGGAGACCTATAAGACTCGTGACTGATCTCTCTTTTGAAACTTGGCAGGCCAGAAAGAATTGGCACGAGATTTTCAGTGTGCTAGAAAAAATATGCAGCCGAGAATCCTTTATCCAGCAAGTCTGTCATTTAGAATAGAAGGAGAGATAAAGGTCTTCCCAAACAAACAAAAACTGAAGGAATTTGTCACCACTAAACCAGCCCTACAAGACATCCTAAGGGGGACCCTGTGAGACAAAGTACCAGAGACATCACTACAAGCATAAAACATACAGACATCACAATGACTCTAAACCCTTATCTTTCTATAATAACACTGAATGTAAATGGATTAAATGCGCCAACCAAAAGACATAGGGTATCAGAATGGATAAAAAAACAAGACCCATCTATTTTCTGTCTACAAGAGACTCATTTTAGACCTGAGGACACCTTTAGATTGAGAGTGAGGGGATGGAGAACTATTTATCATGCTACTGGAAGCCAAAAGAAAGCTGGAGTAGCCATACTTCTATCAGACAAACTAGACTTTCAATTAAAGGCTGTAACAAGAGATGAAGAAGGACATTATATAATAGTGACAGGGTCTATCCATCAGGAAGAGCTAACAATTATAAATGTCTATGCGCCGAATACCGGAGCACCCAAATATATAAAACAATTACTCATAAACATAAGCAACCTTATTGATAAGAATGTGGTAATTGCAGGGGACTTTAACACCCCACTTACAGAAATGGATAGATCATCTAGACACACGGTCAATAAAGAAACAAGGGCCCTGAATGAGACATTGGATCAGATGGACTTGACAGATATATTTAGAACTCTGCATCCCAAAGCAACAGAATATACTTTCTTCTCGAGTGCACATGGAACATTCTCCAAGATAGATCATATACTGGGTCACAAAACAGCCCTTCATAAGTTTACAAGAATTGAAATCATACCATGCATACTTTCAGACCACAATGCTATGAAGCTGGAAATCAACCACAGAAAAAAGTCTGGAAAACCTCCAAAAGCATGGAGGTTAAAGAACACCCTACTAATGAATGAGTGGGTCAACCAGGCAATTCGAGAAGAAATTAAAAACTATATGGAAACAAACGAAAATGAAAATACAACAATCCAAACGCTTTGGGACGCAGCGAAGGCAGTCCTGAGAGGAAAATACATTGCAATCCAGGCCTATCTCAAGAAACAAGAAAAATCCCAAATACAAAATCTAACAGCACACCTAAGGGAAATAGAAGCAGAACAGCAAAGGCAGCCTAAACCCAGCAGAAGAAGAGAAATAATAAAGATCAGAGCAGAAATAAACAATATAGAATCTAAAAAAACTGTAGAGCAGATCAACGAAACCAAGAGTTGGTTTTTTGAAAAAATAAACAAAATTGATAAACCTCTAGCCAGGCTTCTCAAAAAGAAAAGGGAGATGACCCAAATAGATAAAATCATGAATGAAAATGGAATTATTACAACCAATCCCTCAGAGATACAAACAATTATCAGGGAATACTATGAAAAATTATATGCCAACAAATTGGACAACCTGGAAGAAATGGACAAATTCCTGAACACCCACACTCTTCCAAAACTCAATCAGGAGGAAATAGAAAGCTTGAACAGACCCATCACCAGCAAAGAAATTGAATCGGTTATCAAAAATCTCCCAACAAATAAGAGTCCAGGACCAGATGGCTTCCCAGGGGAGTTCTACCAGACGTTTAAAGCAGAGATAATACCTATCCTTCTCAAGCTATTCCAAGAAATAGAAAGGGAAGGAAAACTTCCAGACTCATTCTATGGAGTCAGTATTACTTTGATTCCTAAACCAGACAGAGACCCAGTAAAAAAAGAGAACTACAGGCCAATATCCCTGATGAATATGGATGCAAAAATTCTCAATAAGATACTAGCAAATCGAATTCAACGGCATATAAAAAGAATTATTCACCATGATCAAGTGGGATTCATTCCTGGGATGCAGGGCTGGTTCAACATTCGCAAATCAATCCACGTGATACATCACATTAACAAAAAAAAAGAGAAAACCATATGATCCTGTCAATCGATGCAGAAAAGGCCTTTGACAAAATCCAGCACCCTTTCTTAATAAAAACCCTTGAGAAAGTCGGGATAGAAGGAACATACTTAAAGATCATCAAAGCCATTTATGAAAAGCCCACAGCTAACATCATCCTCAACGGGGAAAAACTGAGAGCTTTTTCCCTGAGATCAGGAACACGACAGGGATGCCCACTCTCACCGCTGTTGTTTAACATAGTGCTGGAAGTTCTAGCATCAGCAATCAGACAACAAAAGGAAATCAAAGGCATCCAAATTGGCAAAGATGAAGTCAAGCTTTCGCTTTTTGCAGATGACATGATATTATACATGGAAAATCCGATAGACTCCACCAAAAGTCTGCTAGAACTGATACATGAATTCAGCAAAGTTGCAGGATACAAAATCAATGTACAGAAATCAGTTGCATTCTTATACACTAACAATGAAGCAACAGAAAGACAAATAAAGAAACTGATCCCATTCACAATTGCACCAAGAAGCATAAAATACCTAGGAATAAATCTAACCAAAGATGTAAAGGATCTGTATGCTGAAAACTATAGAAAGCTTATGAAGGTAATTGAAGAAGATTTAAAGAAATGGAAAGACATTCCCTGCTCATGGATTGGAAGAATAAATATTGTCAAAATGTCAATACTACCCAAAGCTATCTACACATTCAATGCAATCCCAATCAAAATTGCACCAGCATTCTTCGCGAAACTAGAACAAGCAATCCTAAAATTCATATGGAACCACAAAAGGCCCCGAATAGCCAAAGTAATTTTGAAGAAGAAGACCAAAGCAGGAGGCATCACAATCCCAGACTTTAGCCTCTACTACAAAGCTGTCATCATCAAGACAGCATGGTATTGGCACAAAAACAGACACATAGACCAATGGAATAGAATAGAATAGAAACCCCAGAACTAGACCCACAAACGTATGGCCAACTCATCTTTGACAAAGCAGGAAAGAACATCCAATGGAAAAAAAGACAGTCTCTTTAACAAATGGTGCTGGGAGAACTGGACAGCAACATGCAGAAGGTTGAAACTAGACCACTTTCTCACACCATTCACAAAAATAAACTCAAAATGGATAAAGGACCTGGATGTGCGACAGGAAACCATCAAAACCTTAGAGGAGAAAGCAGGAAAAGACCTCTCTGACCTCAGCCGTAGCAATCTCTTACTCGACACATCCCCAAAGGCAAGGGAATTAAAAGCAAAAGTGAATTACTGGGACCTTATGAAGATAAAAAGCTTCTGCACAGCAAAGGAAACAACCAACAAAACTAAAAGGCAACCAACGGAATGGGAAAAGATATTTGCAAATGACATATCGGACAGAGGGCTAGTATCCAAAATCTATAAAGAGCTCACCAAACTCCACACCTGAAAAGCAAATAACCCAGTGAAGAAATGGGCAGAAAACATGAATAGACACTTCTCTAAAGAAGACATCCGGATGGCCAACAGGCACATGAAAAGATGTTCAGCATCGCTCCTTATCAGGGAAATACAAATCAAAACCACACTCAGGTATCACCTCACGCCAGTCAGAGTGGCCAAAATGAACAAACCAGGAGAGTATAGATGCTGGAGAGGATGTGGAGAAACGGGAACCCTCTTGCACTGTTGGTGGGAATGCAAATTGGTGCAGCCGCTCTGGAAAGCAGTGTGGAGGTTCCTCAGAAAATTAAAAATAGACCTACCCTATGACCCAGCAATAGCACTGCTAGGAATTTATCCAAGGGACACAGGAGTACTGATGCATAGGGGCACTTGTACCCCAATGTTCATAGCAGCACTCTCAACAATAGCCAAATTATAGAAAGAGCCTAAATGTCCATCAACTGATGAATGGATAAAGAAATTGTGGTTTATATACACTATGGAATACTACGTGGCAATGAGAAAAAATGAAATATGGCCTTTTGTAGCAACGTGGATGGAACTGGAGAGTGTGATGCTAAGTGAAATAAGCCATACAGAGAAAGACAGATACCATATGGTTTCACTCTTATGTGGATCCTGAGAAACTTAACAGGAACCCATGGGGGAGGGGAAGGAAAAAAAAAAAAAGAGGTTAGAGTGGGAGAGAGCCAAAGCATAAGAGACTGTTGAGAACTGAGAGCAAACTGAGGGTTGATGGGGGGTGGGAGGGAGGCGAGGGTGGGTGATGGGTATTGAGGAGGGCACCTTTTGGGATGAGCACTGGGTGTTGTATGGAAACCAATTTGACAATAAATTTCATATATAAATAAAAAAAAAAGAAGAAATTATAAGATGTAGTTAAAAGCCTTCAAGGGAATCTAAATTTATCGAATAGTTTGTCAAATTTCACAAACATCACTGAAACAAAATACATTTAAGAATAATATACATATTCTGTAACTATTTTTATACTGGTAAAGTACAAATTCTTAAAATTTTAGGATACTATGTTTTGGGATTTTTTTTTTTTCTGAAGCATCGCTAAAACAAAGCTTTTAGGCAGACAATCCATTTGGATTTTTAATTTCCCGGTAGTTTTTCAAAGAATATTCTCTGAGAATGTTGTCATGGTAAATCCCAAAATTTATTATTTTAAATTTGTCATGTAACAAGACATTTTACTTCAGGGCCTATAATTGGTAACTCTAATACCAAATGTACAAGAAAAATCAATCGCTGCTCTCCTGTAATGAGAATTTATTTGTGGTACCACTGAAGCAGCTACCAATAATAGTGTTGTCAACCGAAATTTTAAGTGGATTATGAGAAACATTTTTAAACCAGTTTTGCCTATTTGCAATGAACAGATTTCCCCCCGAATAGATCAATGCTCCATTATGTCTTTTTGGATAGTTGTTTTTGAAGAGAGCTTCCTAAGATATATTGCATAGGTCCCTACTTACAGTGGGTTTGCTCTTCTCTGAACTCATTTCCTCCTCACTGAAATGAAAACATTCAATGTAGACACTCCGAAGTTCCCTCATAGTTCCAATACCTCCTACTGGCTTCCACGCACTCTGACCTTCCTTCCTGCATATCTGTCCTTAGGTGGTCTCTTTTTCTTCCTCCTACGACTTCATCTGTAGGTATTAATGAGATGTGATATCCTCTTCCCCAGGTGGTCCAGAAGGAGACTAGAGCTCTTATGTCTCTGGGAAATAGGACCATTGCTCCCTTAACTTCCATATAACCATTGGCAGGAGTGAAGCGGGTACCCATATCTCTGTGTTCTTGGTAGACTCCTCAATGTTCCCAGCCTCCCCACCACTCTGGGCTATGAGACCACCAGGGATAATCCATGGTGTTCTTTATCCCTATTTAAGAACGATGTCACAAGAAGCTGGGACTCCCTGGTCACCTTTCATCCTCAGACTTTCATCTCCATAATGGCTCTTACTTCCTTTTCTCTGACCTCATCTCCTTTGAAACCCTTCCATTGTGTCCTCTGAACTCACTGTCATTCTTGCCAGCACAATCCCTTGTATTTTTAATATTATCCCTGAACTTCACCTTCTTGCTATAGACTTGCTCGACTCTTCCCTGGTGATCTGGCTTCCTTGCAGCCCTCTCTAGATGTGGCTGTTTTCTCTCCTTTTCCTCTCAAAGGCTGAGGCATGGAGGCAGAGGGAGTTTATGTGCCCTTTTATGTTTCATCCCACCATTCTCCCTCTCTTCATCCTAAAATCATTAGCTTCTTCTTGTTTTAAATATCGTATCATCAGACTACATCACCCACTAGTCACTCGTGGTCATCATACACTGATCTTTCAGTCACTTCTCCTCATTCCAGAAAGATTTTCCCTACATTTCACTGTCATTGTCTCCAGCACCCCTCTTAACACAAACTTCAATGTCCATGTAGATGGTACTTCAAACATGCTGGTGTCTCAATTCTATGAACAGCCTTCCATGTAGATGTTACCTTTTATCCTACTTTAGCCAACTGTTTCCCATGGGCAGATCCTATAGCTACATTATAATAACAACAGCCCCCACTCCCACATTATCTCAACTTCATGAATCCTACTCTATGACTTCCCGGCTTTTCCCCTCTAGTACCCACTTCAGCCATTACTCAACTTTAATGAGATTGAAAACCCATTAGTACTAACATCTTTTCACTTCATTTTCAACCTTCACCCCCTTTATGTCTTCTCTCAAATTTCTTGGTCTGTCATTTGCCCTTCTCTTCCTTTCATCATATTCTCCCAGCAAAACCTCAAGTTCCAGGGGAAGTATTCATCTTCTTGTGAAACTTCATTAGAGACTAAAGTGATCCAGTTGGCAAGTGACACTAATAATGATCATGACCATCATCATCAACATCTTTGCTCTCATTCTGTGCCTGGCAGGGCTCTACATACTTTAAAAACATCAACATGTTTGTTCTTCATAATAACTCATATAATGACATAGGTACTATTATCTTCCCTATTTTTAAATTGAAGAAATTAAGGTCCTGAGAGGTTAAGCAACTTACCCAAATTCGCATAATGAATTAGTAGTGAAGTTAAGACCTAAACCACTGTTCACTGGTTGTAATGTGTGGGCTCTTAATTTCTATCCCATACTGCCTCCCATCTTAGGATTCACTCAGTAAAAACATAAATCAAGCCAAAAAAAAAAAAAAAAGTAGATGTGTTTATGTAGTAATGTTAACTGCAATCCACATAGGGAGTCAGCACTCCAAGTTCTAGCAAGCTCCCTGAAGGTGGCTTTTTGGAGTTACCTTTATGTGTAAACATTGTGAAATGCTCTACAAACTCACTGTGCAGATCTCAATGATGATTTTTCTAATTCTCTATTTTCCCCCTCATTATTGGGATAGAAAATTTCTTCCCACACTTGTTGGGGGAGCTCCATGAGCATAACACTCTTGCTCTCTCTCTGCCCTCTCACTCTGCCCTGGGGTGGTGGAGTGTCTCATCTGGTTCTCATGTTTGGGAGAACAAAAAGGACAAACATCCCAAATCCTATCTCTTCTCTCTTCTTTTCCTCCTGGGAGTGACCTCCTGTGGGGAGCACAGGTTCTGGGCTTGGAGAGGGTGTCCATCCTGTGTACTGGGTAAGTCTTTATCTCTGAGGTTCAGTTTTAGGATTCCCACTTGCCTAGTGATTTAAGCCACCTTCACTATGATTGGCTCAATTAGCAGAAAGATAATATTTTGTTTTTCATTTGTTCCCTCTTCTGTCTTATTTTTTAACTGGCACAGAACAAGGAAGAAAAGAGGGATGCTATTAGTTGGGTGTTTTTGAACTCTAAAATTCATTCACCTTTACAACCAGAAATCTAGCATTTCCTTCTTACGGGTTCTTCAAACTTCCCTTTACAAAAACCCTAGGGGCTTATAAATCCAAAAGTGTAGTTGCACAATGAAGTGGTTCTGAATATTTCCTCTGCTGACATTTGGTGTTATTGATGAAGAGTGACCCTACACTGCATGAAGGGCAAGGCCACTGAAGCTGTCTAAGGCAGGTGATTTCAGTCTCTGTAATGAACTGCCCAAGGTGCTCCAACTTCGGCCCCCAACGTTGCTGCTCTTAAAGCTCAGGTCTTTCAGTCTCCGCACCAGGCCACCTCTCAGGTGCCCCCTGGCCCAGGAGCGCTTCCTCAGAACTGGTTCCAGCATCCATGCCTTCATGCACTCAGCCACCCTCCTCTGCCCTAAGATCCATTTCAGGGCTCTGGAAGCTTTCCCCCATTAAGTTATCAACTTACAAAGGGTCTGCTGTTCTCTTAATGTGTTTCTTTCTGTGTAATGGCGATGTTTGCCCTAAGTTGATTCTCTGTGATGGTTTGATCATCTGCAAAATGGGATAAAAATAGTACCTACTTCATAGAACTGTCAGGTGATTAATGATTTAGTACATGCAACTGATGTATGGTAAGCATTCCTTAAATAACGTGACAATATCATTACAATTTCTTGTTAGAGGAGAGGTGATCTTCCTACTATTTTCTAAAGTAATTGGCAGGGTACTGTAATTGACTACAATTGGCTGTCCTCTTGGGGAACTGAGTAGAGGTGATGCCAGCCCCCTAGAGAGAGAACACAGAAGAGGAGGCTTGGATGGATCAGTTAATTACATCGGAAGCCCTGATTTATGATTCAAAATAAGTCGAGTCTCTGCCTCTGGCCAGAACCACAGGACAAGTAAAAACCCCAGAGCTGTGAGATGGCCATCAATTGTCCTATGAAGGGAGAAGCTGACAAACATGCTATTTTTGGAGAGAAGGAATGAAGCAAATGTGCACAGAAAGGTGGAGAAACTCAGTCTACAGTCAGAGAAAGAGAGAGAACGACTTAAGAGGTCTCTTCAACTATGGCTGAACTTTCTGCCTTGGATTCTCTGAGCAAAACCTGGGTCCTTAGAATAGATTATCTTTTTTTTTTAATTTAAATTTTAATTTAATATTATCTTGTTGCTGACTATAGTTCAAGATGATTTTCGAATCATTCTAAATAAAGGACTCTTTTTTTTTTTTTTAATTTTTTTTCAACGTTTATTTATTTTTGGGACAGAGAGAGACAGAGCATGAACGGGGGAGGGGCAGAGAGAGAGGGAGACACAGAATCGGAAACAGGCTCCAGGCTCTGAGCCATCAGCCCAGAGCCCGACGCGGGGCTCGAACTCACGGACCGCGAGATCGTGACCTGGCTGAAGTCGGACGCTTAACCGACTGCACCACCCAGGCGCCCCTAAATAAAGGACTCTTAAGTAAGATAGCATCCTATCAGCGATGTCCCTATGGAAGTGGGATGGGGTGCGTTAGACATTCAGGAGAGACGTCTCTGCTGGAGGTAGAATGAGGGGTCCTTAGCATTTAGAAGTAACAAAACTGTAAGACTAGGGGAGCTCGGACAATGGCTTCTTTATTCAAAGGTGAATGACAATGTGGATATTCAAAGTTCTAAATGGATCTTCAAAATATTTTAGTGTTAGTACAAAAAAGATAGCCTGTGTTCGATGAACAAATGAATAAAACTGTAGCGTGAGGTGGAATTTGGAATAATATGGATAAGTATATGAATAAACAAATAGGTCTTGCTTGATATGTTACTTGAGAATGAATAAAAAAGTCTAATTTCAAAAATTTTTTCTAGTACAACTAGTCATAATTTTGAGCTTAGTGTTTTTATTTCTGCGTTTTTTTTTGTTCTGGGAAGGCTGTGCATTTTTATGTTCTAGGTTATAAAACTTAAAACTTAAACTTTAACATGTCCATATACAGCATAATGGTACCATCTTGAAAGCAATATTTTATATATTTTTTATTTTAGGAAGAAGATACATTCCTATGTTCAAAAAACAGAAATTCCAAAGCTGTAATAGCCTATGTCATTCACATGCTAATGTCGAAATATGACCCTATGTTAACACGATGTAAGTATTTAAGTTTAAATAACCACCTTTTTTTGAGGTAATTTGTAAATTAAACATGTGCGATGGGCACTTATTATCAGTCCAACATCTTTCCTTCATCTGTATAGGTGCTTAGATTATATACGTGATCTATTGTGGATCACCATATTTTTAGATAATTCCACAGTTGATTTTTCGGGGGTGGGCACCTGACTCAGATTCGACTCAGGCCTCCCACTTGGATTTTTCTGGATGACTGCAGTAGCCTCTTAATTGGTCTCTCAGTTTCTAATCTCACCTGACAGGAGCCTAGTTTCCTGATGACGTTAAAACATATGCTATATCATTTCACTCTCTCACTTAAAACCCAACAGAGACTATCCCATTACCCCTAGAATACAATCCAAAATTCTTTCCGTGGCTGTATGATCTGGCCCTTGGCTATTTCTCTTCAGGTCCAGCCACACCACCCTTCATGCTACAAACTCAACTCTGGCTGAAGACGTTGTCTGAAACCTTTTTGTGGAGAACATTATGTCAAGTGAAATAACCCAGACACAGACCAATACTGCATGATCTCACCTGTATGCGGAATAATACATTGTTTGAAAAGCCAAACTCATAATAACATTAGAAAAGTTTAACTGAAACTGGAAGGTTGGGGAGGGAACAGTTGAAAAAAAAAAAAAAAAAAAGGAAAGCAGAAGCGTGGTTGCCAGGGCTGGTGGGCAGCAGGCCATGGGTTGTTATTGTTTAACGGATACAGGGTTTTAGTTTTGCCAAGATGAAGAGTTCTGGAAATGGATAGTGGTGACAGTTTCATAACAATATAAATTTACTCAGCGGCCACTGAACTGTACACTTAAAAGTGGTTAAGAGAGTAAATTTTAGGTTATGTGGATTTTACCACAATAAAAAACTAATTAAGAAAGCACTATCTCCTTCTACTTTAGTTTTTCAGTCATCTCTCCCTGACATTATATTGAACAACTACATGTTTACGTATCATCAGTCTTCTCCACCAGAACCCAAGACCTGTGGGACAGGGGTTTTGTCTCTTTTCGTATCATTGTTGTACCCAGTGCCTAGAATGATTAGACCTCAATGAGTACTTGATGAATTCGTTTCAACGCTTCAAACTGGAATTGAAAATGAAAGTCTATTTTGGGGGACTGAAATCTGTGAAATACAAAGCTTCGGAGGAATGACTGTCAAGCTTCCCCTCAGGTGGTCCAGGATGCTGCTCTGTGTAGGCAAGATTGAAGTCATCTCATCAAGAGAAATAGAGATGAGAGCCAAAGAGACAAGTCCTGCAAACCAGTAGGGTCCCTGGTTCCAGCTTGGAGTTGCTCCCTCTGTTAGCCGTGATAAACACTCCTCTGGGATAATAATTGTGTAGCTGGGGTTTCCATTACTTGCCATGCAGACAATCCTGACAAATGCAATGTGGCCGTGTACCGTCACTATTACCCCAAAAATAAAGGACATAATGGAAATGGGGAAAAAAAGCTATTAGGTAATAAATTAAAGGAGTGTTAACAGAATTTATCATTGTAAATGCTGCCAGTGCCTTACCTATGTCTTCTCAGGAGGCTCCCTTCCTGCCCTTACTCATTGCATTGAATTGTAACAGCTTCCTACTCCTGAGGGCTTCTTTGGAAGTTCTAGGAGGGCAGTGTCCCCGGGAAAGAGGAAGAGAGTTGTAAAATAAATACCCCAGCTTTCTTGCTCCTTGGCTCGGACATCTTTGAGGTGTATGCTATGCCATTGCCCAGAAGTCTTTTGTGGGTTGAGTCCCAGTTGCCCCCAGTGGCTCCTGTTTGTGAAACCCCCTCCATGACTCCCTCCTGACCCCGAGTCCCCCTGCTGATCCCCACCCTGCTTCCAGGCATCAGGGCTCAAATGATCCTTGGCTCAGCTCTGCGTCTGATATAACCCAACCAAAGGTAGTTTTCTGTATATAAAAATTTCCATTGACTATGAATAAATAAATAAATGTATAAATACAACTATTATAAATTAGTTTACAAATGAAAAGACTTGAACCTCAAATAAAAACAGTGAACACACATAGTTCTTACTATATGCCAGGCGTTCCAAGAATTTCACGTGTATATAACTTTTTGATTCTCACGGCAACCCTGTGAGCTGGATGCCATTACTATCAGCTAAATTCAGAGATTTTTTTTTTTAACATTCATTTATTTTTGAGACAGAGAGAGACAGAGCATGAATGGGGGAGGGTCAGAGAGAGGGAGACGCAGAATCCGAAACAGGCTCCAGGCTCTGAGCTGTCAGCACAGAGCCCGACGCGGGGCTCGAACTCACGGACCGTGAGATCATGACCTGAGCTGAAGTCGGCCGCTTAACCGACTGAGCCACCCAGGCGCCCCAAATTCAGAGACTTTTAAGGAACTTTCCCACCTTTACAACAGCTGGCAAAAGATGGAGCCAGGACTCACACACCGTCCAGCTTTTATGTCTGTGCTGCTCGCCATGATACTATATTGAAGAAGTAATTTTTAAAAATTAATGTTCGTGAATGCCATGCTAGCATGCGAATATTGTATACACTTAAATTGCTTAAATATAGTATATATAAGTAGCATAGAAAACTAAGGACATTTGAGATCACTGTGATCTCAAGGAAGAGGGGTCTTCATATAAATGGGAACAGTTGTAACATGAACACTTTCCTTAAATCCCATGTTAGTCAATCAGTTGTTTATGAGAGTGATGTGTCATCAGCATGTAACTATGAATGACCATTGGCTGCTGGCAACCTCTGTGATCGGGGCAATGCAGCTCTTAGGGAAACAGTGGGTGGGCCTGGTGTGAAGCTAAAATCAACGTGCGTAAGGAGGTACCACCCTGTCACCCGTATGGATTTGGTACTGAACTGCAGCTAAAAGCTCGAGAGGTCTTCAGACTTGCAGCCCTGCCCAAGTGGCCTTGCTGGCTGCGTCCTCCAGGCTTGATGGTCAAGAGCCACTCGTGCAAAGCGCCGAGGGGATGTTCTGAGGTAGACAAGGAGGCTAAGATGATCAGTATACCCTCTAGGACCTTAACCTCTAGTGAGTGAGACAGACCTGTAAGGATAGCTTGGAGGTTTTTCCTTTTTTAGGAGAAAAACCTCAGGTGAGGTCATCCAGAGTTTCCACTTCATCTGGATTTACACACGTTTGCACAGCATCTCTTCCTTGGCTTCAGCTGTTGTGGCCCTGGTCGTGGGTGAAACTACCTCAGAAGAGGGGAGATGCAAAACAAACTGTTGAAGCCCTGAGAGCTCTGCGGGTGTTAACATTCTCCAAATAAGAGGAAGTCAAACAGCCTCTTGACTCGGTGGCAGAAAACTTTGCCCTTGCCACGCTGTCACTAAAAGCCTTTGCCCTCTTGCAGAAGCTGAAGCGTCTGTGAGTGGTCTGGACAACGTGCTGAAGAGAGAGGAAGTCGAGGGGATTAAGAGCAATTTCCTTCTTTCTCAGGCGACCCACAGGAAACAGAGGGGAAGTTGGGTCAAACCGGCTTAACACCTCTGTCCTGGGAAATCCTATCAGGTGACTGAAAAGAAAACTTAACTCGCCAAGTCACTGCTTATTGCCAAGAGATGGAAGGCACCTTGGGGGAAACCCCCCGACCACAGGCCTAGAGAACCGAGCGACGCCGGTGTTGCTGAAGAAAGACTAGAAAAGTACTTCTTCAAATTCAACCTGGAGTGACAAATATTTCCGTCTTGAGTCTTTTCACTTTCCTAATGGAAGCATAGACTGAATGGTTTGTAATATGCCATTTAGATTTCCCCTCTTGTGATCGAATGGTTTTTTTCTTTTTCGCTTTAGGAAGAAGATAATCTGAGAGAATGCAGGGCATGCCTGTGTGTATGTGTGTTTAGAAGGTTTCCTAACAAAAGCACAAATGGGACCAGCAGGTAAGTCATGATCAATGACTCTAATTAGCACATGATGTCTCTAATTTTCAAGAAGGGCAAATCATCTGTCATTAAGTTTGAGGATGTTGAACCTTAATTAAATACACTGATGTATGCTTAGAGCTGTCTGGAGTAATAAATCTGCTGTGATCAGAAAAGAAGCAAAATTATCTGAAGAAGAAAAAAGATGAGAACTTTAGTTTTCTTATTTGACATTTCTTTTTAAAATGAAAAGAGTGGGCAAAACCTTCAAATGTCAGTCACCTCAAGTCCTTTGTGGAATTAGGGGAATTATAGTTAAAATAAGCAAGCAAACAAAGAAAAGCAAGAAAACAAGAAAAATGTAGAAAGTGAAGATACAAAATGAAAAAGTTCAATGAGTAGCAAATAAATAGATTGGCCTTGCAGACTTTTCCAACTGAAAAAGTCTTAAGAAGGTAACCCTCACAGGAAGGTGTATGAACAAACATACTTCAATGATCATGGTAAATATGAAGAGAATGGGTCATAAAAACAAAATAAGTCTGAGTTGGCACTGACAGTATTTGCTTTAAGGCCTTTAAAATGCATTTACAATTTTATCTTAAAGGTATTTTCTTTTTAGTTTATTTATTTATTTTGAAAGAGGGAGAACGTGCACGCACGTGATCTGGGGAGGGGCAGAGAGAGAGAGAGGGAGAGAGAAAGAATCCCAAGCAGTCTCCACGCTGTCAGCGCAGAGCCTGACGTGGGGCTTGAGCCCATGAACTGTGAGATCATGACCTGAACCAAAACCAAGAGATGGACACTTAACCGACTGAGCCACTCTGGTGCCCCTAAAGTTTTATTTTAAACTATGAAATACACATATGCCTTTAGTTAGGTAAAAGCTGGAGTCAAGATATGGGGCTTCAGTGGCTATATTAATGAAAGTAATGTGAATGCCTCCACAACGCATTAATGGCCAAAACCTAATAGAAGTTTATTTGTTTGTTGTGCAAAGTCCAAAATGGGTATATCGGAGCAGCAGGTCTCTTCCCTTTTAGGAGCATCAGGACCCTTTCATTCTGTGGTGCCACCGTCTTCAGTGCTTGGACCATGAGGTTACTGTGCACATTTGTAACAAGTTGGGAAACAGAGAAGGAACAAGGAAGACTGCACATGGATGGTGGCAAACGTCACCTGCACTCACACTCCAGGGGCTAAAACCGTCATACGTCTACACAGAACCGGAAGGAAAGCTGGAAAATGTGAGCTGTGTGCCAGGAAGAAGAAATAGGTTTGGTGCATGTCGAATCAGTCTCTGTCCCCAAAGTCTTCCCAAATGGAAGGTACATAAGCTGATTCAGTACTGAGCAGTTACTACAGTGAGGAGCTTCTTCGCTCTGTTCATTCAAGTGTTAAAATGTTCAAGGATTGTCCTAGAACGTTAAATAGGAAGACATTTCAAAATTCCACTGACGGTTCTGTCATTCCATGAGGTTCTCTGAAAGTCCCTGTAGAGGTCATTTTTCCTCTTTTGGCATCCAAACATCTTTGCTCTTCTGCTGGAACTCTTGTTTCCTTTTGGAGAATCTCATCACCTCCAATATGCTAGACTGGTAAATCTGCCTTTCCTACACTCTCATCATGAAATCCAAAGGAGTATCAGTACATCCTTCTATCAGATTTCCGCCCCCCTCGTCACCATAGGATTAACTGTCAAGGGGCAGACAACTGACCCGAAATGAGCCAATGTGGCTCACTTCCTTAGGGTTTGATGCAAAGATAGGAACAAAAGCATTGGAGTTTACTGATTCAGTCCTTCACGGTGCCCTGAAGAAGGATTGAGTAGATTCCAGGGCTGGGGCCTGGGCTTGCCAGATACAGCTTATTTGTTTTACACATGGTTCTTCATCTTTGTTACCCATGTTATGAGCTCCTCCATATACGTTCAAACAGCGCTGTCTTTTAACTAACATTGGTCAGATTCGTCTTTTAATATATGTAAACAAAGAACACTAAATGATACAATATTGAATGCGTCAAGCTTTCAGGACCAACCGAGGAAGCAGAAGGCATTCTATGATTAAATGGCAGCTTGGTCGTTGGAGAGTGGTTAACAGCAAAGCAGAGGATTCAGCCCCACTCAGCTTTGTCACTTACTAGCTCAGTGACCTTGGACAAGTTGCTTCACCTCTCTAAAAGCCTCATTTTTCTCCTCAATAGAATGAAAAGAAATTTATCTTTCTTAGATGGTTGTCATAATTAAATGAGATCAGGCACATAAAGCACTTACCATGGGTAGCTATTATTTACTTGTAGGCACCATTATTTTAACGGGCAGAAGTATCTGGCAGCACAAACTTCTCTGTGAGCTTCATTGCCCTGAGGTTAAATGTAGATTTTTTTGAGATTTTCTTGCACTTTGCTGTCCTCCCACGGAGGTTAGAAACCTTCAGTTGATAAACTGTGTTGACCTAGAATGGCCTCAGCTGATTTGAGAAATTGTAACATATAGGTGAGGCTTTCCCGAAGTAACCACAACAAAGTAGTGATGGTCACTACATATATCACTTAAACAATATTTTAAAAATAATTTCTACTTTTTTTTTTTCAACGTTTATTTATTTTTGGGACAGAGAGAGACAGAGCATGAACGGGGGAGGGGCAGAGAGAGAGGGAGACACAGAATCGGAAACAGGCTCCAGGCTCCGAGCCATCAGCCCAGAGCCTGACGCGGGGCTCGAACTCACGGACTGCGAGATCGTGACCTGGCTGAAGTCGGATGCTTAACCGACTGCGCCACCCAGGCGCCCCAATAATTTCTACTTTTATCAAAGGAATAACACGTACAAGCACTGCTGCCGTCGCATGTCATATTTCAAAAACCTCGTGTTCTGCAAAATCTCTAACAATAACAAGGTTTAGGGGGATAAGTAGGTTTGGGACAGTCTATTTAATACCTCTCAAGCTTTACAATGAGAGCACCAACAAAAACAACCAAAATTCTAATCAAAACACAACGATTGTTAAATCTCTAGAGAAGTTACCGCCTGTCATCACAGTGAATCAATCCTTTGTAGCCTGAAAATCTGGCTGCAGCTTCCTCTTTTGAGATTTGCCTTAAATTCCTATTAAAAACCCATCTGGGCTGCAGCCACTTAAATTAATCCACTGGTTGTAAGTAGGAGGAAAAATCTTTTCGGTTTCCTCATCTGCACTTGCGGCTTCCCCTTGACTGGAAAGTTAACAATTCTTGAATACATGACCAATCACCACTGGCCCTAACATGAAACACTTCTGTAACTTTTTGACTTTTTCCTTAAGGTCTTCAAATGTTGCAAAGGCTTTCTTATCATGATGAGAAAACTTGTACTTAATTGCCTTTTAAAACTGGGAAAAGTCCAGTATGAACGAAAGCGAATTCCACACTTGATCAATATACTTTTCCTGTTTACCAACTGGGTATAAGGTAATCATATCTATGAATATATATTGTATCACACATTTTATATACGATTATATTATAGTATACATATTACAAATAGATATAGATATAGATATACAATGTTATACCAGAACAAACTGTGTAAAAAGAAAAAAAATCACATAGTATTACCCAGTAATAGATTAACCTCGTCCAAAGAGAGAGGTGGCCTTTGCCCTCAGATGCTGGGAGGTAACCTCTAAAAGCTTTGTTTGATGAGTATCATTGTTTACCTGGGGACCTTGAGCCATCTCAGATAGTCTATGCTAACAATGTGATTTATGGTGGGTGTTTTGGGCCACAAGATATCAGCTAGACCTCTGGAAGGACTGGAGTCGAAGGTCGTCATGTGGTCAACTATGTCTATATAATCCCCAGTTAAGTATACAAACTAAAGCTTCGGTGTCTTTCCTGGTTGACAAAAATCTATGCATGTTGGCACATATCATTATCAGAAGACTGTACTGATCATCACTCCACTGGCCCGAGGAGAGATGGAAGATCTGAGCATGAAACTTTCTAGACCCTGCCCTATGTGACTCTCCCCTCTGCTGATCTTAATGTGTATTAAAATCTTGCTTTTAATAAAGCATAACTCTTTACATAATAAACCATGAATACAATGCCTTCTCTTGTGCTCTGTGAGTTCTTTTAGCAAACTATTAAACCTGAGGGTGGTACGGGGACCCCCAAAATTGCAGTTGGTGTCAGAAATGAGGCTGGTTTGGGGGACTCCAAAACTTTGCAAAAATTACAAAGCTTATAACAAAGCTTATGATACTACAAGCTCTCTGATCCCTGCTTTTCCATTCCTGAAACACACTTCTCTAAGGCAATCAGTTTCAGTTCATTTAGCTTCACTTCTTAGCTCAATTTCTACTTAGCTCTGTATCACTAAAAATTTTGTTCATTGCATTTTCCCCATTTTTAGATAACATCTATGTACTTCTTTCTGTAGAAAATTATGATCGACTTATTTTACTGTATATTCATACATATAGCCTCCTCTCTCCTCTATCTTCCCATTGTAGCTATATTACGGTATTATTATTATTATTATTATTATTATTATTATTTTTTGGAGTGAAGTTTGTATTGCTGATGAGGGAGCTGAGAATAAAGCTCAAGCTAACAATGCCTCCTCACCCCAGGTGGGATACTTGTGACATTCCTCAGGCACTCCTGGCTGTCCTAAAGCTAAGAGAAGGAGAAACCCAATGGTTAACTGATAGAGATCACTGTCATGCAGGACATGAGTCGCCATCATTTTATATATGTCTTAGTAAATTACAAGAAAAAGGCAATCTTATCAGTAGCCTAATCTTCAGAAACATGTAGACTCAGTTTCCTGGAGCCCTAACATCACCCAACCCTCCAAAGTGATGTAGGGAACAAAGACAAGAAGGAAATGGTGAGTAAAATTAAATTTCCTTATAACCTGCAGCTCATGGACAATGCTTGAGACCAGTAGAGTAAAACGTTCCTCCAGGAACTCCCTACTGTCTAATGTTAATGCCTTACCAGAGGGGACATCAACCTTAGCTTGACATTAGCCAGGCCTCCAGTATTTTAATTGTCTTCAGCATATGAAAGTCCTTCAGGAGGCCTCCCTTTAGCCTTTCCCTCCCCCAACTCCATAGCTTATAATCAGTACAACCCCAGTGCAGCTCTTTCTGCCCCGTGCTTTAATAAAATCATCTTTTTGCATCAAAGAGGTCTCAAGAATTCTTTCTTGGCCATCAGCTCCAAACTCCCAACACTCCAAAACCCCATCATTATTATAATTAGGTAAATATTGTTCACAATATTTGTTGTACATTCTTGTATTTATTTCTTGTGCAATATTTGTTTTTCCTGGAGTTAATAATTGATGTTATTTGGTTGGTTTTCTCAGTTTTGCACACACACATCACTAATTCACCCCAGCCCCCATCTCTGACAGGGATGAAGTTTCTCTATAGGCAAACACATATTAATTCTTTTTTTTTTTTTTTTTTTTGCCTTGGTTCTCCTCACCTTTGGGTCCAACAAGTGCTGGTTGCTTTGTAAGCTCACTGAACAACTGTCTTCTTGGTACTAACTTCGTAACTTGTTGGAAAATCTCCATCTAACCTTCTTTCCTGTGTGGGATTCTCTGTTTCTTGGATCCCAGGTCTCCTTCCTTGATTGGTTTTTCATTTTGGTTAAACACTTTGTCAACTTCCTCAAAATCCTTCATGAGAAAGGGTACATGGGAAATAAAGCTGTGAGATCTTGCACAAATAAAAAAATGTTCTTTTCCAAAACAGTTGACTGATAGTTTGGCTGAGTATGAAATTCTAGTCTGGACATTATATATTCAGATTTAATCAGATATTTGAAGGTATTATGCCATCAACCTTCAGCTTCCAGAATTGCTATTGAGAACTTAGATGACATTCTATTTTCTTATCCTTCTTATGTGATCTGCTTTTCTTTCTTGAACTTTGAGGATCTTCCTTATATCCATGATTCTCTGAAATTTAATAATGTATCCTAGGGTCTGTCTTTTGTTTACTCACTTTGCTGGGAAGTCATTAGGCTTTTCATTTTGGAAGCTAATGTTTTTTAACTATGGAAAATTAAAAAATTTCCTTGCTAACTTTCTTCTGTTAATCATTTCTTTTCTCTTTATGGAGCTCCAATACTTGGGTGTTGAACTTCCTGAATCACCTCTTTTGTTTTCCTAATTATCTTTCTATTTTTCCAGTTTTCAGTCAATCTTTTTGTTCTATCTTAAGGATTTCTTCAACTTTATCTTAGAACCCTTTTATTGCTTTTTAAACTTCTGTTGCTATAGTTTTAAGTTCTGTGAGATCATTATGCTCTAAATGTTCTGGTTTCATGATCTTCTCTTACTTTTTGATTTTTTTCCTCTTCATTGTTTTGTTTTTTTACTCTGCTTTGTCTCTTTTTCCTCTGAATTTGTTATTTTTTTTCGGTTTGTTTTTTGGCACTTTGTCTTTACCCTAAAGTGTTTTCTGAAGTGTTTTGTGGTCATTTGTGGTTTTTTGCTTAATAAGAAGTTCCTAATTGTTGGAATGGGTACATTACATGCATAGATAGAGCATCCTGACTTACAAGCATCCTATTATGGTGATACTTGAAACTGTCATGTTTCATTAGGGGAAACCCTAACTGTCAGTATATCTCTTCCTTTGGGCTAATCAGTTTTCTTAAAGACAAATTTTCTATTCACTTGGCTGGTGGTAATAAGTCTGACGGTAAGCATTTTGGAAGCCTAATGGTCTCTCACTGTTCACTATATTGACTTTCTAGTAAATCTTTTTTTTTTTTAAATTTTTTTTTTCAACGTTTATTTATTTTTGGGACAGAGAGAGACAGAGCATGAACGGGGAAGGAGCAGAGAGAGAGGGAGACACAGAATCGGAAACAGGCCCCAGGCTCTGAGCCATCAGCCCAGAGCCTGATGCGGGGCTCGAACCCACGGACCGCGAGATCGCGACCTGGCTGAAGTCGGACGCCCAACCGACTGCGCCACCCAGGAGCCCCTAGTAAATCTTAATCTCATCAAGACAATTCACTTCCTCCTCAGCAGTGCTGGTACCAAGGACCTTTCTGAAAGGTAAATGTCCAGTTTTCAGACAAGGTTTGGCAGGGCTACTGGCTTGACTGAGTGGGCTAGAAGGGATCTAACTACATCTTACGTGTATTTCCACCAGCTGTCCTGTTTTCAATCCTCTCCTGAACTCCCTCTTTCAAAGGTTGTTGACAGACCAATTCTTGAATCTTCTGTGTATCTACATGGTGAACTGATTTTCATCTTGTTGAATTACTCTACTTGGTACTTATCACAGTGGAGAAGTCTAAAGGTGAAGTCAGTTATCATATGCTCAACCTCTCTTCATCTTTCATAACTATATTGACATTTCTCATCTGCTGATGCCTTGTTTTCTCTGTCTGTGAGGCTTTACAGACTTTTTATTCCTTTATTATTATTATTATTATTAATTATAGGGGTTCTGAAAGAAAGTAGAAGTAATGTATGTATTTGATCTTCCACATTTCATCTCCTTAAAACTTATGATCTCCACCATCGCTGCAGCAAGGGAAGAGAGAACTAGAAGTCTCCCTAGGGGATTTACTCAGTCTTTGGCTCAGAAATAACACATTGCTTAGACTTAAAATAGACTGGCCAGAAAAAGTCACAAGATCCCACTTAACTGCAAGAGGCTGTGAAGTGTTCCATGTGCCATGAAGAAGACTAGATCTGGGTATTAGAAGATACAAGTAAGGTTGACCAACATTTACTGAGCTCTTACTAAATGTCAGGTATTGCACCTTTACACATATTTCCTAATTTATACTCATGAAATGCTTTGAGAAAGCTACAAATTACATCACCTTTTTATATCTGAAGAAACTGAAACACAGAGAAATGAAGTAACTCACTTCAACTTAACAGATAGTGAGGAGCAAAATTATGACTGAACCCAATGGCTTGACTCCAGAGCATTTGTACTTAACCACTGAGTTATTTTTCCTCATATTTAATTAATCCACAAAAGTTTATTGAGGAATAATTTTGTGCCAGACACTGCGATAGATATACAGAAAAAAATATGAAAGAATCTGTGCCAAAATGATAATGGTATTTATTTATGGGTAGTAAAATCATAGGTGATTTTTTCTTGTGCTCTTCTGAATTGTCTGTTTTTTTTTTTTTTTAATTTGAAAGATCCCATTTAATTTTATAATCATGAAAAACTCTCCATTTAAAAAACTTACAGATGGGAATTTGGCTCAGGTACTTCATACATTGTCTCAAGGATTAAGGACACAGTAATAATGACTTATCAGAAGCTGTTTCAAAATACTCATTATTGGGGTGCCTGGGTGGCTCAGTCGGTTAAGCATCTGACTCTTGATTTCAGCTCATGTCATGATCTCACGATTTATGGGATTGAGCCCCATGTTGGGTTCTGCGATAAGAGCACAAAAC
Source organism: Herpailurus yagouaroundi (assembly GCF_014898765.1). Lineage (NCBI taxonomy): Eukaryota > Metazoa > Chordata > Mammalia > Carnivora > Felidae > Herpailurus > Herpailurus yagouaroundi. The sequence goes on from NW_024412413.1 coordinate 49,325,465, forward strand.
CTGCCTGGGATTCTCTCTCTTTCCCTTTCTCTCTGCCCCTCCCCCACTTATGCTCTCTCTCTCTCTCTCTCTCTGTCTCTCTCTCAAAATAAAGAAATAAACATTGAAAAAATAAAATACTTATTATTTATTGAGTGGTAGTGGATTCAGAATTCCTCCTCCACATAACCTGGGGAAAATCTAAATCTGCTATATGGAACTTTTATTATGAGAGCTAGAAAGGTATGTCTCCCTTGGAAAAATGCATGTTTTCAAAGCATAATGCCATTTTAAGGACTGCCCAGAGGATAACTCACTTTTTTAGGTCATTGGGAAAAGAAGCACACGGCCTTTAGGATTAAGTACAAAGTTTGGGAGTTATTCCTTATCTGATCTTACAAATTCTGTGTGTCTTTCAAGGCTCAGTTCAAATTCAAAGCTGAAATTCACCTTAAATTCAGAACTTGAGCCACTGATGAAATTCCTCAACTTTTCCATCATTTGGACAATTATTTCTCTTTCAATTCATAAGTCTGTTGGAGTTTGTACCTCATGCACCTTAGTTCTTAGTGATGTCTTATGTTCTCCATAAATCACAGTGATAGAAAAATAGAATGTTAGTAATGGAAGAAAATACTGGGGTGCCTGGGTGGCTCAGGCAGTTAAGTGTCCGACTTTGGCTCAGGTCATGATCTCGCGGTTTGAGAGGTCGAGCCCTGCATCAGGCTCTGTGCTGATAGCTCAGAGCCCGGAGCCTGCTTCAGATTCTGTGTCTCCCTCTCTCTGCCCCTCCCCTGCTCACTCTCTGTCTCTCTCTGTCTCTCAATAATAATAAACAAACGTTAAGAAAAATTAAAAAAAAAAAAAGAAATGGAAGAAATACAGTTCTTTCTTTAAAAAAAAATTTGTTTATGTTTATTTATTTTGAGAGAGACAGAGACAGCATGAGTGGGGGAGGGACAGAGAGAGAGGGAGACAGAGAATCCCAAGCAGGCTCTGCACTGTCAGTGAGGAGCCCCATGTGGGGCTCAAACTCACAAAACTGTGAGACTGTGACCTGAGCTGAAATCAAGAGTTGGACACTTAAGTACTTGTGCCCCCCAGGCACCCCCAACTCTTCTTGTAAAGATGATGTAGCTGACACATAAGGCATAGGTAAAGGCTTTGCTTAAAATTTCACATCATACCAGCAGCAGATTAGGACCAGAATTTGAGACTTCTCTCTGCTAGACCAAAGGTCTTTCCCCATATAACTTCATGGGCTGCAGTGTTTTCCTTTTTTTAAAAAAATTTTCTTTTAACGTTTATTTATTTTTGAGACAGGGAGAGACAGAGCATGAACGGGGGAGGGTCACAGAGAGAGGGAGACACAGAATCGGAAACAGGCTCCAGGCTCTGAGCTGTCAGCACAGAGCCCGACGCGGGGCTCAAACTCACGGACCGTGAGATCATGACCTGATCCGAAGTCGGACGCTTAACCGACTGAGCCACCCAGGCACCCTTGTAGTGTTTTTCTCTAATACTGATGTTCTCAGAGGAAGAGATAATGTCTTTTATGTCTTTGTCATTTGAAAAAACTTATCTATTAAATCTAGGTAAGAGGCGTAGTAACAAGTATACCTTAGCCACAAGAAGGAACATAGATAATGAAACATTAATGAATTGGCCATACCTATGTAGACTTCAGTGTTGAAGAGGATGCAGAAGCTACATCTCAACTTTGACATAGGAAAGAATGCCATGACTGACTAGTGATATCTGCCCTAGGTATAGAAGGAGGGAATGTAATGCATGTGTCAGGAATGTTTTTCCCTCCATACAATAATCAGTCCTCTTCTACTGTGTGAACCTCCCAGAAAGGATGCACATGGAGAAAAGAAGGAGAATATGGATACCTACTCAGTATCCAGAATAGAGGAATCAACCCCAGTTACCAATGTGGTGACATATGCTCCTGTTAGATTGTCTCACTCTTAACTTCTTTGTAACCCCTAAAACTATAGGCATATAGTAGGTGCTCAATAAGGACTTACTAGTTGATTGAAATTAGGATATAAACAAACACTTTCACAGCAGAGGTGTCCCATCCTTCTTTGATTTCTCTGTGTCAATCATAGTTCTTGGCACTTAACAGGTGCTTTAAAATTCCTTGTGGAATAGAAATATGACCGTGGAAGCATGGCCTTAATCTGTAGGTTATCAATGCACAATCCCATCTGATTTAAACTTGAGTGTATTGTGAGCTGATGACTGTATTACGTAAGAATAGTGTCTTCTATATTCTTTGAACCACCTCTCAAAGTTGCCAAAATGGCATGAAAGAAAAAGGGGGACTCAGAAAACTCTAACATATGGGATTTTATGAGTCAAATTGTGGGGAAAATCTGACTCCGCATGGACTTCCATTCTGTATGTCATTCTTCCGTAGGCTCAGCTTGCATGATGTCAGGAGTTCCAGGAGTCAAAATAGCGTGGGGGCATAGATCCAATATTGACTCATACTCGGTGGAAGAAATCTACAGCAAAGTCTGGATGAGATAATTTGGTTGTGAGTGCTAGGGATATGACTGCTGATCACAGAGGAAAGAGGGTAACCAAGGTGTAAATTTTGTCTTACGATTACCTACTCAGTTAAGAATGAGGATAGCATGAGACAAGATCAAAAATCTTGCTGACGCTTAATGAATAATCATAGCCAGTTTTCAGAAAGAAAGTCTAGCTGAAAAGAAAAAAGAAAGTTTTCAGCCCCTTTGTTTTAGTAATATGGCCACACTTGGGCTCCTGGTGGGTTTGTAAAACTTTTAAAGGATATCTTGGTGGTGAAATATTCTGCAGTCTCAGTGTTGGCTGAACCAATGAAGTGTGAAACCTCTAGTTTGCATGTATAACACAAGGTGTTTTACAGGCAGAAAAGAGAGAGAAATGTCTTCTTTGGTAAAGTTACAAGACAGGAAAAGATCATAAAAAGGAAATACAATTGTGGTGACAACATTCTGTAGTGACAACCAAAGATTCATATGGTGAGAAATGAAGATCTAATGGAATGTGATATAAGACAAGTTATATAATTTGCAGGAACCAGCACAAAATGAAATGGGGCCCCTTTTAAAAAAAATTATTAGGAATTTTAAAAAGGTAACAAAAGAGCATTTAAGCTAAATGTAGGTTCTTTCAAGCGCAGAGTCTTGGTAGATTGTATCATGTCCATAAAGTTGGGACTGCTGGCATGTCTGAGAATTTTAAAAATCTTATTTGCAGTCTGACTCTTTTTTTGAAGAATTTAAAAAATGACTATTATCTCACAAATTCTGCAGAAAAAAAAAATCCCCAAACCAAAAAGACTGATAGGATGTAATTATTTGGATTCACAAATGTAACACAGTTATAGACACATACAATAATCTTAATAGATATTGATTGATCGGGGGACAGGTAGATTAAAGATCTTAGTTCTAGACTTAGCTGTACATTATCCAGTTGAATGAATTTGAGCACACCACTCTGTTTTTCTGGGTCTTGGTTTACAAATCTAAAAAAGTGAGGGAATAAACCATAGATAATCTCCTTGATTCCTTAATTCTGTGCTGTGCTTCATCATGGTATCAAGAGTTATTAGAGCTTGTATTTTAGTGATATAGTTACTAATCCCAAATATTTGGCCATATGAAAAATATATTCCTAATATATATATATATATATATATATATGTGTGTGTGTGTGTGTGTGATTTTGAATAAGCATTCTCAATTCACAAACTCCCAGATAATATATAATTCCCAATTATCATCCCCAGTATTTTTTTTTAAAGTAGGTTTCATGCCTAGTGAGGAGCCCAGTGTAGGGCTTGAACTCACAACCCTGAGATCAAGACCTGAGCTGAAATCAAGAGTTGGATGCTTAACTGACTGAGCCACCTAGGCACCCCTGGACCCCACTATTCTTAATTCTTCACCCCAACACCATATTCCAGTGGATAAATCAAGGGATGGGCAGGCCCAATTTTTACTCTTTTTCATAAAGTTGGAAATATTCCTTCCAGTAAGTCACAAAGAATTTGGCCGTTGGTTTCCTAGATGGTGGTGAGTGCCGATGGTGTGTCACAAGGTTTTGATAAGCCTTTCTTGTCAGTCTGTCACTTTGTGAGCACATTATCTGGGACGTATTTTTCCTTGAGGAGAGCTACAACAGAACTTGTAATTTCCATACTTTTCACTTGTTTAACATGAGGCTTTTGTCCCACAGATAGGTTTTGATCTTGTTTATTCTTTGGGAAGATAGCCCCTCAAAGAGTTTTCTGGCTTTTGCACATAAAACAAAACATGGAATTGTCCTAGTAAGTAGGGATTGGCTAAAGAGGCATAGCATCATGTTTCCAAAATTAACCATAAATTCTATTTAATTAAAACCCAGCTTCCTACAGGTTAGCTATGATAGCATTGGGATTAGAACTTGAGGGAAAATAACTCAGAGCAGATCTTCAATTAAGCATTCAGGTTCCCACTTATTCAGAACTATGGGTAAATCTCTAGGTGAATATGCTTTTAGGGAACAAACGAGGGTTACAAAAGCAATACAACAATTTCTGGTTTTAGGGAACACAGTCTAACATGGGAGATGACACATAAATCTGAGAATGAGGGGTCAGTGCTCTTACAGAAGTATGAACCAAGGGGGTCTGGCTGACTCAGTCAATAGAGTGAGCGACTCCTGATCTTGGGGTCATGAATTTGAGTCTGACGTTGAGCATAGAGTTTACTTAAAAAAAAAAAGTATGAACCAGGTTCTAAGCCTGAGTAGAGGATATCAGTTTAATTTTAATAAGGATATTTTGGGAGAACCTGTGGAGATAATGGTTTTTATGTGGGGCTTGCATGGATGGGCATCACTCTGAGGAGCAGATGACAGGGAAGGGAACCCAAGGGCAAAGGAATAACATAAGCCAAGGTTCACGCCGTGTTCTTTTTACAAACGACTAATCATCTAACCTGCCTAAAGAACAACACATAACTTTTCTCGAGTGCTTACTGCATGCCAGGCAAAATTCTTAGCAGTTCACATGGATCATGTGATTTAACTTTCAACTGAAGCCTGGAAGGAGGTACTAATAGTCGTCCTGTTTTTTGTTTTTTGTTTTTTTCCAACGTTTATTTATTTTTGGGACAGAGAGAGACAGAGCATGAACGGGGGAGGGGCAGAGAGAGAGGGAGACACAGAATGTGAAACAGGCTCCAGGCTCTGAGCCATCAGCCCAGAGCCTGATGCGGGGCTCGAACTCAGGGACCGCGAGATCGTGACCTGGCTGAAGTCGGACGCTTAACCGACTGCGCCACCCAGGCGCCCCAGTCGTCCTGTTTTAAAGACGAAGAAACTCTCATAGGAGAGTTAAGAAGCTTCCTCCAAATCACATAGCCAGATAGCAGTGGAGCCAGGATTTGAGTCCGTATCCATAAACATAATAGTCCAGGGTTTAGAGCATGCAGGTTGAAATGCAAGGTGGGCTGGAGGGTGGAGGGCTTTCTGTACAATCCTGAGGTGTTTTACTTCAAAAGTATCTTACTGAGGGAGGAGAAAGAATCCTATTTTTTTTATTTTTATTTTTTGTATTCGGAAGGCAAAGAAAAAAAAAGATTCTCCATTATTGTTTATTTGGTTATTAATCGACCATCTAGAGCTATACTGTTCAAAACCGTAGCCTCTAGCCACATGTGGCTACTGAGCATTTGAAATCTGACTTGTCCAAATTGAGACATGCTGTAGGTGTAAAATGAAGGCTGGATTTCTAGGATTTAGTATGACAAAAAAAAGTAAAATATCTGAATAATAATTTTGTGTGTTGGTACATATTAAAACGATATTTTGGATAGATTGGCTTAAATACAATATATCGTAAACATTATTTTTCCCTGTTTCTTTTTACTTTTCTTAAGAAAGCTGCTCGAACACTTTAATTTATCTGTTTACCTTAGATTATATTTCTATTGGGCCCTTTTGGTCCAGGGCAATGCAAAGCTGTGGTAGATATGTCACTAACCAACTTTGCTGGAGGACTTCCTCACCACCTTGGTCTTTGAAACACATTCTTTCCTTGCTTTCTGGTCATTTGCAAGAAAAACTTTAAAAGGCACCCCCTTTGTAAAGGTTGGAGCCCCCCTACAATTTCCTTTTTTACTTCCTCCTGACCACAAACAAACGATCCATGTGCTTTGTGGATGAAAACTCCACATTTTACAAGGGGAAAGGAGAGAGGTGCAAAAAAATTTCCAATCCCTGAATGGTGTGAAGTAAAAGTGCTTTCAAAGGATCCCACAAGAATGGTACAGGTGGGCATAATGGGTCTGTCTCATCGTCAAAAGACCCAGGGAGTTGAAAGGAAACTCTAACTACAACACCAAAATGCCACAAAACCATAGTTATTAATACAAACTAGCATCTCTGCCTATCTGTCACCATCTCATCTGAAAAAAAAAAAAAAAAAAAAAAAACTTGTGAAAATACGTAATCCTGAGGACTTCAGCTAGGTATAAATACCAGCAGCAAAAGGAGATGTAGTACATTTTTCTGATTGTCTGCTGGTCGGCTATTAGAAAAGAAAGATCGGCTAAATCCTTCGGACCTGATCAACTTCATCCCGGAGCTACTGATTTCAACTACTTCGGCCTAACTCTCCGAAACGATGAATTACACAAGTTTTATTTTCGCTTTTCAGCTTTGCATAATTTTGTGTTCTTCTGGTTATTACTGTCAGGCCATGTTTTTTAAAGAAATAGAAGAGCTAAAGGGATATTTTGTAAGTATGACTTTTTAGTAACACTCGCTGTGGTTGAGATGAATGCATGTTGACTTGGAGTTGTGTCTATGATAGACTGCCATCTCTAGGCCATAGTCATCTTGAGGAGACTTGGTGTAATGTTGCCTGTTTACCAGAGGCATTGTTTAACTACATGATCTAGATGTTGTTTTTACCCTCTGCTCAACTTGCTATAGAGATTTAGGGGGCATTCATCAATCTTCCAGAAGATGGGAATAATATGGGTATAAAGGACAGTGATGTCGATAATTTTGTGGTGAGAATCTATTGGATTGCGATGTTGGATAGTGTGCCTATTGAAACAATGACTAGCCATCTAGATGATCAGAGTACGCTGAAAATCAGGAATGATGGTAGCAATGGAAGGTCAGGGTTAGCATGAAGAATGGTAATCTGACATAATTAATGAAAGAATGTGAGGTCCTTAAGTTCGGGCTTAAAAAAAGATTACAAGTGTTTTGCTCCAAAAAATGGTTTCAAAGTTCTACTGCCGCATCTAGATGATCTAGGAATTATTCTTGAACTCAGTCACTCGCTGAGATTTTGTAGGAGTTATAATCTGGCTCCTATTAAAAAGGTTTTCATTTTGTTTTATGAGCTTTTTAAAATTTTATTTATGGTTAATTAAAATAGTTTTTGCATTTCAAAAATTTTGCTATTGGTCCAAAATGTAGCTATTATAACTGTAGCTGGTATACTTAACATTCAAGCATTCACAGGCTATTTATTCTCACATCATCAAATCAAATCTCTCTCTCACACACACACATTTGGAACTATCTTTTAAAGCTGACATAATACCACATAGGAGGGCACAGGTAGATGTTATGAAGACCAGTACCATAGGAGGGCAGTATTTTATAGTGATATGATTTGGCTGAAATTTTTTTTTTTTTTTTTTTTTTTAACTAGGCTTGAAAATACTTTCTTTTCCTTACTATAATTATTTGGGATAATTGAAGTATCACTGGCCTTCTTGAGTTTATTTGTAATATTGCAGATTAAGAGTATACTAGAAAATAAGAAAGCTAAAATAGCATGATGGTCTTTGGTTATATCCAACACAACAGCTTTAATAGTGTTGAAAAGAAAATCAGCGAATATTGTCAGCACTAAAACTTGAAGTGCAGTTTTAGGGAAATTAATGGACTAATTGTAAACCATGTTTCTTTCTTTTTTTAGAATGCAAGTAATCCAGATGTAGCAGATGGTGGGTCGCTTTTCGTAGACATTTTGAAGAACTGGAAAGAGGTAGGCTGGGTATTTCCATTTGGCTGATTTTCTTGTTGCTTATTTTCTGGTGCATAAATTCACATCGACCTCTCTTTGTGATCTTTTCTTCCAAGGAGAGTGATAAAACAATAATTCAAAGCCAAATTGTCTCCTTCTACCTGAAAATGTTTGAAAATCTGAAAGATGATGACCAGCGCATTCAAAGGAGCATGGACACCATCAAGGAAGACATGCTTGATAAGTTGTTAAATACCAGCTCCAGTAAACGGGATGACTTCCTCAAGCTGATTCAAATCCCTGTGAGTTGATCTTAATTCTTTCTTTGGTTTCATTACAGAGGATCTTGCAAAATACCTAATTTCCAGAAAGCTGATCAGCTACTGGGTACAGTTGGTAAAACTGTGAAATGAACCCATGGTCCAAACTCCTCCTTAGTAATTCCATTTGTGCTTTGGGGTAATTTTGCTAAGCCTGTACGGAAATCATTTAATTTTGTGATTTGGGGAAATGTTGGCATTGTCTCTGTAGTGCAAAGGCAGGTGAACGGACAAATCCAGTGAGGAGGAAACAGTGAAGGAGTCGAGGGGAGTATTGGGAAGCACTTCTCTCATTGCCCCTTTTTTTGTGTGAGGGAAATTCTCTTGCTTTGGCTGGGAGGCTGCAGGTCTTAATGGAGAGTGCAGTGGGGAGTAGGGGGTGGGAATGGAGAAGATTTGTGCCCTCCTCCCAGCTTGGCCACCAAGGAACCACGTGACTTCAGATGCCTCACAGGCCTGACTGGTGCTCACTTTCCTCATTCTAGAGAGAGCCTTTTGGGCTCACTCTAATTTCTATGGTCTCCTTTGCTCTAAAACTGTATAATCACATGGATATAAAAAAGGGAAAGAGATAGCAAAAACTATGGCCTTTGAAAAGGCACTAGGGGCATTCCCCTGCCAGGCTCTGGTCAAGCCCTCATATCGTGCAGCCCAAGTAGCGGTAAGAAAGTGTTTTTGTTTTCAGAGAAGAAAATAGAATTTATACCTTATGAAAAAATTGTTCTATCAACTTTTGGATGCTAAACCGTCTCAGCTGGAGACCTCCGTCAGTTCCCAAGCCTTACCTGACGAAAGTGTCTTGAGTCTTAAAGTTATGGCTTCTAGAAGCTGAAAGATAACTTTGAAGCATAAAGATGAATCACATTTTCCAAAATTTTATCTAGGAGACAAAGGCCTCCTGATTCCTCTGGGTGTGGCTTTGATGTAATAGATGTGAATGAGAAAGGGAGGGGTCCGGTGATGACTTACCCTCTCAGGATTTGGCAGCTGTCACTCTTCCTGGGCCTGCCTCTCACTTCTCTCAGATAAGCCCTCTCAGATAAGTGCTTGTTCTTCAGGATCTCTCTAGTCTCAAGGTGGTACAAAAGTGGTTTGGAACATTATCAGACCATTACTCTTGTCCACTGACAGTGTTTTCCAATGTTCAGTGGATCTCCTCCGGCCACATGCTAGAGCCTGAAAAAGTCCTCATTCCTGACCCAGTGCTGCCCCTGGCTTACTGTTCATTCCTGGGTGAATCTCTTAGTTTCTTGGTGATACTTTGAACGCCGGAAAGTAAAATTTATCACTTGCAAACGCAGCTTACAGAAACTTTTTTCTACTCTGCTGTAACTGGGCCTTGAAACAAAATCTGTGGGTCCCGTCCTTCCCGGAAGCTCCAAGCCTCCTGCTTCATGATGGGCGATTTTGAGTGAGCTGTCAACAATTGCATCCTCTTGCTCCATTGCTAACATATTTAAGAATGCTATGTTTTTTAATAATTAGTTCTGAAGCCTAGATCCCCCTAGTTATTCTCAGAAATGTAGCAAGGTGGCCATAGTGTTTCCAGTATTAGAAAGAAAAATCGTGGCAGAGCCAAGATGAAAGTAAATGTTCCCTATTTTATTAAACATGAATTCACCTAAATGGTCCTGTAGGTTAGAGTAAGGAAATAGTTCAGTTTGCCGGGATAGAAAGGTGTAGGGAAATTTGCTGCAATTCCTAATTTTAAACGTTCATACCAGTCATTGATGACTGCCATGTAAATATGATTAGTGTCTATTTTTAATCCCATTGTGGAAGTGATGAGACTGAGCTAATTTGGGGGAGATGAAACATTACAGTATTCATCTGTCCTAGACTTGGTGTTTGCAAAGTACTGAACCTGTATTCATGGTTCTCAAACTTTGGTGAGTAACAGAGGGACCACACAACTTCCTGGGTCTTCTCTGACTTCATGTATCTGGGTCTCTGAGTTCTTCATTAGGTCTCCAGGTTGTTCTACTACATGCCAAAGGTGAGGACCATTGACCTATAGTAACTTATTTGATTAATCAAAGACTAATTAAAGTCCAAGGTGGGTAGAATCGGTAGAGAGCCTAGAGGTGATTGAAATAATCTCCTCATTGTTTCGTTGAGAAAACAGAGGTTCAGAGAGGTTAAGTGACTGGTTCAAAGTCACAGTTATTGCACACACAGGATCCAAACCCACATTTTTTATCACTCCACCTCAAGGCTCTTTTCGCTATATAATTTCGGGAATTCTCTAGCAGTAAATTTAAGGATGTGTCATGTACCCCATCATATTACAGCACAACTGGCAATTTAATTACAGTTTTAGTCTTAAGTGAAGAAACCATCATTGTATATTAAGGTAATAAATTGACAATGAAAATCATTTTTTTTGAAGGAGTAATTCCATTTTCCTGATAGTAATAGCAGAATATCCTGATGGCTTGTATGCCTGATATTATTTTTGCTGCTTTCTTTTCCAACAGGTGAATGATCTGCAGGTCCAGCGCAAAGCAATAAATGAACTCTTCAAAGTGATGAATGATCTCTCACCAGGATCTAACCTGAGGAAGCGGAAAAGGAGTCAGAATCTGTTTCGAGGCCGTAGAGCATCGAAATAATGGTCATCCTGCCTACAATATTTGAATTTTTAAATCTAAATCTATTTATTAATATTTAATATTTTACATTATTTATATGAAGAATATATTTTTAGACTCATCAATCAAAGTATTTATAATAGCAACTTTTATGTAATTAAAGTGACTATTAATATATATATTATTTATAATTCCTGTATCTTGTGACTATTTCACTCAGCCCTCTCCCCTTCTTCCTGACTAACTAGGCAAGATTATGTGATTTCAAGGCTAAATCTCAGGGACCAACTAGGCAGCCAATTTAAATAAGACTCTGTGGGTTGTGCATTTATTTCACTTGATGATACAATGAACACTTATGAATGAAATGATGCCATCCAGTCGCTGCCTATTTGGGAACATGTCTGTGTTATGAGCCACTGCTCTAACGGCATGTCAGACAGCACTTGAATGTGTCAGGCGATATGACTTGTCTCCTGATTAAGAAAATAGCATTTCTTTTCATGCCTGGTGTTTCAGAATATCACTGACAACTATGACTGTACCCAAATGGAAAGTAATTAATTTGTTTAGTTTATGAATATTTAATATATATGAATAAAGTATAATTTCATAACTCTTCATGCTGTGTCAGACTTTGTCTAAGTGAGGACTGGGGTAAATGAGCTATACTCTAAGGAGTTAGTAGGAAGAAAGTCATTTTTTAGCTGTGGAAACCTTAGAGTTGAGTTTAGCCCCAAATGTGGTGTTTCTCTCCACTGGCAATTTGTTGGTTTCCACTGTTCCATGTGGCAGCTATTTGAGTTATCTTTCCAAAATAGAATTTAATTACATTACCATTTACTTTGGAGCTTCTGCCATGGAAAGTAGTCCAAATTGTTTAGCTTGGCACACAAAGATTTATTTCTACACCTTTGTCAACTCCCGACGGCATCCTTTATCTAGGTCTCCCCCATCTCCGCTGTCCACCTTCGGCAAACACCACCGGCTATGGAATAGTGAGTGTGAGCTCTAAGGCGAGGGGTCTGGATTGGAATCTTGGTTCTGCCATTACAAGTCGTGTCACTTTTAATGAATTCTAAGCACCAGTTTCCTTATGTGGGAAAGAAAAATAATTGGGCCTTTCTCATAATCCTGTGGTGAAAGTTCATTCTTTCACTCAAGAAATATTTATTGGAGCAACTACTATGGGTCTGGTGATGTTCTAGAGACTTAAGTTACCATCATGAACAAAACAGACAAAAATTCCTGCCCTTGAAGAATTTCAAATTTAGCAAGGGGGAGACAGATCATAAACCAAATACATAATATGTTAGTAAATTGCATACTATATTAGGTGTTAGGTGCTGTGCAAAAAGGGTACGGCAGGTTGGGGGAAGTGGGAAAACTTTAATTACAGCTGAGTGGGTGGGCTAACGGGTTAAATGGAGTGGTTAGAGTTGGCTTCATTGAAGAGATGACTTTGAGGAAGCACTTGTAAGAGGCAAGGGAGGTAGCCATTCAGATTCCAGGCAAGGGGAATATCCTTACAAAGGCTCTAACATGGAGATTTGTCTTGCATGATAAGAGAAAAGGCTAGATCTGCCTGGAGTTGAGAGAGAAGTCTGGACAGTTGATATACATTTGGGAGCTGAGGCATATAGAAGGTATTTAAAGACCTAATACCAGGTGAACTTGTGAAGTTCATGAGTTTACAGAGTGAAGAGAAGGAGCTCAAGGATTGAGTCTCCAGGCATGCCATCATTAAGAGGCTAAGGAGAGGGGTGCCTGGTGGCTCAGTTTGTTAAGTGTCCGATTTCAGCTCAGGTCATGATCTCGCGGTTCATGAGTTTGAGCCCTGCATCGGCTCTGTGCTGACAGCTCAGAGCCTGGAGTCTGCTTCGGATTGTGTGTGTGTGTCTCTCTCTGCCCCTTCCCTGCTCATGCCCCGTCTCTCTCTCTCAAAAATAAATAAACATTAGAAAAAGAGAGAGAGAGAGAGAGAGAGAGAGAGAGAGAGACTAAGGAGAGCTCAGCAACGGAGACTGAAAAGAAATGGCCAGTGAAGTAAGAGGACAACCTAAAAACTGAGAGAGACACGCTGAAAGCCAAGTGAAGAAAGGGTTTCAGGAATAAACTGTGTCAAGTGTAGATAGGTCTATTTAGATGAAGCTGAGAAGTGACCCCTGGATTTAGCAACACGGAGATATTGGACAAGAGCAATTCTGATGTAGGGTAAGATTGAAAGCCTGATTGCAATAGGATTAAGAGAGACACTAGAGACAACAAATCTGGATAAATCTTCTTAGAAGTTTTGCTGGAAGAAGAGCAAAGAAAAAGGTAGTTGTCAAGATATGGGAGATGAAAAGAAGTTGTACATTTTTTGGTTGTTGCTTTTGATGGGAGAAGAAACAGCGTGTTTATGTATTAATGGAAAAAATCTAACTATGGAAAAAATAATAGATGATGTAGGAGAGATGGGGAGAATGGCAGAGTGGCTTCATGAGTATATAAGAGAGGTCAACTGCGGACACAGGAGGAATTGGCTTTAAGCAGGTGCATAGAAAGTTTATCATTATTAATAGGTTAGAAGGTAGATTATGTGGTTGCTAATGTTAGCAAGTGGTTAAATGTGATGGTGAGAAGTTGGAGAAGTTTTAACTATTTGTTTAAAGTTTTTTCAGTGAAATAGGAGACCAAAGTTCACAGAGGAAGTGTTGGAGGCTTGGGAGGAACAGAAGAATGAAAAGATCACGGGAGTGCAATGTGGATTGCCAGGCAGCTTTAAGGGCTCACTTGAGGTCCACAATCATGAAGTTAAAGGACACCAGTTAGTGTAACTGAGTGGTTTTCTCCATCTATATAGAGTTGTTGGTGAAGATACAGAATAGTCAGAGAGTTACATTTAGCAGACTTTAATTTGGCCAAGGAAGTAGGACAGAGGAAGACAAGACAAGGAGGTTATGGGGATAAATTGTCAATAAACTCTGAGCTGATTAAAGATGGGAAGGAATATATCCAAGGTGAAGGAGGGTGAAGAAATAGAAGAAAGGATATCTGCCCCACCTCCAGGCCCAAAAGATGAGAGAAAACCAGCCACCATTTGAAGGGGACAAAGGTGAAGGCGTGCCCTTAGGAGAGAATCAGTTTATGTTTTCAGTATGAGGAAGTTGAGGTGTAATGGATTTAGTTAGTTCTGGACTGTGAATTTCAGAAGACCCAGTGAGTAGGGGTAGGATAGGAGGTCATAAAAGAGAATGTACATAAGGATGTGTTCTGAGTCTTGGACTTCTTATGATCACTGACATAAACAAACATAATGGGTATAATGAGATCAGTTCTGCTGGCTTTGGGGCATATAGTGGTGGCAAGATTGTGAGTGTCAAGGACAGAAAGGGATAGGTGCCCGGAGCTTCCTTCTCAACTATTTAGCTTAACCCTTTCATAAAAGTAGGAAATAGGGGTGCCTGGGTGGCTCAGTCGGTTAAGCGTCTGACTTCGGCTCAGGTCACGATCTCACGGTTCGTGAGTTCCAGCCCCGCATCGGGCTCTGTGCTGACGGCTCAGAGCCTGGAGCCTACCTTGGATTCTGTGTCTCCTTCTCTCTCTGCCCCTCCCCTGCTCATGCTCTGTCTCTCTCTGTCTCAAAAATAAATAAAACATTAAAAAAAATAAAAAAACAAAAAATAAATAAAAGTAGGAAATAGTGAATAGTTAAGTGAAAGTTCATGTACATGGATCAGTTTGGTCATTGAGTAATCAGTGGTCATCATTTTGATTACTGGGTGCTACGTAACAGTGGGTAAGAGTTGATTCCAAAATTTTGAATCTTGATGAGGCAAGATCGAAAAGAAATTGGGCTGATCTTGGCACAGCTGCAATTGATATGAGCTGCTGTTGGCGTCTCCACTCATTAGTACTAAGACTGATCGATGCATCATTTATGATATCAACAGATAGAGGACTGCTGTGAGATTATCTTGTATGGACCATAGAAGCAGACCATACCTCTGTGGAAGGGATTGGAAATTCCAACTGTCAATTGTCTTGAGAAGTGATTAACCATGAAATGGGAAACGGAGCCCCAAGAGGTGGGCCTTGGTTTAGCACTGCATAAACCATCCCCCTCTCTGCGGCTGGTGTTAGTTTGGGGCAGGCTTTAAGACATGGAGTGATATAGACTTTATTAGGTGATGTGATGGAGGCTGGGAATGAGACAGAGAGAAGACTCTTTAAGTGAACTTGAGTTGAACTTGCAGTAGTTCTAAACTATACACTGTATGTTCCTTCCATTATATGCATACCTATTCTAAGAAGTATTATAGGGCTTAGAGAAGGGGTAGCCTGTGCTTTAGGCTAAGGGACCTAGGAGACAGCACTGGTCAGGGAACTACAAATCAAAGCCACAATGAGATACCACCTCACACCTCTCAGAAGGGCTAAAATTAACAACCCAGGGAACAATGCTGGTAGGGGCAGTCATCTCCTGGCTCATGAGCATGAGGGATAACAGCCAAAGCCCAGAACAGGAGGATCCTCTTGGATAAAGTCCCACCCTTAGCGACTCCCAGATATAGCTGGTGTATCCTTGCTGGCAGAGTGAATTTGACAACTAGGCAATTGGTACATAAGCATTAAGGGTCCTTGAACTTTCCTCTTCTTTTTCTTGTCTTCTCTTCACTCTCCCTGCCTCTTCCTATCTTGAACAATATAACCCTAAAGCAATTATGTGCATTAGAGTAAAGTAGGCATCAGTAGTTGTATACTATGGGAAGTCAAATTCCAAGCAAGGTGAGAAGGGTGTACAGGCAGGGGGAAATCTGGTGTGGAAGGTGTTAGAGCCTGAGCAGAATATGGAGAATGTTCAAGAAGGAATGAGAAGTATATTAGATTTCTGTTGCTGCCATGATAAATATCATGAACTTAGTTGAATAAAATAATACACACTTATTATCTTATAGCTTTGAAGGTTAAAAATCCAAAGTAAGGCTCAATGGGCCAAAATCAAAGCATCAGCAAGGCTTCATTCCCTCTGGAGACTTTCGAGAAAAATCTGTTTCCTTGCCTTTACTAGCCTCTGGAGGAAACCTCCATTCTTCAGCTAATGGCTTCCCTCTTTCTTCTCCAAAGCTAGTAAACTACCATTTTCCAATCTCGCTCTTTCTCTCTCTCTCTTATTCTGACACTCCCACCTTTCTCTTATAAGGGTCCTTGTGATGACATTTGGACCACTTCGAGAATTCAGGATAATGTCTCCATGTCGAGATTTTTACTTAATCATTTCTGAGAACTTCCTTTTGCCATATAAAGTAACATTCAAGAATTCCAGGAATTAGGATATAGACAACTCTGAGGTGGGGGGATAATTATTTAGCCTACAAAGGGAGGCGGAATGAAATGCAGCACAGTGAACATCATTAGTAAAGAGATAAAGGAAAGTTGTTGTTACCAGATAGGAATGCAATGAAATGAATACAGCATACCTTCTATGGTATCTCTGTGTGAGATGTGTAACCTACGCTCATCATGAGAAAACATTATATAAGCACAAACTGAGGCATGTTCTATAAAATAACTGGTCTGCAGACTTCAAAGTATTAAGGTTATGTATGTTAAGGATATGCTGAGGACTGGGAAATAGTTTATACTCAAATGGATTATAGAGACATGGCAGCTAAAGGCAATGTACAGTCTTGACTAGATCCTTTATCTATAAAAGGCATTTTTAGAACAACTGGTGAAGCTTGAATGGGGTATGAGGATGAGATGGCAGTAATATGTCATTGTAAGCTTTCTGATTTGGACGGTTGTATCATAATTATGTAGGGAGTGTCTTTGTGTTGGAGATGCACACTAAAGTATTTAGGGGTGAAAGGGCATCAGGTCAGGAACTTACTTTGACACTATTTAGGGGCTATAAGCTTTTCCAAGTCTTCTGTTAGTTGGTGATTGTTTCAAAATAGAAAAAAAATATGAAAAAGCCACTGTGAGATTATTTCAGAGTCACAAGCTGGTAAAGTCTAAACTTCTGGAGCTACTTTGTTCCTATCACACCAGAAAACTTAGAATTCCCCATGTATACATGTAACAAGTTGAATTTTCCAAAGATGATCACATTTATATATTTAATCCATCCCCATTCTTTTCTTATAAGGGGACTGACATTTTGTTCCACTGAGAGGTGGAGGGTATGTCCCTCCTCTAAATGCTGGGCATGGGCTTGTGACTTCCCCCACCAGTGGAGTATATGGAAGGGAGGCTCTGTTCCTTCCAAGTCTAGGATGCAGCTTTTGCCTCGCTTTTTCCCACACCACCACCCCTCCCCACCTCAAGACATTCACCCTTGGAACCCATCATGTTAAGATATTCAGGCTGCAACGAATCTTTGACAAAGCAGGAAAGAATACCCAATGGAATAGAGACAGTCTCTTCAGCAAATGGTATCAGGAAAACTGGGCAACAACATGCAGAAGAATGAAACTAGATCATTTTCTTATACCACACGCAAAAATAAACTCAAAATGGATGAAAGACCTAAACGTAAGACAGGGAGCCATCAAAATCTTAGAGGAGAAAACAGGCAGAAACCTCGGCTGCAGCAACTTCTTACTTGATATGTCTTCAGAGGTAAGAGAAAGAAAAGAAAAAATGAGTGTTGGGATCTCATCAAGATAAAAAGCTTCTGCACAGCGAGGGAAATAATCAGGAAAACTAAAAGGCAACTGACGTAATGGGAGAAGATATTTGCAAATGCCAAATCAGATAAAGGGTTAGTATCCAAAATCTATAAAGAACTTATCAAACTCAACACCCAAAAAACAAATAATCCAGTGAAGAAATGGGCAGAAGACATGAATAGACACTTTTCCAAAGAAGACATCCAGATGGCCAACAGACGCATGAAAAGATGCTCAACATCACTCGTCATCAGGGAAATACAAATCAAAACCACAATAAGATACCACCTCACACCTGTCAGAATGGCTAAAATTAATGACTCAGGAAACAACAGATGTTGGCGAGCATGTGGAGAAAGGGGAACACTTTTGCACTGTTGATGGGAATGCAAACTGGTGCGGCCACTCTGGAAAACAGTATGGAGTTTCCTCAAAAAATTAAAAACAGAACTACCCTATGACCCAGCAATTGCACTACTAGGTATTTAAAGGATACAAAAATGCTGATTCAAAGGGGCACATGCACCCCAGTGTTTATAGCAGCACTATTGACAATAGCCTAAGTATGGAAAGAGCCCAAATGTCCATTGGTTGATGAATGGATAAAGAAGCTGTGGTGTATATACACACACACACACACACACACACACACACACACATATACACAATGGAATATTACTTGGTGATCAAAAAGAATGAAATCTTGCCATTTGTAACAACATGGATGGAACTAGAGGGTATTATGCTAAGCAAAATAAGTCAGAGAAAGACAGGTATCATATGATTTCAGTCCTATGTGGAATTTAAGAAACACAACAGATGAACAAAGGGGAAAGGAAGCAAAAATAAGATTAAAAACAGAGAGGAGACAAACCATAAGAGACTCTTAAATACAGAAAACAAACTGAGGGTTGCTGGAGGGCTTGTGGGAGGGGGAAATGGGAGGGCACTTGTTGGGATGAGTACTGGGTGTTATATGTGAGTGATGAATCACTAATTCTATTCTTGAAACCATTATTACATGATATGCTAACTAACTTGGGTTTAAATAAAAAATAAATGAAAGAAAAAAGAAATTCAGGCTGCACGGGGAAGTCATGTGAAGACGTTCTAGCCACCAGTCCCAGTGAGGCTTCCAGCCAACGCCAGCATCAACCACCAGACATGTGTGTGAACAAGCCTTCAGATGATTCTAGCTCTAACATTTGAATATTCTAGCTGAGGCCTCAGACACCAAGCTGCTGCTTGTGATTAAAAAAAAAAAAAATCATGGCAGACTTTCAGTTTCAGTTCTGACATATAAAGAGCCTGGACATTGTCACTTCAGTCCTTAAAATAAGAAAAAAGCTGGACAAATTGAAAATCGATGACTTTTCTTGGTCTTATCAGAGAACTGAGTTTGCAGGACGAACTGCCACCACAAAATCTGGAGGGACTAGAAAATCCGGAGAGTCACAACCAATATCTGCTTATAGGAAGCAGAAAAGACTGGAACCATCAACTGGTAAGAAGACTTAAATAATCATTTTGACGAATTGCTGGAGGCTGAGTGCAGACTAACTGAGGGAGTAACTCCTGAGGACTTCAGTGTTAGGGCTTCCCCCAACAGTTTCATGGGATTTATTTATAGGAATCTCCTTAGATTCTCATGGTGAAGATATGAGAAAATTTCCTATGGCCTTGGCAGGGAGGAGGGGAAGAGAAATCTTTGTCAAATGTGTCTAGAAACAATGGTCTTGTCTCCAGGGGAAAAGACCTTACCAGAATCTTATAAAGAGCCAGGGAGGATGCTCCTCCAATTCCAGCCTCCTCTGGTCTTCCTGTGTCACCTAAAGCTATATAAAAGGAAACATGTGTGACGATCACAGCCCTAAGACACGGGCCACAAAAACATTGAGATTTTTTTACGTAAAAAAATTTTTTTAATGTTCATTCATTTTTGAGACCCAGATCGCGAACAGGGGAGGGACAGAAAGAGAGGGAGATACAGAATCCGAAGCAGGCCCCAGGCTCTGAGCTGTCAGCACAGAGCCCAGCCCAATGTGGGTCTTGAACCCACGAACTGTGAGATCATGACCTGAGCCAAAGGTGGATACTCAATCGACTGAGCCACTCAGGCACCCCCCTGAAACATTGAGATTTAATGGGAAGATTATAGAACACTCACCTACTTCCCCATATCTCACTGCATACTATTAGGACCTCGGTACAATAATAATCAATTACAGTTAAAGCGAAATTACACAGACTCACTCTGAGGAATGGTACTTAGGGAAACACAAAGAAAGGAGACACCAGCAAGGATACTAGAGGCATTTGAAACCTTTGGCATGCCAAGAGGTAAGAAAAAACACAGGCTGAAGAGATAAAGCAAGCATCAGAACCAGACTCAGGTATGAGATATGACAGAGATGTTGAAATTATCAGGTAGGAAATTTAAAACAACTACAATTAATATGTTAAGAGCTTTAGTGGATGAAATAGACAATATGCAAGAACAGATTGGTAATGTCAGCAGGGAGATGAAAATTCTAAGAAAGAATCAAAAGGAAATGCTATAAATAAGAAGCACAGGAACAGAAATGAAGAAAGCCTTTGATGGGCTCATTAGTGGATTCAACACAGCCAAAGAAAGAATCAGTGAGCTCAGAGATGAGTAAATAGAAACTTCCCAACCCAAAATGCAAAGAGAAAAAAAAGTGAGGGGAAAAAAAAAACACCACCATCAAAACCAATCCAGAATGAAGCATCCAAGAACGGGAGGGCAATTTCAAAAGAGATTACAAAATTACAGATCCATGGGGCGCCTGGGTGGCTCAGTAGGTTAAGCATTTTACTTCGGCTCAGGTCATGATCTCATGATCCATGAGTTCGAGCCCCGCGTCGGGCTCTGTGCTGACAGCTCAGAGCCTGGAGCCTGCTTCAGATTCTGTCTCCCTCTCTCTCTGACCCTCCCCCGTTCATGCTCTGTCTCTCTCTGTCTCAAAAATAAATAAACATTAAAAAAAAAATTACAGATCCTCAAGAACACCAAGCAAATTCACATAAAGGTATATTTAGGAATATTGTATTTAAGCGCAGAAAAATAAAGACAAACAAAAAATCTTGAAAGAGGCAAAGGAAAAGGAAAATGCCTTACCTGGGGAGGAACAAAGATAAGAATTACAACAGATTTCTTGTCAGAAACCATGTGTGTTAGTTTTCTATTTCTGCTGTAACAACCACAAATTAACTGGTTTAAACCAACACAAATTTATTATTTTACAGTTCCAGAGGCCAGATGTCCAAAATCAGCCTCAGACAGCTAATACCAAGGTGTCAGCAGGGCTGTATTTGATCTGGAGTCTCTAGGAGAGAATCTATTTCTTTGCTTTTTTTGGACATTCTAGAGGCTGCTTGCATTTGTTTGACTCATGGCTCCTTTCCTTCACCTTCACAGTCAGAAACGTAAGGCCGAGGCCCTCTCTCCAGTTCTCTGTCTTCTGTATCCCTTTTCTACTTATAAGAACCCTAGTGATTACAAGGGGCCATCCAAATAACCCAGGATAATTTCTCCATCTCAAGGTCAGGGGATTACTAACCTTAGTTCCATTCATAACCTTAATTCTTATATTCCATTGAATCTAACAAATTCACAGAAGTAAATAAATGGTATACAGATGAGAAAAAAGAAATAAGACTTCACAGATGACACCATTGTCTATGCCAATAATCCCAAGGAATTGACAAAAAAAAAAAAAAAAAAACCAAAAAAACCTCTTGGAACTAATTAGTGAGTATAACAAGTTTGCAGAATACAAGGTTAATATGCTTAAGTCAATTACTTTCCTAAATACCAACAATGAACATTTCAAATTTGAAGAGCACAGAAATAGACCCTTACAGATATAGTTGCCTGATCTTTGACAATGTTGTAAAAACATCTGAGTGGAGAAAGGATAGTCTTTTCAACAATTGGTGCTGGAAAATTGAATGTCCACATGCAAAAACAAAAATTATCCTAGATAAGAACCATAACATTGATACCCATAAAAGTGAAAAAACAATAAAAGAAATTTTGGATCCAACATCAAAGACTTGTTATTTTTTCTACATCTTGCATTGCTGTTGTCTATTAATGATGAGATTCTGGGACACTGGAAGACTGTTATTTGTGTATTCTTTGGTGTTCCTTTGGAGGAGATGGATTATCTGGACTGATGCTGATGCGGCAGCCAATTCCTGAGGGACAAGACTATAATTTCTACATTGTTTGAAATGACAATAAGTAACACAGTACATTAAAACTAGCGAAAGGAAAAATGGATTACACACTCTTCTTTATGAGAAAGGAGAAATAAACAGTTAAGTTGGAAACAACATGGAATCATGAGCTTTTTTTTAAAGGGTGATTCCCTGAGGTCACTCTCTTCTACCCTGAGTGTTCATTTGAAAGATTTCATTAGGCACCTCTAGTACCTAGATTTTGGTCTTCTTCACCAGAAAAATAAGGGCTCCTTGAAGAGGTATTGATACTATATTTGGAATGGAAAAATTCAAGTTGAGCTCAGGACATTTTGTAGCCTGTTGCTTGTTGCCTAACATTTTGTTGGTATTACTATCAGTCCTGTAACAGCTATGCAAGCTGACTTTATTCTGCTTTATTTATTGAGTGCTTGGTATATGCCAGGCTCTGTGCTATACCCTTTATTGTTACTACGAACTCTTGACTCCTCTAAAAAAAAGCACCTGTTGATTAACCAAAGCTCTCTCTGCGTAATGGAAAGAAAGTTTGACAAAGCCGTACTAATGTCGTAAAGAGGGGAAGTCAATGATGGATATTAATAGGGCTTAGGGAGTATGGGCTCAAGTGGCTTGAGAAGAATCTTTCAAAGAAAGGGGATTGAGTCGGGGGAATTTTGTGTTATAGTAATATAATAGTTTATATATTTATATAATAGTTTAGGTCTAGTGGAAATTGTGAGGCAAGTTTCTGTTAAATAATAAAAATTCACTTGAGTACATTTTAAAGATCTAATTGGCTTTATTAATCAGTTCATGAATTGGGCAACATCCAATCTAGCAAGTAGAGAAGAGCTCAAAAGGGTTATAGACAGGGAAAGGTTTTTAAAGTCAGGATAAAGAAGTCATAAACAGAGAAAAAAGATTATTTCAGGTGAGATCACCTCTGTTTGGAGAGAAAAGGGTCTTAATAGGTAGATATTCTATCTTCCTTTGGGGGATAAAGAGGACCCATGTGACAGATTACCTTACTGGTGCTGACCAGACAGTTCCTGACTGACCAGTTAAAACTACATTTTTAGGGGGTAGAAACTATAGTTAGGTGAGGTATTAAGTCTCAGCTTACTGACTTGGGGCCTTAACCTCAGTGACACCATTTTGGTCCTGTGGTTTTTCTTGAAGGAAGAAATAGTTCCTTGAAGGAAGGAATAGTTCTTGAAGGAAGTTCCAATATGTAAGCAGTTATTTGATTATCAGGTAAAGCAGTCTATTGCCTTAAGGAGATTGTTTGTCCTAAATGAATTTTCAATAATATCCTAAAGCAAACAGTTAAGTTATAACTGCTTGACAGCTTTATTTTCCTGGGGAAGAATTCCTTAGAGCAAATAGTTCAATCACCTTGACCCACGTGGTTTCAGGTCTCCTTCCTGTTAGTCAATCTGTGTGAATGCTGGCAGCCTTAGTCCTCACTAATGACATAGATGTCACAGGTGTCCTATGACCTCTGGCTCCTGTAATGATGTTTGGGGTTTATTTTTGACATATTCTAGCCCTTATATAGGGCTTAGCTCCTCAAAATAACACACTCACACAAAGGCATTAATACTCATTAGTTCAGAATGTGTTCTAAAAGTTTCATTAAGGCATTGAAGGCAAGAACAATGATCACATATTCAGAAGGTTTTTGTGTTCAGTTTTTACTTAAATGTACTATAATAGGGGATAGGGATTTTTCTCTTTTCTGCACACAGTACCCAATTTCTTTTCCTATCAGGATTTTGTTCCAGGAACTTTTAGTTTCGCACTCTTTTATTATAGAGAGTCATTTTCCCCTCTTTCTTTCAAGTTTGACTGGCATGGAATCCATTCCCTGGGGCTTTCAGCTTCCAGTTCAAGATTTATTAATCATTTCCAACAAAATCAGGCTTCCCTATAAAAAAGTCCAAATTTTTTATAGTACCAACTACTGAAAAGAATATAGTTTTCCTTTTTAGTTTTACTATCTTCTTTGTTTTTAACGATAATTTTATGTGCTAGCCATCATTAAATAATTACTCTGAATGGATAGGTGATTGAAAGAATTGAAGAGCATTGAGGTAATTTTGGCTTATCTGGAATGTAATTAGCATCTGAGTGCTTATAAGGAAGGAAAAATATCTTTCTTCTTTGCTCTTATAAATGCTTGACTCCTTGTTCTTCTTGTAACAAATGACAGATTAATAAGAGGAAAGCATATTGTTCCAGTTCAAGATGGTGACATAGGAAGACCCTGAACTCACCCCATCCATGGGACACACCAAATTACACCTATCAATAGAACAATTCCTCCTGATGAAGAACTGAGGGCTGAATGAAGAGTTACTGAACAACCAAAGATAGAACAGCAGGAATACAGCAAAGGAGACAAAGACATGTAAGGAAGAGAAAACACCCAGCAGGGGGGAGGGATAGTACCATAGTACCGAGGGACAGGGAACAGATTTCTCCGTCCTTGGACACAGAAAAAAAAGCTGTGGTTTAAAAGAGCAACTAGTACAGAAAAAAAAAGACAACACCAAAACTCTGGGGTGAGGAGCTGTGGGAAAACTCTCCAGATCAGAATGACTAGAGAATGAAATGGTTTCTGTTCTTATCTCACCTTAAAAGCCTATACCAGAGAAGATTGTAACAGGCAGATTCCGTTGTCTCAGTGAGCTTGCAACTTTGGCCCGCGGAGGGTTCTCAAGCCCATACCAGCCCTATCGTGCTAACATTTTCTTCCCCTCCACCTTAAAAACCCATACCAGAGCAGGGTCAGGATGCCATGAGGGATGGGTTTGGATGCCACAACAAAAGGGTCTCAACACCATAACTGGTGGATGTGGTCAAACAGGGGGAACTTTCAACCTCAGCAAACCCAGGGTCTACAAGTCCAAACCAGCCACCCTGTGGTATTGGGGCACAGAAAATAAGCTGCAGTTTTATGTGTGTGTGTGTGTGGGGGGGGTTGTTTTTGTTTTACTTTTTATATTTGTGGGGGGTATTTGGTAGTTTTTTCTTTTTGGTTTTTTTTTTTCTTTTCTTCCTTGTTCTCTTTTTCCCCCCTTTTTCAGTTTTTATATTTTAATTATTTTTTTTCTTTTCTTCTTCTTCATTCTTTCTTTCTTTCTTTGTAAAAGGCCATGTTTTAAAAGAGTAACTAGCATATACAATCACAGCTCAAGTCAGCCAGTAAAAGACATCAAGCATACAGTCTGCGTAGGGGGACACCATAAATAAGATCATTCCTTCAAGTTTAGGAAAAATAGCCATTTCATCTAATCCATAGAAATAAACCCAGAAAGTCAAGCAAAACAGGAACACAGAGGAATATGCTCCAAAAGAAAGAACAAGGGAAAAACTCAGAAAAAGACGTAAATGAAACAGAGATGAGCAATATGCCTGATAAAGAATTTAAAGTAATGACAGTAAAGATACTCACTGGGCTGGAGAAGACAGTGGAAGAACTCAGTGAGATTTTCAATAAAGAGATAGAAAATAGTAAAAAGAACCAATCCGAGTTGATTAACTGAAATAAAAAACACACTAGAGGGAATTAACAGTAGATTAGTGGATGCAGAAGAATGAATCAGTGATCTGGAAAATAGAGTAATGAAAAACACATAAGCTTGAGTAGCAAAAAGAGAAAAGAACTTCTGAAGATGAGAATAGATTAAGAGATCTCTTGGACAACATCAAGTGGACAAATATTAGCATAAGAGATCCCAGAAGAAGAAGACAGAGTAGGTGTAACTAACTTATTTGAAAAAATAATAACTGAAAACTTCCTTAACCTAAGGAAGGAAATAGACATCCAGATCCAAGAAGCAAAAGTTCCAAACAAGATGAGCCGTAGGAGATCTACAACCTTGGTAGATGATAATTAAATTGGCAAAGTTTAAAGATAAAGAGAGAATCTTAAAAGCAGCAGGAAAGAAACAAATAGTTACCTACAAGAGGAAACCTACAAGGCTATCAGCTGAGTTTTCAGCAGAAACTTCCTAAGCTAGAAAGGAGTGGCGTAACATATTCAAAGTCCTGAAATGAAAAATCCTCCAAACAAGAATATTTTGTCCTGCAAGGTTATTATTCAGATTTGAAGGAGAGATAAAATTTCCCAGACAAACAAAAGATAAAGGAGTTTCTTACCACTAAACCAGCCTTATAAGAAATGTTAAAGGGATTTCTTTAAGTGGAAAATAAATAGCCATAATTACACATAAGAAAAATATGAATGAAAAAGATGTAAAATAGATAACATATACATAAAATACAGAGAGGGGAGTAAGAAGGGAAGCGAATGACAAAAAGAAAAAGAAAGATTAAGAATGTGTTTGAACTTAAATGACAATCAAACTAATATGGACCACTGTTAAGATATTATATGTGAACCTTATGGTGACCAGGAACCCAAAACTTATGATCAATACACAAAACATAAAGAGAAAGAAAGCCAAGCAAACCACTATAGATATCCACTCATCACAAAGACAGAGCACATGAGAAAAAGAAAGGAATAAAGGACTACAAAGCAACCAGAAAACACAATTTTAAAATGGTAATAAGTACAAACCCATCAATAATTACTTAAAATATAAATGGCCTAAATGTTCCAATCAAAGACATAGAATGGCACAGTGGATAAAAAAAATAAGACCCACCTATATGTTGTCTACAAGAGACTCACCTCAGACCCAAAGATATGTACAGACTGAAAGTGAAGTAATGGAAAGACATTCACCATGCAAATAGCAATACTTATATCAGACAAAATAGACTTTAAAACAAAGAGTGTAACAAGAGACAAAGAAGGGCATTACATAATGATAAAGGGATCAATCCAACAAGAGAATATAACAATTACAAATATCTATGTACCCAGCATTGGAGCACCTAAATACATTAGGCAAATATTAACAGATATAAAGAGAGAAACTGATGGTAATACAGTAATAGTAGGGGACTTTAACACTCCACTTACATCAATGGATAGATCACCCAGACAGAAAACCAATAAGGAAATGATGTCTTTGAATGACACATTGGGCCAGATGGACATAACACATATATACAAAACATTCCATTCCCAAACAACACTTTCTTATCAAGTGCACATGGAACATTTCTACAGAATAGATCACATATTAGGCCATAAAACAACCTTCAATAAATTTAAGAATCTTGAAATCATCCCATGCATCTTTTCCAACTACAATTGTATGAAACGTGAAATAAATCACAAGAAAAAAAAACTGGAAAAAAAACACAAACA
The DNA here is from genome assembly GCF_014898765.1 of Herpailurus yagouaroundi. NCBI lineage: Eukaryota > Metazoa > Chordata > Mammalia > Carnivora > Felidae > Herpailurus > Herpailurus yagouaroundi. The sequence continues at coordinate 49,352,560 of NW_024412413.1, forward strand.
TGTGGAGGCTAAAGAACATGATACTAAGCAACCAATATGTCAGTGAAGCAATCGAGAAGAAATAAAAAAATACAAAGAGACAAATGAAAACAAAAGCACATAGTCCAAAATCTTTGAGACACAGCATAAGCAGTTTTGGGAGAGAAGTATATAGAAATACAGGTCTACCTTAAGAAACAAGAAAAAACTCAAATAAACAATCTAACTTTACACCTAAAGGAACTGGAAATAGTAGAACAAACAAGACCCAAGGTGAGTAGACGGAAAGAAATAATAAATGATGAGAGAGCAGAAATAAATGATGTAGAGACTTAAAAAAAAAACGAATGAAACCAAGAGCTACTTTCTTGAGAAGATATACAAAATTGACAAACCATTAACCAGACTCATCAAGAAAAAAAGAGAAAGGACCCAAATAAATCAGATCAGAAATAAGAGAGGAGACATAACAACTGACACCACAGACATACAAAGAATTATAGGAGCAAACTATGAAAAATTATATGCCAACAAACCAGACAACCTAGAAGAAATGAATAAATTGCTAGAAACATATAATCTTCCAAAACTGAACCAGGAAGGAGTAGAAAATCTGAACAAACTGATAAAAGTAATGAAATAGAATTGGTAATCAAAAAAATACCCCAAAATAAAAGTCCAGGATCAGATGAATTCACAGATGAATTCTACTAGACATTTTTTTAACGTTTTATTTGTTTTTGAGAGACAGAGGGAGACAGAGCATGAGGGGAGGAGGGGCAGAGAGAGGGAGACAGAGAATCTGAAGCAGGCTCCAGGCTCTGAGCTGTCAGCACAGAGTCCAACATGGGGCTCAAACACATGAAGTGGGAGATCATGACCTGAGCTGAAGTCTGATGCTTAACTGACTAGCCCTGAACTCTACCAGACATTTAAAGAAGAGTTAACACCTATTCTACTCAAGCTATTCCAAAAAATAGAAGAGGAAGGAAAGCTTCCAAATACGTTTTGGAGGCCAGCATTACCCAGGTATCAAAATCAGACAAAAACACCACAAAAAAGAAAAAATAGGTCAATGTTCCTAATGAACATAGATGCAAAAATCCTCAACAAAATATTAGCTAACCACACACAGCAATGAATTAAAAAAATGATTCACAGTAATCAGGTGGGATTTATTCTTGGGATGCAAAGATGTTTCAATATTTGCAAATCAATCAATATCAGGTGCCACATCAACAAAATGAAGGAAAAAAAATCATATAACCATCTCAATAAATGCATGAGAAGCATTTGACAATATTCAGCATCCATTCATGATAAAAACTCTCTACAAAAGAGGGTTAGAGGGAACATACTTCAACAAACTAAAGGCCACATATGAAATACCCACAGCTAACATCATTCTCAATGGTGAAAAACTAAGAATTTTCCCTCTAAGGTTAGGAATAAGATAAGGATGTCCACTCTCAACATAGAATTGGAAATCCTAGTGACAGCAGACAAGTAAAAGAAATAAAAGTCATCATATTGGTAAAGAAGAAGTTAAATTGTCACTGTTTGCTGATGACATGATACTGTACATATGAAATCGTGAAGATTTCACCCAAAACTACTAAAATTAGTAAACGAATTTAGTAAAATTATAGGATACATAACTAATACCCCAAATTGATAGCATTTCTATACACTAACAGTGAACCTGCAGAAAGAGAAAACTTGTAAAAACACCATTTAAATTGCACCAAAAAGAATAAAATACCTAGGGATAAACTTAACCAAGGAGATGAAAGATCTGTACTCTGAAAACTATAAAACACTGATGAAAGAAACTGAAGATGATACAAACATATGGAAAGATAGTACATGCTCATGGATTAGAAGAGTTAATACTGTCCAAATGTCCAGACTCAAAGCAATCCTTATCAAAATACCAACAGCATTTTTCACAAATGTAGAACTAATAATACTAAAATGTGTGTGGAACTGCAGAAGACCCTGAATGACCAAAGCAATCCTGAGAAAGAAGAACAAAGCTGGAGGCTTCACAATTCCAGATTTCAACTTCAACAACTACCCCAGTTACCATCAAGAGTTGAATGGATAAGGAAAGCATATTATATATGCACGACGGAATATTACACAGCCACAAAAAGGGTGAGATCGTGCCACTTGAGACAACATAGATGGAACTTGAAAGTATTATGCTAAGTGAAAAAAAAAATAAAAAGCAGGGTCAGAACTACAAACACAGGGAACAAACTGATGGCTGTCAGAAGTGGGGGAATGGGGAACATGGGTGAAGGAGAGAGGAAGATACAGGCCTCCAGTTATGGAATGAGTAAGTCAGGCCAAGAAAAAGAAGTGCACAAGGAATACAGTCAGTGATATTGTAATAACAAGGTAATGGGATGGATGGCAGCTATACTTGTGGTGGACAATCTTGTCATATCACTAAGTTGTACACGTGAAACGAATGTAACATTGTGTGTCAACCGTACTCAAACAAAAAAAATTAAAAATTAGAAAAGCATAGAAATTTCTCAGATTCCTTCAGCTTGAAATATTCAATACATTAAGGTGCCATATTTTGGGATAGCATGTCCTGAACCCTGTTATGATCATAAGAGAAAACACAACGGCACAAGAGTTTCATACCCTGCTCTCTTTACCTAGATTAAGAAGCTGGTAGCCTCACCAGCTCACGACAAGGCTTCTTTGGGGCGTGTGGTGATGGGGGATCAAAGGTGAAAATGACATCACCATCTGACTGGCAGATGTAAAGCCATATCAAAGAACCATAGGCATCCTGGCTATGGCCACACCCCTGCCCCCGGCGTGTGTAATAGTCCAGTGTAAAATAATACTAGTGAGCAACTAGTGAATACGTTCTGTAGTTAAGAGCCCGTGTTCAGGATTCAGTTAGACCTAGATTTCATTAGGTGCAAAACTTTAAGAATGTGACTTACTTGAGTATTCAAGGCTCATTTCTTTCATCTGTAAAATGGAGATCATAAAGTCATTGTGAGGATGACATTTTAAAAACTGCATGTAAAATGCCTGGATGAGAAACAACGCTGTTTAAAGAGTAACTATTATTTTTATTGCTACTTTTGTGGACTATCGGTTAATCATTGTTATTAGTTTTCCCATGATGACAAGTCTTCTTTAGTTTTCTTGATCTGAAGAAATTTTTACTTCTAAAAGAAGAAAAGAGAGAGAAAGCAAGTAGTTAAGGAAAGCATTCACAAGCGGTTGATTTTGTCTTAATTGTATTTTCACTAGCATCATGTATTATTGCTTAGGCTAATATGTAAGTTTTGTGAGGCCTCATGTCTTGGTGTCATTGGGGAGAAGTAGGACTGGACTGTGTAAGACTTGTGAAACTTACCTGGCTTCAGAAATTTGGATCAAAAAGGAGCAGAGCATTCTGGAAGTCAGTGAGAGGCTGTGATATGGCAGTTTGAGGACAGAGAGGGGACATCTAGACTGTAATTCAAACTGGGGACAGATGTGGTATGATTTTTAGAGATCTGTCCATAAAAGGTGGACCCCCAACTGTTGAGCTGGGTCTCCAGGGCAGTGTCTAGTCCTGAGCAGGGAGCTTGCAGCAGGGTGGGGGGGGGGGGGGGAGATGCTGACCTGGATGTCTGGTCAAGGGCACTGCAACAACTCAGACGAAAGGGCAGGGAGTCTTGGGGCTTGAGGAATCAAAAGAGTGTCAGAACTTCTCTGATGCCTCAGATCCCTGTTAAGCTCCTGTGGAAATAAGAATGACAAGACAATTATGTCCTGCCCATGTCAGTATTGGCTCAGGCTGCGGGGTATGGGCAGGCTGAGACTGAACCCACAGCAAGCTGGGAAAGGCCAAGATAGGGGACTGACAGCACTTTCCTATTTTTTTGCTTGTTTGTTTGTTTAACGTTTATTTTGAGAGAATGTGCGTGCATGCGAGCGGGGAGGGGCAGAAAGGGAGAGAGAGAATCCCAAGCAGGCTCTGCACTGACTGATCTCACTGACAAACCATGAGATAATGACCTGAGCCAAAATTAAGAGTCAGATGCTAAACTGACTGAGCCACCCAGGTGCCCTTGATAGCACTCTTTAGATGGGAAAAGAAACATGAATTGTAAAGAGCTTTGTAAGAAGTCCAAATGAATCAGTGGCCACATTGGGATAAAAACTCTATTTGACTGAGGTTATGACTCTTCTTGGAGCACTCACTTTTCAGAACTACCAAGTATTTTTGAAGATCTGGTACCATAAGGCATCAGCTGTGAGACCTTGACTAACTCAAAAGATATTGGGAGGGTCAAATGATGTAAAGTTTGTGACTGAGTACAAAGTTCTGTGTGAATGTGAGGTAGTGGGATGCTAACACAATTCCTGGGAGGACCCTATGATCCTTTGGGGTCAAGACTCATGAACTGTATGAGATGAGGAAATACAGCAGGTTTTTTGATTCTTTGAGGCTTCGAAAATCAATGAAAACCTAAATCTTTAAAACTTATCAACTCTTACTTATAAAACTTGCCTTAAAAAAGGTTTTGAGGCTCATATTAAGAATTTGTTTTGCAATTGTTTTGAATCTTTAACTCATTTGTTTTCCCTGTATTTGACCTTGAACCTTCCCTCCCACTGAAAAAGACCATTCAGCGCTTGTCTCAGCGAAGTGATATACCCATGGGAAGTAGAAAAAACCCACCTCCACTTAAGTTGCAAAAGCCTGCAATGTTAAAATAATAATAATAATAATAATAATAATAATAATAATAATAACAATAAAGATTTATGATATAGACAAATGATTCCAGAGAGAAAACATCGCAAGCCAGAAGATCAAGGCTTACCCCGACCCTGAGACCAGCCAACGACTCTCCTGGCTGGAAGGTACAGAGGAAACTAGAAATACAGTGGTGGGGGGAAAGTGGTGAGCTCTGGGGTAACAAAGAGCCTGAGAGAATCATTGGACCAGAATAGAGTTTGTAACTATAAGTCAGCCAGCTTCTGCTTGAGCAAAGTAACCACACATCACCTAGACTCAAACAAATAGCATTTTTTAAGGGACATTTTCCTTGATTTTCACAAGGCATTCTGGGAAGCCTGGTCTATTTCAGTCTGAAAAATCTGTTTATGTCTCACCAAACCCTAGTATATGATTTTGTGTCATACTTAAACAAATACGGTTGACATTCTTCCTACTCCTGGTCACTGCAGCAGTTAAAGAATAGTACGATGGATACAAGCATGCAAGAATAGGAATAATAAATGCCCTGACCCTGAGAAAAATATTAATGGTTAATGAAAACAAATTTCTCTATGTTCATGTAATTTACACATACTGCTTTGGGTGTATCAAGGCATTTATTAGTATAGATAAAAACAAAAGGATGCCAAACAACAGCAAAATTATGGATAGACATATGATCATTCTTATGCTTGGAGAGGTTTTTGTGGGCTAGAGTGTGTTTTCGCTGGAATCCAACAGCCATGTTTGTAAGTCTGTCTCTTGTCATCCATCCTGCTTGGGGACCTCCACGAACAGAGGCTTAGGCTTACCATTATTATTTGCACATCATTAACACTAAGAAGGTGAGTTTTCTGCATTCTAGGAAGCACTAGTTATTAGCATATTCACTGGGGCCTGGACTGCCTCAGCAAACTTATTACTTCTGAGGCTTTACAAATCTCTGAATCCTCTGCTGCTCAGATACTCTGAGGACTTTTGCCCAGACTACTGGACATCTTTCTAAAAATTAAATTGAAATTGAAATTATTAAATTATTGGCGAGCTAGTAGAGACCTAGCACACAATAATCTATAATTTAGGCCTTCAGGTGACATGAAAACAAGCCAATATTGTATATTATGGAAAAAAAATTTAATGGTAACAAAATACAAAGGAGCAGGTAGTGTTGCATTGGTTGTGTGGGTGGTCCTACTTTACCTCAGATTGGTGAGGTAAGAGTTGTCTTTCGCCTTGAAGAGCACATGACATAAAATAAACAAAGAGGTCTCAGCAGAATAGACTTCAAACATGGGAAAGTGAAGTAAGCTGACTCAAGGGAAAAGCAAACTCCTTTGTAAGGTGAGGGTGTGCAATCAAGCTCACACCTCATGAGAAGGGTGAGTAGAAGATCAGTCAATTCAATGGGAGTCTTTCGCTAATTGCTGATTTAGCTATTGCCCCGTGCAATTTAGTTACAATGTTTAGTCATTAAGGTTATGGGGGAAAGCAGATTCCATTTTTCTCTTTTTAAAGCTTATGAAGTTTTACATCCCTTCTACTTGACCATAGGGGTTAATTAAGCACCTTGACACTGTGCTGCTTCCGAAAACCAAGGAAAGGAGACAATTCTTCCATTGGGATCCATTCAAAGACCACACTATTTCCTGTTTAAACTAAATACAGCTCAGTATTTGTCCTAATACATATCCTCTTAGAAAAACAATTTACTTTCAGCCTATTACTTATTTGAAGTTTAATCCTGCTATTTGCCAAGAACAGAAAGCCTACTAAGGCATAGCCTATTGATCCCCTATACCTGCAGTAGAGAAAATAGCAATGTTTTAATTTGCTGGCGGAAAAATAAGTGAATCTTTTGTATCGCATTTTACCTTGTGATTTACAAAGAAGTGGGAAGTGGCAACAATGTTCCTGGAGCAAACACCTGAGAGGTGTACTCAGTGTATCCCAATAGGATAATGGCTCAAAACTATCAACACAATTGTAACCTTTGCATGAACTTTCAAGGGATGGTCTCAGATTTTACCAAGAATGTTTCTGTCTATTTGAAAATAACATGAGTAATTAACATTTGAGCCTTTCTAGGAGGCTTTTGGTGTCCCAAATGATTGCTCACTACCTTAGATGGTGAATCACCTTTGATGTTGTAGCAAAGGTCTGTAGAGGAGGTCTGTAGAGGGGATGTGAACAAACCAAAGAAACTGAAAGAGGAATACTGTCTAGATATATTGAAACAGAATAAGTAACTCTGGAGAGAGTTGCAAGCAGTTAGGAAGGATGAAGCTTCTTCATTAGCCTCCAGTGTAGTTTGTCAGATGGTGATGAAAGTATTATTTATAGGATCGAGTATGTTAAAGGAGATAACGTACACACACTAAGTTGGATGGGAAATGGTGCAATTCTTCATTGCATAGAACTGTTTCGTGCATCGCAAGTCTTCCAACATCCCTGGCTTCTTCACCTGTGAAATGCCAGTAGGACCTCTGGAATCAATGTGACAATCAAAGTTGCCCATGTACGTTTCCAAAATTCCTTTGTCAGGGGTAGGTGGGTACCCCTCATGTAGCCCTAGAAACATTGAACTAATTGAGTTTTAAAGAGCCTTCTCGATGTGTCTATATATGAAACCAGAACTTTGTATGCAGCCTTGCCTTTCTCTTGTTTCTTTTAATCCGTGGTGTATGATTAATCTTCCAATGGGTTTGACAAGATAATTTCAAACACTTTCCATTCATTTTCTTCATTCACTGACAGTACCATGCACTGAGTAATGTACATCGAGGATACAAGACACCGAAAACATCAGGGGAATAGGAATGACAACTGCAAGTAACTGATGTTGGGTGAGTTGAGGGACACTAGAAATTTTGGGTAACTGAGGCTTAGTTATTTTTGTTTTTGTCATTAAGTTGAGGAGCTATGACCGGAGTAGAGAATGCTGCATAAATGGAAAATGACATGCTGGAAACTCTGGTTCAGGAGTTAGGAAATCCCCACTGTCAGTTTCTTTAGGCCACCACACTGGGTTGAACTGGGCATAGCTGAAGGGGCCAGACCCCAGAGCCCTAGCAGCTGCAAGTGTGCCCATGTATATACGACAACAGGACAATATGACATTCATCAGTTCATGGAATAACACCGATGAAGACAGTCTGTCTTCATTATGTAGTTAAAAGCAACGATTTTTTTCTCTGGGTTTATTTTCTACTTTATTTTAATTCCTGACTCAAAATGACTGCAGGTGAATCAGAAAAGCAGAAAAGACACACTCAGAGAAAGAAGCAACAAAAAGGAATCGCCCCGCGAACACCCAAAAGGTCCACGTGACTTTCAAACAGTGGTCTCCACACCTAGGACTTCGCGTTTTTCCAAGGACATCAGGCTATTAGGTTTTTAACCGGGGTGCTCGTCAGAGAGAAATGAACGGTCTCCTGTAATTCTGGTTTGATTTCTGAATTAAAAAAAAAAAAAAATCAGTTTTTCCAACCAAGTCTGTGGCTGCTACCGAGGAGATCATCCTCATTTCCTAAGACCTTATATTGCAGGATGGCTCGTCATTGACCAATTACTACCATTTCCATGATGGGGCAGCGACCTGGAGGCCCTCTGGAAGTAGGAGAGGAGACAAGAGGGGTGAGGACCAGACTCCAGGGCACAGTCAGGGAAAATGTGACTTCACAGGTCTCCATTTCTGAAGTGAGAAGACCCCGAGTTGGGAAACAAGGCTCTATTCTTACGAGCTTTTTTTTTCCCTGCCAACTATCTTAAAGGTCACATAGCTATTAGTATAAGAATGTTTTTAACCACACAAGTTTCAGTAAAATCAAAATCAAGTGCTATGAACGAAACCAAGTTTTTTTTTTTCCTTTTCTTTTTTTTTTTTTTTTTTTTTTTTAACAGCAAGTTAACAAATAAGAGAAATGGCAGCCTAGAGGGCTGAATGGTTTGAGGTTCTGACTGGCATGACCGTGCCAGGGAAACCGCAGACTGGGTTTTCTACCCTAAAACGTGGAAACATGTTTATTTTCATCTTTTTCCTATCTCAGAGACTTACACCAGGATATTGATGTCAAAAGCCAATTTTCATACCGCTCACCAAACTGGTAACGCCCCCAAACGGCAAAAGGCGAGGGGACCGGCTCCTGGCAACGCAGGGACTTCAGGTGTGGCTGGAGGAGCAGTTTCCTGGGTCTGCTGACAAGGAAGGACTACTTGTTTGCTTTCTGCTCCTCATTAGAAACAGGCAGGGGGAAAGAGGTAGTCTTTGAAGAGATGACAGGAAATGGCTTCTCAGAAGTGAAATGAGAGCTTGTATCTAGATTTATTAGATGGGAGTGGTAGGGGCGACAGGAAGGCGGCCTGGTAGAAGCTGTGAGAGTAAGTGAAGGAGGGCTATCTCGGTGCCTCATCGGATGGCTGTAAGGCAGGGACAGGACAACACGGTTGGATGAGACAGATGGTTCCCGGGGCTGGAAAGACGGCAGCTCAGGGGGAGCAGGTGGGACTTTGTGTAGAGTCTGTAAAACGGAGCTGCTAAGGGTACATCGCACTCCGCCCCCCCCCCCCCCCCCCCGGGGGGGGGGGGGGGCAAAGAAGATAACACAAGCCACTCAGCTAGGAAGTGGCAGAGCCAGGGCTCAAACCCTGGGAGCCTGGATCCGGAAATCACGCTCTCCACTGGGACACACTGAAGGAGAGAAAGGGAAGCCAGTGGAGAGCTGAAGGATTCCGGCACCTGCTGAGGCCTTGCGTCTGGGCAGCGAATCCCGGAAATACACTCAACAAAGATGAAGTGGGTCTCCCTCGCATAGCAGAGAAGCTCTTAGTCCAGACAGCATCTGTGACCAGAGAGGGTCTACGGGGCCGGGGCCAGAGAGGTTGGGCCTGTAGCCGTGTATTCTGCTGTGATGTGCCCTCTGCATAGCCCACCCCACCTTGCCCACACTGCTGGGGACTGCAGCAACCCAGCACAGCCTCCAGAGGGACGAGAGGAAGAAGCGTGGACGGCTGTTGCTGCAGCCACAGCAGCAGGAGAACTATCGATGGCATCCATGGAGAAGAAATGACCGCAGAGTCTCAGGCAGGGCTTCATAGGCCTGGACACAGAGGAAACATATAGCTAGGTGGGAAAAAAAGCACGCTGGGGAACTTACAAAGTAGGAAACGTGTATCCGGTGCCCAATCACTTCCTCTTTGTAACTCTTCTTCCTGACCCCTTGGCTCGTTCTAAACCTCAAAGCCCTTTGTGTATCTAGGATTCCTTAGTGCCACTGTTCACTTGAGCCTGCCGTCCTCCATCTACAAGATCTCATGCCTGGCGTGCAGCCTCCTTGTTTCTCCTTTCACACCTTTTACTTGCTCTGTAACGCTCCCACCTGCTGACCCAGCGGGAAGAAGTCCGAGAGGCATTCTTTTCCTAAGGAGCTGGATTAAACGCAGGCCTTTGAGTGTCTGATCCTAAGGATGTTAATGTTTTCAAAGAATATTCCTATCAATGGCATTCTAAAATAATCAAATTCTAAGGGCGGAGCTTCAGGCCCTCTAAAAGGGGGTGGGGGCATTTTTGCACATCCCATAGATTACAGGGCACCAGTGACAGAATCAGTCTGCTCATAGGCAAAACTGCAAGCTCCTTGTGGGAAGTATTTTAAATGAAATGCAAGGCCTTCAATACATTGGATTTTACGCTGTGTTATTTTGTATTTTATCTCTCAAACAAATTGTCAGGTTTGGGGGGACAAGAACAATTTCTGATACATTTCTGGTACTGTGGAAAGAAGATAGGAAGATACTCAACAAACAAATGTCCCTCTCTGTGTATCAAGTGGGAATATAGTGAACACTGTAGGAGGATCCATTCTAGGAAAAAGACAATCTTTTTTTTTTTTTTAATGTTTCTTTGTTTATTTTGAGAGAGAGAGAGAGAACGGGGGAGGAGAAGAGACAGAATCCCAAGGAGGCTCCGCATTGTCAGTGCAGAGCCCAACTCAGGGCTCAATCCCACAAACCACAAGATCATGCATGACCTGAGCTGAAATCAAGAGTCAAATGCTCAACCGATTGAGTCACCAGGTGCCCTGGAAAAGACAATTTTAAGAGGGCTATAACTCAGGGCAGTACCACAAAGATGTTATCCTTTGTAAACCCCCACACACTGAATTCCATCAAATCACCAAATACTGCCACCATCACCCACAACTAGATTTTAGGCCTCTAAAGAAATGAACAAAGCTTTCAACTATTCTACAAAGTTTACTGGGCACCTCCATAACCATGCACAGTTACATGCATTGGGGATATTGATACTTGCGGGAGGTGATTCCCGCCATGAAGGAACTCCCAATTTAATGGAAAAGCTGACAAGCAAACGTGTAATGTAAGGCTCCTACAAAGTCACAGATAGTTCAAGTGTTACAAGTAACGTTGTCCTGGGAGAGCTGCATTTTAATAGCAGCCTCCTTAATTCACAAATCCTGACATCCCATCGTCTCTATGAGCTTTTATTCTCCTAAGGAATCTTTTCCCTCCCCCACACTAGAAGACGGGGTGGTGCTGATAAGACCTTGTATTGGTGAGGATGTGGAGAAAGAGGGAGTATTTTGCACTGTTGGGAAAGCAACTGGTGCAGCCACTCTGAAAAACAGTATGGAGGTTCCTCGAAAAATTAAAAATAGAGCCATCATATGACCCAGCAATTGCACTGCTAGGTATTTATCCAAGGGATACAAAAATGCTGATTCGAAGGGGCCGCACGCACCCCAATGTTTATAGCAGTATTATCAATAATAACCAAATTATGGAGAGAGCCCAAATGTCCATCGACTGAGGAATGGACAAAGAAGATGTGGTATGTGTATATATATGCAATGGAATAAAACCCAATGATGCAAAAAAGAATGGATTCTTGCCATTTGTAACAATGTGGATGGAACTAGAATATATGTGAAATTTAAGAAAACAGATGAACGTAGGGGAAGGGCAGCAAAAAGAAGATAAAAACAGAGGGAGACAAACCATAAGAGACTCTTAAATACAGAGAACAAACTGAGGGTTGCTGGAGGGGTGTTGGGTGGGGGGATGGGCTAAATGGGGGATGGGCATTAGGGAGGGCACTTGTTGGACGAGCACTGGGTGTTATATGTAAGTGATGAATCACTGGATGCTACTCCTGAAACCAATATTACATGGTATGTTCACTAACTTGAATTTAAATAAAATTTTTGAAAAAGACCCTGTATGACTCCCAGTTTCTGGGAAAAGACCTGACAGAATGACAGAAATGCCATAAAGTAGTATGATAAAAACAGTTTTCTTTCATGAAATAAAGGACCCCATATTTCTTCCCTAACCAATTCTTCCTTGTAAATAGTATTTACCACTAACCTCATCTTCCTAATATAGTTCTTGGGAAAAAAAAAAAAAGGTTTAATGTCAGTCTTTTTTTTCAGCACATACCTCAAGACCACTTACAAGGACTTCACTCTTAAATTCAATTTCTGCCACTATAATCCTGCAACCAGATTTCGACCTCTCCAGAAATGAGCTAGGTTTTTATGTGTCCAGCAAAAATTTCTTGAGCACCTACATAACCAAGCATGGTGATATGGATATGCACTGGTGATATGGATACTTCTAAAAGACCACCTGGGCCCTGAAAGAATCCCTCATCTAATGGAAAGGCAGGCAAGCAAACATAATTGCAAGATCACAGTAAGGTCTGTTGGAGATGCCAGTGAAAGATGTGCCCCCGGAAGAGTTAATGAGGTGAGACAGAAGAGGAGGAAGCTTCCAGGTACAGGACAATATATTTGGCTTTCCTCTCTTCCTGAAATCTGGCATATCCCAAATTCAGGGTAATGAAAGAGTATTTTTATGGCAATTCAAGGTGAGGATAGAGACAGAGACTCCTGTAGTATAACTTTCAGGATGGTGTTTGGACGCAGGGCCATTGGGAGGCAATTAGGTTATAAGTGGAGAGCCCTCAAGTCTGTATTAGAGCCTTTATAAAAAAGACCTGAGCAGTCCCTCACATCTTCTGCCCTGTGAAGTCATAGCAAAAGGGCAGCTGTCTATGAACCAGAAAGCAGACACTGAATCTCCTGCTGGGGCTTGATCTTGGTCTTCCAGTCTCCAGAACTGTGAGAAAGAAATTCTTGCTGTTCATATGCCACTCAGTCTATGGATCTTGCTATGACCCAAATAGATTAAGAAAGAAACCTATTTTGGCAGCATTAAAAGTCTGATTGTAATACCGAATCTTCTTTGATGATTCTCTCCATTCTTCATTTGGAAAGGAACAGGGGAGAAATGAAGAGAAGGGAGGACTCAGAGGGAAGAGAAGACAGTGTTCAAACAGAGTAGGATAGACTGCAGGAGGGGCAGCCATGTAAGGTGGCTTTAAAAGCTGAGATTGAAGGGGCGTCTGGGTGGCTCAATCAGGTAAGCATCGGACACTTGATTTCAACTCAGGTCAATATCTTACAGTTTGTGGGATCAAATCCTGGGTCAGGCTCTTAGCTGGCAGTGTGGAGTATGTTTGAGACTCTCTCTCTCTCTCTCTCTCTCTCTCTCTCTTCCCCTCTCCTGCTCTCTCTGTCTCTCAAAAACAAATAATAAAAAACCTTAAAAAAATAAAAACTGAGATTGAAGAACCCTGTCTTGTTAAATTGTGGAGGACTCTATGTAAATTGGAAGCTAATGACTCAATAGGAAGTTTTACTTATTTTTTTTTTTTACCGTCCATATGGGTGTTTAATAACAAAGCATTAAAGCTCCATTCTGCTGCTACTGGGGGTGATGCAATCAAATAGAGCAACATATCCAAAGGTAAAAAGAAAAGAGAAAAATGATGTGTTTCTGGCTTCTCAGTACATCCCTTAACCCTCAAGCTCTAATCTCCGTAAGGCTCTTTCTTACCCATCCTTCCCCACCTCCTGAAAGTCTTTCTCTGTGCCCTATGGAGCCTGCTTTCTTCCTGAAACCTGTCAAGGAGAACCTGGGGCAGACTGTGACATCAGTAAGAAGGGAGAGAGTTACCTTAAGACAGACTTAGGGGACCTACAAAAAATGTGAAGGGAGGAAAACCAGTTTTTCAAAGTCTTTATCATAAAAAAAAAAAACAAAAAACCAAAATAAGCAAACAAAAAACCCAACCACTTTCTGAAGGTGAAGATATGTCACAGGAAACTTTACCTATGAAATTTACTCAGATCAGTTTTCAAACACAAAGACACTCATGTGGTTGAGGAGCAGAACATAACTTATGCTGAGGAATAAATAAACAGTTTTATATCTGAGTAAAGTATTAAGGGAGACACTAAGATTACTGAGGAAAATTCTATGCTATAAGGATTACATTACCATCTTTCCAAAAAAAGGTAAAGTAAGCCTCTACTACCAACAAAATACCACTTGATGATTACAATTCATTTTCTCTGGCATAAGGAGACAATCAACCTTAAAACAACTGATCATACAAACTACAATATGCACAACTAAAAACAGGTAGCCAAAGAAATCTATCATAATTCAACTGCAACAGTCTGTCTCAATACACACAGGACCCTCCAGTCCAAGCCACCATCATCTTTTCCCTGGACTATGGCTCCAGTTGTCCCTTCCTCCATACCTACTCCCTTCTCACCCCATCCTCCTACCATGAGCCTTTTTTTTTTTTTTTTTTAATATAGCAGCTCAAGAGAACTTTGTAGATTAGATCAGATCATGTCATTCCCCTGGTGTAACACTTAGACTTCCATTGCACTTAAAATAAAGTTCAAATTCATTACCATGTCTTATAGGAGTCTTCAAGCCTCTGACCCTCTTCCTGCCTTAATAACATCATCTACTATTGCCCGTTCTTTTGTTACTTGTGCCCCAGATACTCGCCTCCTTTCATTTACTCCTGCACATCACCCCTTGCTATCACACGAAATCTGTGTTTGATTTTGGTATTTCTCTGTCTGGAAATTGTTTCCTTCTCACTGTTCCAAAGATGGCTTCTTGTTACTTTTCAGGACTTTGTATATTAGCCTTTCTGACTTGCCCTCCTAGATCATGCTCTCTAAAAACAAGCCACCCAAAGTATTCTCTTTTACTTCCATCTGTTTATTTCCTTCACAGCATGTCTCATTTCTCTGGTTGATTATTAAACCACATTGCTATGTTGTGACTTAAAAAAATTTTTTTTAAATGTTTATTTATTTTGAGAAAGAGAGGGAGACAGAGTGAAAGTGGGGGAGGGCAGACTGAGAGGGAGACACAGAATCCAAAGCAGGATCCAGGCTCTGAGCTGTCAGCAGACTCACGAACCATGAGATCATGACCTTAGCCTAAGTCAGATGCTTCTGAGACTGAGCCACCTAGGTGCCCCATGACTTTTTCTTCCACACTAACTGCAGCCTCAGGATCTCATGGGGCCTGTTGTCTGCCTGTTATATTTGCTTAATCTAATAGGTTACTTAACAGGACTCTTGGGACAATCTGCTCCAGATCCTGTTTTAAAGACACCAAAGTCTAGAGCTCTGCTTCTCCATTTCAGTATTGCTACAGATGCTATAGCAATACTTCATTTTATCTATTATATTCTGAAAGATGTTGATGGAGTTGTTAGCTTTGGTAATCTTGCATTTTGAACTCTTGCCAGCTAAATCTATGTTGTTCTCTTCTTCCTGTAGTTAAGAAGCAGATTAGGCTATTGGCAATGGGACGGGTTCTGTTTTACACATGTGTGCTCTTCTACTGAAAATTTAGGATGTGATATTGGACTTTTGCAAGTTATCTGGCACCATTATCCTAATTTGGTCTTAGTGGTGCAATTGGAAGAGAGTGGAAAAGGTATTTGGGCTTTTGGTTCTAACCAACGTCCACATTTGCCATCGTGCCCTTTCAGAACAAGAGTGAATACATTCCTGACGACATTTGATAAAATGTTGAAAAGACATGATGGAAGACACCAGAAGATGTGACGATTTTGACAAATTACTCCTGATACGTAAATAGAATCATAACGAAATAAAAAAGAGCTAGACAGACACAGCCCAGAACACAGGACAGGCTATAGCATAGGAGGTAGAAGTTCACCCCCAGTGCATACAAAGAACAGGAATGGGAAGTAGATCAGAAATCAAAAAATATAATTGGAGGCTGTGAAGAGAATGTAACACATGAGCCTTCATCCAGCATGGATGCAGTGAGGTTTGTTCCTTTGCTGAACATGGGGAATGTTCTTTCAAACGGTCTGTGACGATGGTGTATACTAGTATGAGAAATGACATGTGGGTTGGTGGAACATTCAAGCTGGCTCTCAGTCTATGCACCTAAATTATGCGCCTAAATTAAAGTCTATGCACCTAAATTAAAAGCAGTTGTAAGGACACTCCTGCCCTCATACCAAGCACTTGGAACTGGAAAATTCGAGGGGGAAAAACAGCTGAGTAGATAATGTGTTGGCATCTATAGAGGAACACATGCCAGTTACTTACAGTAATCAACCTGGTCCCTCAACTGTAAATTTGAAAATACACAAAGAATTGGCAGTTATTTCAGGAAATCAGGAGTATAAATAAAGAACAAGGTGATTAAACAGAAGAATCTACTCCAGAGATCAGAAAAGAACTTTATACATTTTACTGAGTGCTCTCAGAACAATTTGAGAAGGTATTATATATTTATTAAATTTTCAAAGATTATAAAATTGTATTTATAAAATCTAATAAATTTAAATGCCAAAATTAAAAATAAAAATCAAAGAAGAGACAGAAGAAAACTTGAAGGAAATATCTTATAATATAGAACAAAATAAAAAATAAGGTGGAAAAGATGAAATAAAGTTTAAAAAACTAGAAGGGTAATTTAGGAAGTCCAACAGAAATTTAACAAGACTTCCAGAAGTGTGAAGAGAGAAATTAGAGAGAAAGCAGTCACCAGAGAGACAATATAAGAAAGTTGCCTATAGCTGATCCATAATATGGCTTTGGATAACCCACTGCCTTGCCAGCATTTTGAATTTTAGGAATTCTACATCTAAACACATGTGGAATTCCAGAAAACCTAAGATAAAAGGTTGTATAATCTGGGGCACATGGGTAGCTCAGTTGGTTAAGCATCAGACTGTTTTAACTCAGGCCATGAACCCAGGGTGGTAGGATTGAGCTCTGACTAGGGCTCTGCACTGGCCACAGAGCCTGCTTGGGATTCTTTCTCCCTCTCCTTTTGCCCCTCCCCTGCTCACAGTCTCTCTGTCTCTCCCCGCTCCCCACCTCAAAAAAAAAAAAAAAAAAAAAAAAGTTTTCCAGAGATAAAAAAAAAAGTCAATACAGAGGAATGAGAATCAGAATCAGATTGGTGTAAGACTTCTCATTAACCTGCAGACATGAAGTTCTGAAAAATAATTTTTAAATATGGAATTGTATGCCTAGTCAAATGATGAATGCAATGTGGAGAGTTAATAGTATTCTCAACTCTTCTAGATTTCAGAACATTTACTTTCTACATATCTTTTCTGAAGAACATTATTTGAAATGAACTCTGGCAAAGCAAAACAGAAATGCAGGAAGAAGGCAGGCATGGGATCCAATAAACTGGGGATTTAATCAAGAGTGCCATGACAAAAATAAAATTCCAGAATCACAGTTGTAAGACAGAGATAAATTAGTCCATAAATGAACAGAAGGTCATAGTCTATGGGCGAACAACTTTGGGGAGAAAGTGAATTTTCTGTAATATAAAATTAAGAAACTAGAGCAAAAAGGCCATTGGAAATCCCAACACAAATCAAAATGTGCTAGGAAAAAAAATTATTGCTTAACATGAAGAAAATCAAAACTGAGTAATTATAGAGCTATAAGAAATGAGAACAGATTTGTGTTTGATTCATCAAGCAGTTCATTTTTAGTGACCTAGGGTTGCATCTCTTTTTCTTTGGGTTCAATCCCATTATTTGTTAACTAATAGTTGACTCTAATATAATAACTATAATATATTGAACATGAATAGGAATCAATCTATGGAGAAACCTCTGAAAAACTCACTATTGGTGTAGAATAGATAGTAAATATTAATAAGCCTTGATAATGTGAAAGTAGAGTTCTAGATAACAGGTTGGATAGTGAAGTGAAGCAAGCAATTATCTTATTTTACAAATGGGAGTTAAAAATGGATCAAGAAGTACCTATATTGTTAAAAATAGAAATATGACCATTAAAGAAGTAAAAATTAGTATTACTAAGAAAAATTGGGAGGAGGAGGAAACAGGTAATCTTCATCTCTCATATAAAGGAGCTCATAACTCCTGTTTAAATCAATGAGATAAATCAAAGTAAAGAGCATTTATTTAGAATTATAAAAAACATCAGAACAATTAAAAAACAGAAATAATTAAAAATGGTTCTCTCTGGGGAGTGAAACTAGGTAGAAACCAGGGGGACAAGGAGAGAGAGACTTCAGCTTTATAGTTTAGGTCTTCTGGTATCAGAACTTCTGCTTCCACATGCACGTATTACTTTAAAACACATTAAAAATTGAACTAGAGGGGCGCCTGGGTGGCTCAGTGGGTTGAGCATCCGACTTGGCTCAGGTCATGATCTCACCGTCTGTGAGTTCGAGCCCCGTGTCAGGCTCTGTGCTGACAGCCTGTTTCAGATCCTGTGTCTCCCTCTCTCTGACCCTCCCCCATTCATGCTCTGTCTCAAAAATAAATAAACGTTAAAAAAAAATTAAAAAAATAAAAATAAAAATTGAACTAGAAAATCTCTTCTGAGGAAAAAAAAAGTGAGTTTAATATACTAAATGCACTAACTTAGACATTTTATACCATTCCTTTAAGTCAACACAGCGTGTTCTAGCATGACAGATAATTTTCTAATGCCGGTGCTCGTATTGTAAGGGTTAAATTGTAGTGTAGGGCTAATGCTTAGCTTGAAAAATAACAGCTTTGTGTTGACACTGAAGGTTAAGAGATAACAGCCTTGCTTTGCTCTGGTAAACTACACCTCATACCCTTGTAAATTAGGCTTCACCAATTAAGGAAACAAAAGTTCAAAGAAAAGAGCATCAGAGGCAGGGTCAAGGAGATCCACTGGTTGCAACTTAGAGGCAGAAAGTCTAAAGTAAACACCTCATTAGGCAACTGTTTCTAACTCATCTGGAACCTGTTTCTTTGTTCTGTTCCCAGGTGATGATAAAACGATGTGATCGGTTATAAAAACTCTGTACCCCGGCTGTTCGGGGCCGCACTCTTTATCAAGAGTGTTGGTCCCGATCGGTCGGCCTTGCCTCTCATTGTAATAAACTTTGTTGTGACTGTCACTGGTGCCCGTAGCATTCTGTTTCAGGAGTCGTGTGGATGCAACAGTATGTGGGGGAACAATGTCAGTGTTTCGTGTATGTCGTGCCAGGTTGTGCACTGTCTCATTCGGTACTTGTGTGTTTTCCTCACCGGACGAGAGCCGCGGAGGGTGAAGCCTGCGCACCGCCGGCCACGGCGAGCGTCGCCCCCTGGCCCTCCGGCGGCTCAGCCCCGGCGCCATCTTGGGAGCGCCTGGGCGGTAGTTCTGGTCTCGCGTCCCTCGCAGCCTGGCCCCTCGGCTTCGCAGGTCTTACCAACAAATTTGGTTTTGTTGTTTTTAAAGATAAGGCCCTGTGTTTCTCTCGGTATTTCTTTACTACAGGTTTTACGCTGGAAAAAAAAATGATATTGCTGTTTTTATTAGGATTATTATCATTTGTCTTAGCGCTCTGGTTTCGAGGGGGCATGGTTCCAAGTGGTCTCTCTACCCCTATCTTTCTCCACAAATGCTGTTGTTTTTGGAATATAATTTTTCTTTCATGTCACTCATATTGGATTGTAATGGAAAAAAAATCTGTATTTCTTTGTAAACGCTTTTTATTATAAAAACTTTTACACATGTACAGAAGTAGCCACAATAGTACATTGAACACTTATGAACTAGTTATCCTATTTCAACCATAATCAACCCATAGCCAGTCTTGTTTTATCTATGCACTCTTTTATCTCCTCTTTCATAATATTTTGTCATAAATCCCAGGAACGTTATCATTTTATTTGTAAATATGTATCTCTGAAATGTAAGTCTTTCTGTCACATAACCGTAATTCTATCATGATACCTAAAAAGATTGAAGTCATTTCTTCAAACAGCCAGTCAATATCTGCACTTGTAATCTGTGCAAATGCATATATACACATATGTATATATTTGACATAAAATTTTTATTGTCCTTGTATTAGAAAGCAAAATGTGTTTGAATTGAAATTTTAAGCTGTGACCCCTCTTTCACTTCCAGACTGAGCTATTATTTCTATTAAGTCGAACTCAGAAGGGCATCTTCTTATTTTGAAGGTAGTGAGCAAGAAACATTCTATCAAGACTGCAACTGACGTAAGTGGTGGCTCAGAGACTCGTATAGTCAGTAATAACTGTGGCTCCAATGGCGAGACTTCCCAGAGACCTCGGGACGGTGGAGGTGAGCCTCCAATGCCAGCTTGCTTCTCAGCCGCTTCGCCACTCAAGACCTCTGTGATATTTCCAATCTTCCAAAAGGGATGACTGCCTTCAAGAACACTTGGGTTTCCTGCCAGGTAAAAAGCATCCTTGCTGCTCTCGTTTTCGTAAGAAACTAGGTTCTCAGTTTTTCATGTCTTCTCCCTCATCGTTTTCTCAATCAAAGAAAAAAGAGACAAAACATCAGCCAGATGTGGCGTCCCAGTATTTCCTTGTTCTCCTCCTTAGCACTCTGACACCCTGATGTTTTCCTTGTGGGGTTGATTTTACTTTGATTCTAGTTCAAAACCAACAAATGCACATAGATATATCTTATCTCTCTCATATTTGTATAGTATCTAGTATCAATCTCTTGTCTTTTTATCTATCAACACAGTTCTGCTTTTAAATTATAGACACATCACTTGCCAACCATGTAAGTTTGGAAAAGTTATCTAATCTCTTTCTCACTTATCAAATGGGGTAGGGCTGCTGGGAAGATTCCATGAGTGAACACATGTAAAGTGCTTACTACAGTGACTAGAATAACGTATGTGCTCAAGTTCCTAATATTATTAATGACACTTTACTTGCCCAATAAATGATACTGTACCTTAATAGCTACTTAAAAAAAAATTTGAAAGTTGTCACTATTGATTTTTCTTCATGCTGAAACTACCGATAGTGTAGTACTTTTCTGATTTACTTATTTTAGCTTCTATCAGTGGATGTTGCCTATGGTAATTATTACTGTGCTATTCTAATGATGTGTTTTTAAAAGACAGATTCTTTTTTTTTAAGTGTATTTATTTTGAGAGAGACAGAGTGAGAGCACGTGCGTGCGTGCGCACAAGCGGGGGAGGGGGAGAGGGAGGGGAGAGAATCTCAAGCAGGCTCCAAGTTGTCAGTGCAGAACCTATGTGGGGCTCCATCTCGCAAACTGTGAGATCATGACCTGAGCCCAAATCAGGACGCTCAACCAACTGAGCTACCCAGGTGCCCCTGTAATGATGCTTTCTTAATTTCCCTTGTTCCTTCTGTGTTTATTAATTAAAATTCTTCTCTGTGGAAGAGTTGTCCCTCTTCCCCCATTCATTTACTAATTTAGTTCTATATTAATATGAGTATAGATTCATAGATTTTTGTTTAATTATTTGGGTTATAATCCAGTGGTCTCATCGTTTATTTTGTTGTTATTGTTGTTCTAACTTTGGCCATTAGGAGCTATTTCAAGGTTGTCTCCTGCTGTGCCCTTTCATTATGTTTTGTTGTTGGTTTTGTTTGTTTGTTTTTGTTCTATTTTGTTTTGTTTTACCACTTCCTTACTTTTTGGCAACGCAAGATGCTCTAGTATCATTTACATTTTCTGTACCCCAGCCCTGGAGTCAGCCAGGACCACATCCCTTCTCTTGGAGAATGATACTTAGAAACCAAGATCTGCGTGCTAGGTATGCTAAGTATTGCTGTTTCTAGTTCCTCTCAATGAAGGGAAGTAGGAAATATAAGTAGGTACGCTTATGCATGCACATACATATATATTTCTGTATCTATCTGCATACATATCAAAAAATCATTGAGTCCATATTCTAGCTTTGATATTCGTTTCTAACTTTTTCTCCCAACAGTGAGAAATCTTCCTTCCATTATCTGCAATATGTTTGTGTTTTTGTTCAAACCTAGTATATAAATACAGTAGCTTTAGGTTTGCAAATCCATACCCTTGGGCGAAGCCAATTTATCAATGAGAGTACAGTGTTTAACTTCTTTTTGTTTTGAGTCTTATAGTATCTAGCAAAACACTGTTTTCCAAAGTTACTTAGATCAGCTCCTTTTTACTCCATCCTCCTTCAGTGTGGTTATGTTGTTCGTTTGTAATACTCACAGCCTGCATTACATCTTTCCCACATCCTCATTGATTGGTTTTAGTTTATGGAAGGCAAAATTTACTCAGTGATGTACAGTTCTGTAGGTTTTGCCAAATGCATGGAGTTGTGGATCTTTCACCACATTTCCATTCTGTTCCATTAGCCCCCCAGTTCCTTGTGCTGTTCCTGTGGAGTCAACCCCTCCTCTTACCCCTCAATGCCTGGTGGCCACCTACCTGTTTCCTATCCCTGTAGTTCCAGATCATTATACAAATGGAATTATATGTAGCCTTTTTACCCTGGCTTCTTTCACTTAGCAGAATGCATTTAAGATTTGTTCAGGTTTTTATGTGAATAGATTCATTGTTTTTTATTGTTAAATGGCATTCCATTGAATGCATGTGCCAGTTTATCCATTCACCAGTACAGAATCTCTGGGTTATTTCCAATTTTGGTTGATTGTGGATGAAGCTGGTATAAATGCACACATGCAGATTTTGTGGCAACATAAGTTTTCGTTTTTCCTGAGTACATACCTAAAAGTAGATTTTTGGATGGTGAGGTTGGTGTGTGTTTAAATTTATAAGGAACTGGTCAAACTATTCACTGAACTTTGCACTCTCTCAAACAATGTATGAGAGTTCCACAATGTACAATGTTGTCTTTCTGTGAATACCCTTGGTCTTCATGGAGAAAGAGCCTTCAAGAGGGTGCACAATTCTTCAGCTTCTGGGACCCCGAGGGGCTTCACGCTGTTCCACTACCCCTCACTTGACCTTCACCAATTTGTCAGTTATTCTACTTCAGCTCTTCTTCCATTTGAGAAAAAGTATTTTAACAAAATGGATAAAAGAATGAAAAAGCACATGGAATAACAGACATCAAATTGAAAGTAGTGATAATCTTTGCTGGGAAGGAAGAAATACAAGTGGAGATGAAAATTTAAAAAGCTTTATTGTATTGACAGTGTTCCATTTTTTGAGCTGAGTGATGACATAGTTATTGTATTATCCTTAATACCCTTGGGCGTGTTTAAAATCACATGAAATTAAATAATAAACAAATATGACAAATTAAAGCTAAATTGTGAACCCTAAGTAGAAGCCAAATGTATTTAAAAAATAGATTCATGGGATATTTTTTCTCCCTTATGTATGTCTGTATTATTTTAATTTAAATATTCACATATTACGTTTTTACTCAGGGAACACAAATATGTTTTGTAAAAAGTAAGAACACTAGGCTTATTTTTGTAACCACTGGACTTCCCAAGTTTCACACATTTCAGTGACTTTGTTGAATATGAGAGGTGTCATAAAAGCCTCCCTTGTTTATAAAAAGATGAGGGGAAACCAATTTGCTATTGAAATTGGGGCAGAGTTTGGGGCTAGACTGATGTGGAAAATTTCCAGAATGTCACAAACCTTGGGTTTACTTGAATCATCCCCTATGTGAAAGCAACATGTTTTGGAATCAGAGATACCGCAAAGAAAAATCTTCCTTTCTCGCTGCACAAAGTTAAATTTTTCTTAACTTCCATTTCCTTAGCTTTTAAGTGGTAATAATAAAAACTCCCCTGTACAATTATTTTGAAGTTAATGGATATCTGACCTACGTGACCCAGTTGTACCCCTTGCTCGCAGAACTCCAACCATAGCTTCCTTCTCTTTATTACTCCAACTGGCCCAGCTTATTTCTGCCTTAGGACCTTTACGCAAACAGTTTTCTTGGCGTGGAGTGCTCTTTCTCCTGATCTTCCCATGGCTGCCTCCTTTTTTACCATTCAGGTCTCAGTTTACATGGCTTTCCCTTGGAGAGACCGTACCCGATTGTCCAAGCTACAGTAGCTTCCAAGTCGCACTCTGTTATACTCCGCATAGCATTTACTACTGTAATATTTCTCATTTAGTGAGTTCTTTGTCGTCCGTTACCTACCCCAGCTCAACCGTCTTGCATTCAGAAGAACACCTAGCTCAAAATAAAGAATCCGTGAATATTTGTGGAAAGAAAGAATCAGTAAATAACGGTCATTCTTTTGTTATTGAAAAGTTCTTAATATTGGTTGGTTCCTACGAGATGCCTTAGGATCAAGGAATAGAAGATATTCCATATCTGCATTGGTACTACATTCTTTGAAAAAATAGTTTTGATCACCATTTTTTTTTTTTTTTTTGTAAAGTACTATGTAGAAAGTTGAGGCTTTTTAGGAGAAGAGACTTTGAATGATGTAGTTTGAGGCAGACAGCCTAACAGATGATCTTTTTAGACCCCACGGGGTAAGAATCAGAGATGCCTCCTGCTTGCATATAAATCATAGAGCCAAGTGAGGGGGGCAGGTAGGAAGAGGTAGATAGAAAATAAGCTAAGGAGAAGAATTTTTGTCACTTACCTAAATATTAGGTAAGGGATGGGGAGAATCTGAAGCGATTTGAGGTTTCTGATTTGGACCACCAGGTGGCTGGTGGTGCTATTTGGTAAGATAAGAGTATAGAAAAAGGAAGCAAAGGAGAATCGAGGGCTAGAGAAGTAGGAAGAACCAAGTGTGGCTCTCCAGGTTACAGCTGCATATATCAGATTTGGTGCTCAGGGTCTGGACTAGACTGATAGATGGGGTTTCTTATCCTCCCCATGATAGCTGAAGTCGTGGGAGTAGCTGAGATCACCAGGTAGTGTGTGTAGAGAACAGGAATGAGGACTGAACCTTCAGTTACAGGTAACATTGTGGGACAGAAAGACAAGAGGGGGCGGAAAAGAAGTGGCTGGGGTGTCAGGAGACACAGAGCAGCCTCAGAGAAGCTAAAGAAAGAAAATGAGGCGTGGTCAACACACCGAAGACCAAAAGGGGGCGGGTTCTGAGACTGGAAACAAGTCCACTGATTTGCCGATTTGTGGTCACTTGTGACCTTTGGCAGTCAGAATTTGAGAGGTGTTGGGGTGGGGGTGGTGCAGAACTTAGAGAGCCGTGGGCTAAACAGGGAAGTGAGAAAGAAGAGACAGATCTGGTTCGTCTGGTTCTTTCAACTGTGGTAGTGCTGGCAAAGTGCCACTTTTTGGCAAGCACGTTACTTATATCGGCAGCTCATCTTAAGGCTAATCGACCATGATCTCTCTTTCTGTTTAAGCCTCGGTAAGCTGGTGTCTTTCTGTCCTGAATGTATCATCATTTTTAAAAAGCCTAAATCCAAAAAGCACCTTGTTAGTTTAAGTCAAACTTCCTAAACTCATTCTGAAACCTGATTTCATCGCTAGTGGCTTTGGTCTTGGCTTAACCCTGCTTTTCGAGCCTCCCAGCCCTCTCCCTAAGGAACTGGAAATGAAGGTGTTCCTGTTCCTATAACCTTTGCCCATGGAAAACAAGAATGACCTCAGTTTTACTCCAGGAAAACAAATCGAATTTGAACAAGTGTTATGTATAGTGACTCAAGGAGAAAAATAGACCCAGGAGTAGATAGAAACATTCTTACATATAGCTCAGCTAATTGTGTGAAGTTGGCGGTCGTGAATGTTGGTGGGACCTGAGTGCTGGTTACAGCGAGGCGGAAGGTGGGCAGAAGATGCTTCCTCCGGGTGGCTCTGGCGCACTGTGCACTACGCCTGCCTTCCTGCAGACACAGGCTCAGTGACTGTACCTGAAGAACCCTGAACCCCGAGCTGGGGGGGGTGTGGACCTGTGTACCCACGCCCCCTGGCCTCTGTGGCAGGCTGCCAGCGCATGTTAGTGGGAGTTTGTTTGGGAACCTGAAGCCTGTGTACATCAGATGAGTGGCCAAGATGCTTGGGTGTATGCTGACTCATTTAAGAACAACTGATTTAGAGAGCTGCTTGGGTGTGGGTGTTAGCGTACTGTGGTTGATTTTCCAGCATGCTACCAAAAAAGCAGTAGATGGAAGTGGCGAGTGATGAAGTCAAAGCATGGTTGTGGTACTGTTCAGAACCTTACCCAGTAGTTCTTTCCTTTCTGTCTTTTGGGATGCCCTGGTAGTTAGCACCTGAATCTGGCAATAGTTTAGAAATACTGAAATACGAATAGTAAAATGGTTGAGCACTTAGCAGATGCCAGGCATGTTTCTTAATGTTTTATGTGCGTTGAATAATTCACTCCTTACAGCCACCCTCTGAGGCATTATACAATTGTCGTGTCCATTTTGCAGTCAGAGCAGCTGAGGCTTGGGGGTTAGAAGCACCTATTCTGAGGATACTAGGGCATTCATAGTGGAGCTTGGCATTGAAACCCAGGTCTGATTCACGTCTGTGCTCTTAACTCTGAAATGCTAATGAGAGCTTGGTTTCATTTAGACAGAAACCAATGGGCTGTGCTTAATATTCTGCAGGTGTGCTTACTATATCTCTTCCTGATTTTTTAGACATACATATACACAGATTGGAGGCTGAGTGTCCATTTACTCTGAAAATGTGCACTAAAATGGGATTAAATTAGGTGCATGAAGAAGGGATCGCAGTCTTTTTATATGTGACGAATAGATGAGTCCCTTTCATTCCTTCAGGTGGTTAATTGCTGCTCAAGGATGTTCCAGAGATCACCTCTTGCTCTGGGGGGGGGGAGAAGCAGGTGGGCTGTTGTGGGCTGGGCCGGGCCCTGCTTCTGGTGAGGCCCAGGGGCTCCTTAAGACAGAGTCTATCAGAGAATCCTGGCGCTAAAGAGAGGATAACTAGGAAGGAGAGATGGCTGAGGGTGAATGAATTCCTCCAATGGCATAAGTTAGTCTTTCAGGCATGACATTTATCTTCTGTAAAATCTTTTGCGGACGCCGTCTCAGAGTTTTTGGAATCTTATTTTCCACGGGCCTGTTGCCCTCATACAATCTGAAGTGGTGGGGCAGTTAGGGGCAGAGGGCTTTTCCCCACATGCCTGAGGCTTCATCAGTCTGATTTCAAAATAGACTCATCTTTTTAATTAAAAAATTTTAACTGCTTGAATTATTAAAGTGCAAACTGCTACCTTCTTTTTGGACCAAATTCTAGAATTTAGTGTCCCCTGTCTCTACTGTTTTCCCACCACACTGAAAGCTCCCCTCTAGGTCCCGGGACTGAGCTGCCTTGGTCACCCTGTCATCACTTGGGGCCCATCTTCACACTCTCCCCTTGACCCCTGTTCTTCCATTTGCCAGCCTCTCCGAACTATGGGGCAGGCCCTTCCATAATTCCCTGTAACACAATTGAGACCAAACACATGAGTAGTAAAATTTAAATAACCACTCTTCTAACTGTGGCTTTTCTTAGAGCCTTCAAGATTGCTCAGCTTCCAATTGGCCATCACCTAGCAGAGAACAGTTCCTCCGCATCACCCCACACATAGGAAGGTCCCAAGCAAGGGAAACCCTGCAAAATTCCCCTCGGCCCAGAGACAGGAAGCCAAGTTTCCCACATTCTGTGTAAAGCCACCATGTTGATTACACTGACTGTACTGGAATTAATGTCTGTCCACAGTGAGTATCCTACTGGGAGTATGTATTTCCTTAAATGAAAACCCTACCCCTACTTGGTATAGGTTTAACCTTCAGCTCCCCCAAATCATCAGAACACCCAACTCACACATTAGTGCTTTCCAGCTTCTGGGTTTTTGTAAAATAAGGTCTTCAGTGGGACTCTGCACACTACCCTGGCTTACGTGGTTCCAAACCCCACCATGGTCTTTCCTTCAGCAGGACAGAAAAGAGGTTCATACCCACACTTCCTCATGTAGGTATCTTCCTCCCAACATCCCAGCTCCTGCAAAGATCTCAAAGATCAACACATCCCACTCTGTAAGGAGGCCCAAATAGGATACAGGTTTGATAGGGCAGACAGCATGCTTAACAGGAAGAAAACATTTCTCTCTCTGAAATGTAATTTGTAGGAATAAAGATTTGTCAAAATACGCTCCCAGGTGACATATGGTACGCAGTGTCTCATTTTGAACTGTGACCGGCACACAGAGGTACCCAATAAATATGGAGTGAATAAAGGTAGCATTGACATTAGGGATGTGTCACCGCACTTGGGTCTTCCCCAAGCAGGGTGGGTGGACGTGTGCTTCCTATCTGAATAACGGCAGAACCTCTCTCAAGTATTTTTTTTCCTTTTGCTTTTCCCAGAACAAAGGGACTGTCTGACACAAAAAATAAATTCAAATTTCTAGTCTAGAAGACAGAGCAGCTTGCTAATTTTAAAATGGTTATTTCCCTCATTTATTTCAGAATCAATGCTTATTAGAATTTTTGTTATTTTAATGTAGTTGGAGTGGAAAGAATACCATATGTGGAATTGTTTGACCTGGATATGAATCCTGGTTCTGTGCTTCATTAGCTTTGTGATGCGGGACAAATTATAACCTCCCTGAAGTTCAGCCTCTTCATCTTAAAATGGGAATACTGATGTCATGAGAACCAAGTAATAATAAGTATATGATATTATTTGGGAAGAATGAAGTGTTTTAAATATGTAAATTAGAGTTCTGTTGTTATTATAATTACTCAAACTTTCACTCATTTCAGGCCTTCAAACTTGATCATATTTGAGACAGGAAGAAGGTAATGGAAGGCTTAACAATTCTATTTCCTCTTTTTAGCTTCTGGGTCTTGTGATTCTCTATTCCAAAGACTTTAGCGAAGGTAGTTGATACTCCTTTTCCTCATCTGAACAACTGTTTATTGAGTAGTTACTATAGAGTAGATGCTAATCTAGGTGTTGGGGGAAATGTGAAGATAATATAAATTGTTCCTGACCTTGTCGGGTTATAATCTAGTTGGGAAAACAGATTTTGAACATGTAATTCCATAATTAACTAAGTGCAATTGGAACTGTTCTGACAGGGAAGCACTGAGACCAGTGTTCTCAGGTGGCTAGTCTGACCAAGCATCTGCTGTGGTGGCTCTGCCTAAATTCTGGGCCTTGCCAGTGCCTGCTATAGCAGTCCTTGGGAGGTGCCATCAGTCCTTTGTCACTTACAATTAGCCTCTTACATCAGAGGCTCTCAGAAATTTCTCCCAGAGCCAGTCAGCCTCCATTGAGTCTCAGTGTCTGTCTCCATTTAAAATGGCTTCTGGGTTCTTTGGAACTTGGACAACTATGTGTTTCCTATGCTGCTCAAGGTGAACTTGTTTCTGGGCCTTCCAGTAGCAGTTATGGCGTCTGCAGAATGTTTTAAGGAACCCGCTCAAAGCCCTCTTCAGTTGCTCGGCAGATATCTGCCAGTGCAACCTTCTGTAGCGTCTTGGGATACAGATCAGATTCTTGACTTCATTCTTGACTTCTTTCTTTGCTCAGCGCTAGCCATCAGACTCCCAGAAGTCAGGAGTATAGAGTCTAGGGCTCACCACTCAAATTCTGATATGACCCAGGGTTATGACATGTTCTGTTGGGCTGACATGTAGAAATGTCTTCATGCCAGTTAGGGATGATGTGGGTTTATTGGAAAGACCACTGAACTAGTAATCAGCAGACCGGCCTTATTACAAATCAGCTCTGTGACCTAGAGCAAGACATCAGTTCTGTGGTTCTCAAGTGTGACACCTGTAAAATGAATATAGAGTATTCATCACTTAATCAGTGTTTATTAAATTGTTTAGAGGAACTGGACTATACATTTATATATACACAGATTTTTGGTAATCTAAATTATTTGGACCTTGGAATTTTATCCTTAGAATATATATTATTCAGTGACTGGAAGAACAGGATGACATATGTGCCTCGTGGTGCATGTGTGATTGAATATTAATGCCCCCCAACTCAAATTCATATGTTGAAGCTCTTATCCCCAGTGTGATAGTGTTTGAAAATGAGATCTTTGGGAGATAATTAAGGCGGGATGAGTTTGTGAGGATAGGATCCCTGGTCTGATGGGATTAATGCTCTTATAAAAATAGGCACCAGGGATCTAGCTCTCCATGTTTCTGTGTACCCACAAAGAAGAGGTCATGTGAGCACATGGCAAGCTGGCTGCCATTTACAAACCAACAGAAGAGGCCTCAGAATGAAACCAACTTGCTGGCACCTGGATCTTGGACTCCTCAGCCTTCAGAACTGGAGAACTAAATTTCTGTTGTTTAAGCCTCCCAGTCTGTGGCATTTTGTTATAGCAGCCCGAATGGACTAATACAATGCATAACAACATCTTAACAAAGGGAAATTAACAAAGGGAAATTTTTCTCGGTTTTATTTTGAGATTTTCATTGCCTGGGTCTTTTGTTTATCAGGGAAGAAAATGAGAACATTAAGACCTTATTTCTGAGAAGAGTTAATTTTTAGATCTGTAAGTTAGTTGACTGGCCGGTGGTGGAAGCCAGCTTATTTCAGATAATCACAGATTCTGAAACTATGTACTTGATATTTTTATAGACATGGCTATTTACCCTCTAAGAATTGAATATTAAACTGCCAACATAATTCTAACCTTATATCAGATGATCAAGTATACAGAAAGAACTGCTCCAGAGCTTGCTTTCTGAGTCAATCAAACAGTGGGAGCAGGAACTCTCCCACTCGTTCTAATTTATCACAGTCCTTACTGCTGTGTTATAATAAGGCCTTATCACCCACTCCTTATTTGTATTTTCATGTATATACAAATGTAAAGTCATAGACTTGGGAGTGGTTTTCATTGTGAAACATCTTAATACCTTTTCCTTCCAAGAGCTCTGGACAGATCAGCCCATGTAACATCAGTTATGTTTAACAAAGGAAATATTCTCTCATTTTTATTGTGAGAATTTTATAAATGTTTTTGCCCGTATCAGCATCTAACTCCTTTTTTATTATGATCTAATTTCTTTCTCTCATTTTATTCCTTCTTTTTTTTTTTTTTGAGCTCCCTCTACTTACTATCTTTACATGACATATCTCATAAAATACAAGAGCACTGAGCTGATTTGCCAGAACAGAGAAGTTGCATTTCATTCAGAGCCACATTTATCAATGGAAGATCAACTCAAGTTTTTACTTTCTGATTGTCATGTAGCTGCTGAGAAGATTTCAAATCCTTACAATTCCAATATTTCCCCCTTTGACTGCATTTAGTTGACTTGATTTCCCCTCTACTATTCTCCACCTTCTTTTTCGTCAACTTTCTCCTCTCTTTTAGTTGCCTCTTTGCATCAGAAGCAATCTATCAGTTGAGAAATGCCTACTCCTTTCCCTGAGATAGGACCCTGAAATGAAGGCTGGGTTAGCTCCTGAAGTCAGCTGAAATCTACTTATGCTCATTTTGATCTTAGCGGAAGTTTTGGATTCTCATTGGAGCTGGTATTCAGACATTAATAAATATTTATATGCCAGGTATATAATAAGTACTGTATGCCAGGTATACAGTAGGAACCAAACATACAAATTCTCATGTCGTCATGGGCCTGTGTCCTGATGAGGAAACCAGATAATAAACAAGTGTATAAGTGTGTGCTGTCATGGGAAGTAGCGATGAGAGCCGGGAGGAACAGTCAGGTGGCAATGGTTACTGGAGAGGAGGGAGTCTACCTGAGGAGATGACCTTTGAGGCTGAATGCACTGGGCAAGAATCACTGAAATATCTGGGGGAGTAGTGTTCCAAATGAGAACAGCAAATGCAAGGTCTCTGAGTAGGGGTGAGCCAAGAGTGTCTGAGAACCAGCTCTGAGGCCAGTGTGTCTATAGGGCAGGGTGAGGGGTGGGAGGGGGGAACACTGTAGCTGAGAAAACAAGCAGACTTAGGAAAATAGAAACAAGAAACATTATGTATCACCACATTAAGAAGTCATTTGGGACAACATAAAATAAACAAGAATGCCACTGGATAACCAAAAAGGGAAGTATCCTGTGGCCTGGGCATCAGTGAGGAAGGCTTCCCGGGCAAAGGATGGTTTTGAGCTGTTCTCCTTCATTCATTCATTTACTCAGCTTGTATTTGTTGAGTGCCGCATAGGTGCCAGGCTCTGTGGCAGGTGCTAGAGATATCATGATGAGCAACACGCACCAAACCCTGTGTCCACCAACTTACTACCTAGTTGGGGAGAGGGAAGTAAAACAAAGAATTACATAAGCAAATACACAATTATGGACTGTGAAGAATGCTGCCCAAGTACAGTGTAGCATATGTATGGGAAGAGTGTAAGACCCACTGCAGCCTGGGAGCCTGGTAGGTCACAGAGAAGGTGATGCTCACAAAGTGACAAGATGACTGGGAGTTGGCCGGGCAGCGGGTGTGCAAGAACCATCTGGGTAGAGGCAGCAGACAGTGGGGAGGCCCAGGTGGAATGACTCAGACCTGTTTAGGAAACTAAAATGCAGCAGTGTGGTTGAGCACAGCAAGGGCAGGTGGGGTCAGACTTCCTGGAATGGGGCTGCACCAAATCATGTGGAGCTTTGGATTTTAAATTTTATCCTAAAAACAGTGGGCGGCAATATGATAAGACTGATGATTTCAGATGCTCCTGTTCCAAGGTGTATAGGGAAAGATATGAGAAGATGTCAAAAAAGGAAGTAGGGAACAAACTGAGAGGTGATTGCAAGAGTCCAGGTTAGGATGATTCTGGCTTAGTGTCGAGTGGTGACAGTGGAGATCAAGAGGAAGAGGAGGTATTTTTTTGGAATGTTTTCGTAAGGCAGGTCTTAGGTGATATGCAGAGTTTTCATTTATGTGGTAAAAACATTAGAAATACAGAGAAAACAAAAGCCCCAAGTTTATACATTCTAATATTCTAACAATGAAACGTGCTTCAGCCAGAAATCTGGGCATTGTCACTGCAGACCTTGTATTCCAGCAATAATTGTTTTATTTTTGCAAAGTCTTTGGGAGTTTGATTTGCTGCTTTCATGCAAATTGCAAGATAGCAATGCACTTATTTATTCAACAGATAGAACACCTACCATGTGCTAAGAACAGTTACGAGTGCTGGGAACACAGTGGTGAATGGATAGGTCAGATCTCTTTTTCTGAAGAGCTTGTATTCTGGTAAAACTTCTATTTCTGTGTATTGTTTTAAGAAATATATATTTTCAGGGTGCCTGGGTGGCTCAGTCAGTTAAGTGTCCGACTTCAGCTCAGGTCACCATCTCAGGGGTTCGAGGCTTGGAG
Organism: Herpailurus yagouaroundi; assembly: GCF_014898765.1. Lineage (NCBI taxonomy): Eukaryota > Metazoa > Chordata > Mammalia > Carnivora > Felidae > Herpailurus > Herpailurus yagouaroundi. The sequence continues at coordinate 49,385,700 of NW_024412413.1, forward strand.
CCCTGTATCGGGCTCTGTGCTGACAGCTCAGAGCCTGGAGCCTGCTTCAGAGTCTGTGTGTGTCTCTCTTTGTCAAAAATGAACAAACATTACAAAAATTTAAGAGAAAAATAAAAAGAAATAATATATTTTGACTGAAAGAAAATAAGAGTGGCATGTTTCTTAAATACCTCAGTTTGATATAAGAAGGTATAAAGTAATAGCTGAATTCTATTTTTTTTAAATTTCTGAATTCTTATGAGAAGGACTCCAAACTTCTGTTAAAAAAATTTAAAAAGGGGGACACCTGGGTGGCTCAGTCAGTTGAGCATCTGACTCTTGATTTCGGCTGAGGTCATGACTCCAGGGCCATGGGATTGAGTTGGGCTCTGCACTGAGTGTGGAACCTGCTTAAGACTCTCTCTCTCTCTCTCTCTCTCTCCCTCTCCCTCTGCCCCTTTCCCCTACTTGCATGCTCTCTCTGTCCCTAAAATAAAAAATTTTTTCAATCTAAAAAGTAAATAAATTAATATGCAAATAACTTACTGGGAAAGCATTTTCCACCAAACTAACCAAGAAATAATGTTACCATAAAAAGATTTTGCATAAATCATTAAATGAAGCAGAATCTCCCAACAGAAAAGCTAACTAAAGACATAAAAAAATACAGTTAAAATAAATGATAAATTAGTTTCCAAATAGAAAAAATTGACCTTAGTAGTAATAAAAGAAATGCAAGTTAAAATACCATATGGTATTTTCTCCTTTAACACTAGCAAAGATTTCTCCTTTTTAAATCATCATGATGCTAAGTGGTGGGCAGGAGTGGCTGAACCAGTTGATTTGGTGTAACTTTTCTGAAAGTAATTTGGCAGTATGCATGATGGGCTTAAAATGTTAAATCCTTTTTCTTAATTATACTTTTGGGTATATAACCTAAAATAATCAACAATACAGACAGAGGTTTCTATAAATATAAGTGAGTAGAGGGTTCAAGATAGAGCACAGATAATGAGCTTGAGAGGTCAGAAAATTGACTTTGTGACCTGAGTTGTAAAAAGATTCTTCAGAACTTCTGGAGATTTCATTTCGATCAACTGTGAATGGATTGAGCAGCCTCAGGAGAGAACTACCTCATCCAAGGTACCTCCATTTCCTGGTTGGATGAAGATGCTGTACTGATTTAGTCTCAAAACAGGGTTACAGACCTTAGGGTTTCCTTACTCTCTCGCCTTCAAAGAACTGCACCAAGCTTCTCTTAGTCAGCGATTGGGGCAGAGCTTAAACAGACCTACTAGTAGCTCTCTGCTGCCATCTCCAGTCCTCTCCTCTCAGTCCTACCTTCCACCTCCATTTCAGATTTTAGAACCCCTACACACACACACACACACACACACACACACACACACACGAGAGGGAGTGGTGGTAGAAATATATTAGTGGATTTGGGATCAATGATAATTGGTAATGCTTATATAGTGTACATGTCAGGCTCTGTGTTTACTATGTGTATTATATATACATAACTCATATTTATGCATTTGTCTATATTAATCCAATCCTAACAATGACAACAAAATAATAGTATCATGGGGTAGATGCTATCATGATCCCCCATTTTACAGATGAGGAAGCTGAGGCATGGTGACTTAACCAAGGTCGTACAGCTAGTGTGTGGTAGAGCTGGGATTCTCAGGTAGCAATCTGGGTCCAGAATTCTGCTTTCTAAACCACCATATCATTCTGCCTCTTTAACCAAACGATCAGAGTTCCTGTCCTGACTCTCCCACTTAACCAATTAGCAGTTAGGAAAGACACTAAACATCTCAGAGCCTGGTTACCTAGTGTGAAAAGGTTATATATTAATACCAGCTGCACTGAAGGGTTGCGATGATGGAATGAGATGAGGTATGTGAAGGTCCTGACATATAATAAGTATTCAAGTACTGACGACCTTATTATTCGTAAGTCCTTTATAATTTTATGTAATTTAGTATATTGACTTTGCCATAACATTTAATGCCCATTTAAGTATTAATTGCGAAGACAAAGTTGTACCCTCCTGAAACTTTTTTGGGCCCATTTCTTGTGTTGCAGCATCTGGTGGTTATGGAACTCACCAAAGAGTTCTGATCCCTGCCTCTTCATCAAGTTGTCGAGACCACCTGTGAGACTTGGACACCCACGACTCTAGACAAGGTCTCTGCCAACTCTGTGGAGTCCACTGCGATGAGTTTGACAAAAAGTCTCAGCAGTTTCCTGCGGCTCTAGTGAAGTGGCTGTTAAGGTTGGGTACAAAGGAACTCACCGGTATGTTCCACACTGTGGGTGTCCAGATGCACAGTTTAGAAATGGGCTTGCCTGTCTGTCTGATCCCATGAGGTAGCTTCTAAGGAACGGCTGTGGTGGAGTTTTATGTTAATCACAAGAGTGCAGTGATAAGCACATCTTATTTTACTTTCTCACTTATGTGGTCACTGTTTGTTCATTTTGATCCTGCAGAGTAAGGGTTCTAAGAAAAAGAGAAAAATAGTTTCCTTCTATACCACCAGAGTGGAAGTGGAGATGGAAACCTTTCTCTTGGGTAAGTCTCTCTGTACAGTGTTTAACAAGTTTCTATGTTTCTTCAGGCAAAATGTACATCTGCTTGTTTTCTTCGATTTCCTTCTTTTTTTAAAGGTATGGATTAACTATATTTAACGCCTTCCCCAATCTCTCATTTCTTTTTCCTTTAGTTTATTTACTTATTTCGAGATATATATATATATCGAGAGAGAGTGAGAGTGGGGGGAGAGGTAGATAGAGAGGGAGGATCTCAAGCAGGCTCCGTGCCGTCAGCACAGAGCTTGATGTAGGGCTCGAACCTACGAACTGTGATACATGACCTGAACTGAAGTCAAGAGTCGGATGCTTACTTAACTGACTGAGCCACCCAGGCGTGCCCCCCCCCCCCCCCACCGATCTCCCACTTCTTGTGTTTTAGAGTTGTGTAGATCTGAGTACATTTGGAATCGGCTATATATCTGGCTCTACTGTTGGCTGAGATTTGAACTAGTTACTTATTCCTGTAAGCCTAGAATGTCTTATCTATATATTGAAAATAATAATGCATAGGTTACCAATCATGGGGTTGGTAAAATGATTAATGGGATATGTGTAATGCATTTTGCAAAATGACTATAGTAGATAATTTACACGGCTAGGGAGCATAGCAGCATGTAAAAGAAAAAACATATATAGGCATGAAAAACAAGAGACTAGAACAAAGAAAAGAAGGAGTTGGTTTGGAAATAACCAAATAATAAATAGATAAAAGAGAAACAGTTTTTCTTGGGGAAGAAAAAGATAACAAGTTCACAGTTCAAAATAAGATTCTGTCATTTGCCACTCACTGCGTAATCAAAAGTAGAAACTAGATTACTACCACACCTGAGATCAAAATCACAGGTTTTCTTTTTACGTATCTCAGATATCTCAGACATTTCCTCCTTTCAGGAATCTCGTCTTGATGTCATCATGGGAGGAAAGCCTTTAAGAAAGTAGGAGAGTAGAGACCTTTGATACTTATCAGGGGAGGAAAAGGTAGACATGTTGTTAGTCAATTTTAAAAGGCCATTTTAATGGAATATTGAAAGGGGTCATTGTGTTTGTCCAATAAGGATTTATCTTTGTTGGCGACTTGTTTTCTTTCTTTAATTATTGTCATGCAGTGTTATGTTACTATGAAGGGGTATAACTCTTCATCATAGTGAAATGGATGGATAGGTACTGCTTTAAGGAAGTACCAAGGAAAAACAAGGAGACAATATCCACTCTCTACCCAGCATGTACTCATTGGGTACCTGTTCACGTACTATGGATACACCGGTGAATGAAATATGATCTTGACATGGGAAACTGTTTAAGTTAAGTTAATAATGGTTTTAACTACCAATTCCCAAACTTGGTGGCTTAAAGCAATAGCAACTATTTATCATTTTTCATAATTCTATAGGTGACCTGGTGGTTCTTCTCCTGGTCTTTGTTGATGTCTCTTATGTGATTATAGTGAAATGGGGGCTGTGACTAGAGTCATCTGGAGGCTTACTTGGGATGCTGGGATGAATGGGCTTTTCTCCTTTTCCATATAATCTCAAGCCTTCTTCCTCTTCACAAGGAACTGTTCAGTGTCTAGCAGGTTACTGATCTTTCTATAAGGTGGCAAAAATCAGCATTCAAGGGGAGGACATAGAAGCTGCTGGTCTTAGAAGCCAAGTCCAGCATTGACACAACAATCTTTTCCACTGCATTCTGTTTGTTACTGTGAATCAAAAACAGAGGTATATTAGGAAATTGACTCTCTAAACAAACAAAAAAAACCTTCCACTAATTTGTAACATTTGCTAATTATCCTGGTGTAAATAATTTCCTTGAAATCAGCCAGGGTAACATCAGTGAACACAGAACTGGGAAGAGATGAGTTCCATTAACTCTTGAAAGTTCATGCAAGCTGGCTACAGCATATCACTGACATATGCCAATCAAGGCTTGCAGTGTGGGAAAACTACACAAAGACAGGAACATCAAAATTTGAGGTTCATGAGGGCCATGTTGGGATACTATCATAGAAGCAAGTAGTCTAATGGGAAGGTGATTCATAAATAGATCATTACATTATTAGCATTCAGAAGGATATGGTAAAATCTCATATTAAATGCACAATTAGGAGCACAGAGAAAATGAATGACTGTACCAGGGGATGTTAATGAAGATCCATTCACAGCAGAGATGATGATCAAGCTGAGTCTTGAACAATAAGTAGGAAGGAGTTAACCAGGCAAAAAGGACAAAACATCCAGTTAAAAGGGACAACATGTAGAAGTCCAAGAATTGTTACAATAAAATTACTGAGAGAATCGAAAAATATTTTCTTTTTCCTCATGTGATTGTAGTGAGTACATCTTGGCTATTGAAGTATTCTGTCTCATTGTTCATATCCACCGAACCTTAACATTTTGATGTCTAAATTATATCTCTTCCCAAATTTTCACACATAGAAGTTGCACATAATTCTTTGTCAGACCATATAGCTCACCTTTTGAAAGGAAATTTGGTTCCTGTCAGTAGAGGTTTCCTAGAGGGCAGAAACAGAAAGAAAGAAATGTCTCTGTGGTTAGATTATGAGGGTTCTTGAATGCAGTTTAATAAGTCTGGAACGTATCCTGGAGGAAATGAGAATCCATTGATTTCCAAAAAAGAAAAAAAAATGGTTGCATGAATGTATTAATTTCTTATGGCTGCTGTAAACATTTTTGATATTCTTCTTTTTTTAAAGATTTTATTTTTAAGTAATCTCTACACCCAATGTGGGGCTCAAACTTACACCCAAAACCAAGAGTTGCACATCCTACTGACTGAGCGAGTGAGGCACTCCTAAAAACTCGGATATTCTTAATGGCTTAAGACAAAACAAATTTTTTAACCTAACAGTTATGGAGGTCAGAAGTCCAAAATCAGTCTCACTAGGCTAAAATCAAGGTGCCCATAGCGCTGTATTTCTTCTGGAGGTTCTAGGGAAGAATCTGTTTTCTTGCCCTTTTCAGCTTCTAAAATCCACCTGCATTCCTTGGTTCATGAACACTTATTCATTCACATCACTCTAACCTCTTGCTTCTATTACATCTCCTTGGACCCTTTTTATCTCCTTCTTACTGGGACCTTTGTGATTATATTGTGTGCTTGAAGATAATACAGGATAATCTCCCCATCTCAAGATCTTTAATGCAATCACATCTGCAAAGTCCCTTTCCTTATAAAGTAGTATTTACAGGCATTAGGGACTAGAATGTGGACAACTTTGGGGACACCATTATTCAACCTACTACACATGATAAGATTTATATGTTAGAAGTATCACTCCAGATCACATGCAGAGTTGACTTAAGAAGTATGACACAAAAGTTCAGGAAAATAAATTATGGGCTATTGCAGTTGTCCAGATCAAGTCTTGAAGCAAGATGTATCTATGAGGAGAGAAGGCGGACATACAAATTTCAAAGATGGCTAGGAATTGGGACTAACAAAGATTTCACGACTAGTAACGACTAAGGAGTAAAGGAAAGGTAGAACATCAATGTTGACTCAAATTTTTTACTTTAGTTAGGTGATTGTGATATAATTAAACCACATAGAATGCATGAGAAATTGGTCTAGGGGACAATTAACTCAGTTTGAATCATGTTGTTTGAGTAGCTCTTGGAACATTATGGTGGTGAGGCCAGAGACCATTGGAAATTCAGACCTGGAAATGCCATAAGAAAGAGATCATCCATGGAGAATACATTGATTAGGAAGAGAAATTCAAGAATAAAACCCTAAAATAAAAATCAAAACCACAATGGAATACCACCTCACGCCTGTCAGAATGGCTAAAATTAACAACACAGGAAACAACAGGTGTTGGCAAGGATGAGAAGAAAGAGGAACCCTCTTGCACTGTTGGTGGGAATGCATATTGCTGCAGCTATTCTGGAGAACAGTATGGATGTTCCTTAAGAAACTAAAAATAGAACTACCTTATGATGCAGCAATTGCACTATTAGATATTTACTCATAGGATACAAAAATACAGATTTGGAGGGTACGTGCACCCCAATGTTTACAGCAGCATTATCAACAATAGCCAAACTATAGAGAGACCCCAAATGTCCATCAACTGATGAATGGGTAAAGAAGATGTGGTATATATATACAATGGAATATTACCTACCCATAATAAAGAATGAAATCTTACCATTTGCAACGATGTGGATGGAACTAGAATGTATTAGGCTAAGTGAAATAAGTCAATCAGGGAAAGACAAATACCATATGATTCCACTCATGTGTGGAGTTTAAGAAACAAAACAGGTGAACATGTAGAAAGGGTGGGAAAAAGAGAAGAGAGGGAAACAAACCACAAGAGACTTTTAATGATAGAGAACAAACTATGGGTTGATGGAGAGAGGATAGCCTCAGATGCATACTGAGTTTCTACTGGTACTAGATCCTGTTGAGTCTAGGCATTAAATATGGTTTGATTCCTCTCTAGAAATAATTTTATTCCACAGGTCACCTTGAAAAAGGACACATTCATATGACCTATTATAATGTGTGTGTCTGTGTAAGAGAATAACAGAGAAGAAGAGAAAGACAGAGACAGAGAAGCAGGTAGGAGAGGTGGAGACAGAACCAAAAAGAAATAAGGAAGATGGAAGTGGGGGGTAAGAAGAAGGGTTCATGAGTTAATTGTTTCCTCTCATTCTGTTAAAAATATCTATACTTGAGAAACACAATAGGTGATCATAGGGAAAGAGAAGGAAAAATAAGATAAAAACACAGAGGGAGGCAAACTGTAAGAGACTCTTAAATACAGAGAACAAATTGAGGGTTGCTGGAGGGGAGGTGGGGGGGGATGGGTTCAATGGGCGATGGGCATTAAGGAGAGCACTTTTCGGGATGAACACTGGGTGTCATATATAAGGGATGAATCACTGAATTCTACTCCTGAAGCCAAGACTACACTGTATGTTAACTAACTTGAATTAAAAAAAAAAAAATACTATACTCTTTCTTTTCTCAATCCAGAAAAATAAAGTTCCGAGCTAACATAGCAGCTCTTACATGTTAATCATCAATTGTATGTGGAAAGTAGATGAGGAAAAGTTGCCAAAACTATATTGTCATGGAAGGGAGAAAGGAGTTTAGGTGGAGAGTATGTTAGGGACATAATAGCCGGAGGTTGCACAGACCATGGCAGTGGAGCCAGGTTTTGACCCCAGTCAGTCTCTGAATCCTGAGCAGTGGTCTTAGTCACTCCACCACAGGGCCTCCCATCCAAAAGTTTTGTTAATAATATTAGCCCAAGAATAGACACAATGACGATGCAGCTACTTCTTCTGTCATTGAATTGGACCACAGTCGAGTGATCAGTTTGATCCCACCATCAGTGTGCACTCATGATGAGTATGTGGAGTTGTGGAGTAGAACCATTCTTTCCTAGAACCACAGATGTTTAGAACTTTAGGGTTATTATTATAATAAAGATAATCACTTTTTGTGATATATTACTCTTTTAATATGCTGCTGGATATTTTCCAGTATTCACTACTTTGGATTTTTTTCTCTGCATAACAACCATAAGTGATATTGCCTCCAGTAATTTTTTTTTGTCTGCAGCACTTTTGTTAGATTTGGTTTCACTTTGCTGATTTTACAGAAATAATTTAGAAGGTTTTCTTCCTTTTCTATGCTCTGGAACAGTTGAAATAATATTCTAGTCACGTTTTCCTTAAAACTAGGATAGAATTTACCTATAAAGCCGTATGTTCCCAATTTTTAGCCATTATTTCTTTGAATAAGTTTTCTGCTTCTTTCTGTCTCTTCTCCTTCTGGGATGTGTAATGGGACATGGGCTTGGAGAACTACATAGGGGTCAGACCATCTTGAATCTCTGAGGAATCACTGGAAGATTTTGAGTAAATTCCAGACAGGATCCAGTGGGTGAATGCATACCCTCACAGCCTTGTGGAAGCTGATCATGTGACTTAAATAGGTCAACAAGTTAGAACTCCATCATATATCTCAGTCAGAAGTAATGAGGGCTTGCATTAAGCCTATGACAGCATAGTTGGAGAGAGAAGGATATGTAACATGTACAAATGATTGTAGGCTGATAGGCATAGAGTTTGGGTGGAGAAAGGGACTATGTATAATAACTCCTGGTTCATGACCAGGACACTTAACTGGACCGAACTGGACGCTGGACTGTGGTGCTATTGATTGGAATATAGGACCTAAGGGGAAGAGCAAGTTTGAAGGAAAATATGATGAATTCCGTTGTGAACATGATGAACGCTACGAGTGTCTGTGAGATGCCCAGTCATGGCTAACAGGCAGGTGAAAATCAAGGCTGGAATCTAAAGCTGGGAATCTTTTGTGTATGGGTAGTGGCCGAAGTCACGGAGTGGTATGGAGCCACCAAGGGAAAGTATACAACTACGTTGTCCGATACAGGAGCCACAGCCACGTGTGATATTTAAATTTAACCTTGAATTAATTCAAATTAAGTAAAATACAGATTTCAGCTTCTCAGTTGTACTGGCCACACTTCAAGTTTTCAAAGACTACATGTGGCTTGTGGCTACTATATTAGATGAGCACAGATTATAGAACATTTTCATCATCAGAGAAAGTCCCGTTGGACACCACTGGTATACACAGTGAAAAGAGCAGAGTTTGAAATATATCAGATTCCTGATATTACTGATATCTGGGTGGTCACTGAAAGAGCTTCAACCAAAACAAGCCAAGGAGGTGCCTCCACCCACTGATGGGCTGGGCACGACCTGCTTTCGTATGCTACCTCTGATCTCCAAACTGCCCTGTAATAGTGGTAATACTAATGATTTCTGTTGAGGCTTGTTAAGGTTAATTTTCCAAAGACCCAAAGCTGGTAAGTGGCAGAGCTGGAATTGTAACCCAATTGTCTTTGACATTCCAAGTCCAGTGATTTTTCAATTGCTCCAGGCTGCCTATCCTAGGAAAACACAGAGACAGTGGTGCCAGGAAAAAAGTCAAAGAAAGGAATCTTGCAAATGAGTGAATGACAGATGCCACCATGAGTTCAGGTAAGGTCAAGACAGAAAATTATGAGTCAAGTCAGGTTATTCATTGAATCGGGCAACAAGAAGGTCATCACAAATTTTGTTGAGAACAAGTTCAGTATAGTGTAGGGGCTGAGCCCTATCAGAGCATACCGAGTACAGCGGTACCCATGTAGAACAGAAGCCAGTTTAACGTGTCCTTTTAAGAAGTTAGATTTGGAGATTCTTCTTGATAAGACATTTCAAGTTTTCGTAAATTACGTATTAAATTCCCTAAGACTGCATCTCTCATCTTTGGAAGAGTCAGAAGAGACTGAATCTTATAATGTACTCCTTAATCCTTAGTTTCCAACTGAAACCTTGGTCTGGTCGCTAAACTCTCCAAAATTTTCTCCCCCACCCCCACACCAGTCTGTGAATGCATTTGGAAATATGTACCTTGCTTACCTAACCGGGATGTTTGGGCATCAAATGATATAATATATTTGATAGTGAACTGTGAAGTGATACGTAATAGAATATGCTGTTCCCAACCTATCAGGCAAAAATAATATTTAAACTCCACAGATTTACCCAGAGAGTTTTACGCATCTAGTGCACATTTCCATTTAAAGTTACTAGCTCTGTATCTCTGGAGAAGAATAGAAAAATGTATGAGCCTGTGTTGACTTTCCCCAACCCAGCCTTCCAGCTTGACACTTGATTTCTTGAAATTAAGGTCCATGCGTTCCTGTAGCCAGTTCTGATTTAATCTTTATGCCCTGACTTAAAACTCCACCAAAACTGAAGAAACTCCTTAAGATGCTTAAAAGAAAAGAAAAATGATTCAAACTTCCTATCTAAGAAAACGCAAGAGTTTACAAGATAGGCATTTCTAATTATTTTGTTAACTAGATAAATACTTCTATCTAGAAGCTGAAAAGTTTGTGAAAAACCTAACCTTGGTTCCTGAATACGCAAATCCCATTGATTACCTTAACTGGAGAACGCCTCCAAGTCTGTTTTCTTTTGAGCTGTGCTGGCCGCTGGAGGTCAGAGTGTTTGTAGGGACTGTTGCGGTTTGGCTAAAGTGTGTACAAGCAGGGGAGGATGTATATTTGTCACCAGACCATGGAAGACCTGGAAGGACTTCATGTGCTTCTCTGGACCTGGACTCAGGAGCTGAAAATATTTTCTGCCCCCCAAAATAGTGCTAGGCTCCTTAACTCCCAGGCTTTGAACACACAAAAACATCTCACTACATCTATCCCAGCTATGTCTGAAGCATCTACAAGGAGAATCCTTAATATTTTTGGTCAGAATAAATCAGAGAAGGAGTGTAAATTATTTGTCAACAAAGTATTTCTTGGTATCCTCTGGAGCTTTTCTAATTAGCCTCAAGGCATACTGAGCTCACAAGAAGTTTACTGGAAATGTCAGTTATTAAATAGACATTTTACCGTAATTGAATGTTAGTGTCACACAGTTCAGACCACAGGCCCTGGCAGCCCAGAGAAAGGCTTGCTTGTAGCAAACTGTGCACTGACAGGAAGCGAATTTCTCAGTGGGTCCCACCACAGTGCTTTGGCCTTAACTTGTAGGAGAGAAAAATTATCAACCACCACCCAGCTATTGCCACTGAGTTGCTGTCATTGAAATAATACTATGAGGGTCAGGTAAACTATGAAAAAAAAAAAAACCCGGTGGGATTTTTAAAAACTCATTAATTTTTTTTTCTTTTTTTCTTTCTTTTTTTTTTTTTTTTGCTTGAGGTTTATCATGTTACAGATAAATGGCCAAAGTAAGGTACAGAGGAAAATCCCTAACCCCAGTTGTTGGGGTTAAGCCATTGACTTGGACTCTGTTTACTGATATTTTAGCAAAAATGACATGAAACTCCTCTGTTTTTCAAATGTGTGTGTTTTTTTAATTGAGATAAAATTGGTATATAACATTATATAAATTTCGGGTGTATATCATTATAATTTGACATCTGTGTGAGCTACAAAGTGATCACTACCAAAAGTCTAGTTATCATCCATTGCCATATCATTGACCCCCTTCACCCATTTTGCCCACCTCCCAACCCCCTTCCCCTCTGGTGACCATCAATCTGTTCTCTGTGTCTATGAGTTTGTTTTCGTATTGTGTTGTTTGTTTAGATTCCACATATAAGTGAAATCATACAATGTTTCTTTTTCTCCATTGACTTATTTCACTTAGCATTTGTCTGTCACAAATGGCAAAATTTCATTATTTTTAAAGAATGAAAAGTATTCCATTGCACATATCTAACCACATCCTCTTTATCCATTCATCTATTGATGGTCATGTAGGTTGCTTCAGTATCTTGGCTATTGTAAACAATGCTGCAATAAACATAGGGCTGTGTATACCTTTCGGAATTAGTGTTTTTTGTATCGTTGGGATAAATACCCAGAAGTGGAATAGTTGGGTCATATGGTAGATTTTTTTGAGGCATCTGAATACTGTTTTCCATAGAGGCTGTGCCAATTTACATTCCCAACAACAGTGCACAAGCATTCTCTTCTTCTCTACAATCTCTTCAAAGTTATTTCTTGCCTTTTGCACAATCGCTGTTCTAACAGGTGTGGGGTGATATCTCATTATGGCTTAGATTTGCATTTTCCTGGCTAATTAGTGAAGATGAACATCTTTTCATTTGCCTCTTGTCCATCTTTATGTCTTCTTTGGGAAAATCTCTATTCAGGTCTTCGGCCCGTTTTTTAATTGGGTTGTTTATTTTTTGAGTTGCATAAGTTCTTTATATATTTTGGATATTAACCCCTTATCAGATATATGATTTGCAGATATCTTCTCCCATTTAGTAGGCTGCCTTTCTGTTTTGATGGTGGTTTCCTTTGCTATGCAGAAGCTTTTTAGTTTGATGTAGTCCTGTTTATTTTTGCTTTTGTTTCACTTGCCTTTGGAGTCAGATCCACAAACACATCACTAAGACCAATGTCAAGGAGATTGCTGTCCCTGTTTTCTTTTAGGAAATTTATGGTTTCAGGTCTTACATTCAAATCTTGAGTTTGTGTATGGTATAAGATAGTGGTTTTGTTCCATTCTTTTGTATCTTTTGCCGTGTCCAGTTGCTCCAACACCATTCATTTGTGGTTTTAAGTTACCATCGAAGGACCAAGAGTCTATATCAGGTTGAGTTTGCTGACTCCCAGACAAATTGTCATCTCTGCCCAAGATATTATGCCACCATTGTGTGACACTGCTGCAATTGTTGATCAACTGCTATACTTCCCGAGTCCTAGTGGTGAGATTGATTTATGAAGTGATGCTTAATTAGCCCTTGTGACCATGAGGCTTCTCCGCTTCTGTTTAGGGCTCATTCTCTTCTCTGTGCCCTTGGCCCCATCTCTGGTTTCCTCAGGATCCTCTACAGATCATTCCTTTGACCCTCCATATGTGCTCGGTCTCCTCCATCTTTAAAAATACAGAGAAAAAGCAAATGAACAAATGATTCTTCTACAGGTTTTCAGTCATTTCCATTAATAGTATCTATCTTAAATGTCAAACCCAGTGACACCATTATCTAAGGAGAAGACTGTTTCTTCTTCACTAACCAGACCCTATATCCACTGTACTAGTGTATTCCTATATCAGAGATGATATCAGAGATGAACTCTGCATGTTTTAATAGCCTTTGAGTAATAAGTTTACTTGACCTCATGTTAAGTGAGCCCAGAGGGCAGACTTAAGCTTTTCCTTGATCCTACTCTGCCTTGCCTTCTTACCTCGTGGCTCAAAGTCCCTTTTATGACTAGTGATCCACCATAAAGCCCATATGGACCAGAATTCCAAAGCCTTGATTAGTTCTTACAAGTCCTCTTTCCCTAAGATTCAGGTTTTGCCTCTGGTGGGAATTCCTGTTACAAATGGACAGACTTCCTGGGGCACACTACTGTCAGACTGACTATCACGTGTCACACATAGTGTAAGTTCATATGATATGTCACATCATATATGTCATATCATCAAAATAGAGAGTGAAATTCACTACTATGTGCCTAAAGGTATTATTAAAAAGAAAATAGTGTTGGGACTTCGTTAATAATTTTTTTTTCCTAGTCAAATGGCCAGCAAGGGAATAACAAGCTTTAGCATTCATAGAAGCTGCAATCTTTTATCTACCCTTGGTGGGATTGTTAGATATGAATGGCTGAGCTTTTGCCAATTTAAAGAAAAACTTTTACCCTGGTTTCCTTTTTGGGAGTCCTATTCTGAACCCTACTTTGAAGTTCTTTTTGGAAGGGAGCTTGGCCAACCTGCCTGGCCATTACCAGTCTTCAACACTGTATAAAGCACTCTTTTAAGTCAGGCTGATCCTAGAACCACAATGTGACCACTTACCTGGCTCTTAGCATTATGATTGCCAGGTGACTCCTGTGGTCTGATGACCAATGGGTTACTCTTGGCTTCCCTTGCATGTTGAAGTCAGCTTGGACTGCATCTGCATTTATCATGCATGCCTCTTTGTAATTATGATTTTGGGATGCTGGCTGCCTGTATATCAGGCTTATTCATAAGCTAACTTGGTCTCCAAAACCTAGGCCTGTATCTTTCCAGTTTCATCTCTTCACCACCAGCCCAGTATGGGGGAAACACCATCTAGATATGATCATTTCCTCTTCCAGATTCTGCTCTAAATTTAAAAATGTGCAGAAAGAAAAAAATGTGCATAGAGACACTTTAATAAGCAAAAGAGAATTCAGTGTAGGCATGAGATGTTTATTCACTTAGAGAAGACATGCTATTATCTGTTAATTTTTAAGGAGTCACTAATAACATTAATACAATAATAGCAATGAATCTAGTAAGTTACAAGTGCCATATAACTAACATGCATTATCTCATTTATTTTTACCACATCCTATGCCGTATCCATATTTTCCTTGTTTTATAGAAGAAAAACCCAAAGAACTAAGTCACTCTGTCCAAGCCATAGTCAGTAAGTAATGGAACCAAGGCTTGTTTCTAATTCTGTTTAGATTCTATTATGTAAATGAGTTCTTCACTTCTATACTTCAGTTCTATACTGTAATTCCATCTTAAGTAAACAAATGAAGTAGAGTCCTAGCAAGACATGATGATGGCGGGGTAAACAGAGCCAGTTAAATCTCAGCCTGTGAAGTTTGCATTTGATCCCATAGGTAATAGGTGGTTACCACAGATTTTTGAGCCTGGGGTTAATGTGGTAAAATTCACTTTATAGTAGCTGGCTATTGATGGACAGGAAAGACACACAGATGAGTCAGAGGTATGAAGACCATCTGAAAGTCTATTACAAAAAGACACATAAAGCCTCCATGAGAAAATAGTAAACCTTCATATTGAAAAAATACTAAAAAGATCTAAATAAATGGAGATATATCCTGTGCTTTTAAACATTTATAGACAAGAAGACACACCATTTTAAATATATCAACCTTTCACAAGTTAATCTATCAAATCAATAAAATTTTAACTGGTATCTCACAGATTTTTTTCTAATGGATCTTGATGAATGGATTCTAAAATGAATATGGCAAGTTAGGGCCAAGAAAAACCAAAACACTGATAAAGAACAACCAGCAGGTGGGTTATAAGATATCATGACTTATAAATATATAATAATTAAGACAGTGTAAAACAAAAAGACCACTGGCATGAAGAGAGCCAGCCACAAACTAAATGATATATGGGAACTTGGTATTACAGAGTTGGCATTTCAGATCACCGGGGAGAGGTGCGGTTGCTCAAGAAATGGTGCTGGGACAATTGCTTACAAAGGAAATGGGATTCTTGTCTCATACTATACATAAAATTTTGTCTCATGTGATTTAATGGCTTAAATATGAAAAATAATGATTTAAAACTTTAGGAGAAAATATATGAGAAACTTTTATCACTGTGTGGTAGGGAAGAATTTCTTGAATCTTAAATTTCTAAAATAAAAACATGAAGTATTTTAGAAGAGAATGATATATGTGACTACATAAAACTTAAGAACTTCTGTTCATCAAAGAAGGTGAAGGGATAGACTGTAACTGGGAAGGAGTTGCTAGCTGTAGTATTACCAACAAGGCATTAGTGTCTCAAATATATAAAGCACTAAAATTGGTAAGGAAATAACTACTCACTTAGTAGATGAGACAATAGAAAAATAGGTATTTGGCAGAAGTGTTGAATAAGCATATATATATATGTTATAAATATACTTATATATTAACATATTAATTAATTTTATTTATTATTTATTAACATTATTATTTATTATTTATTAATATATATTAATATATTATATATTATATATAGAAGTGTTGAATAAACATATGTATGTTATATATGTGATATATATATCATATATATCACATATATATATATATATATATATATATATATATATATGAAGGGTGCTTAACCTCATCACTAATATGAAAAGGCAAGTTAGAAGTGTAATCAGATATCATTTTACTTCTAATTTGACAAAAATTAAGAGGTCTGATGGTACTAAGTATTAGAATGTTTATTAACACTGTATTGGAGGAAGCAGCATAATCACTTTGAAAAGCAATTCTGCATTGTTTTGCAGAGGTATGTATATTCTTTGACCCATGAGTTATACTCATAGGCATACATCTTAAAGAAGTGCTTCTCAGGTTTTAATGTTCATACAGATCATCTGGTGATCTTGATAAAATGCATATTTGCATTCAGAACTAAGAAAAAGATTATGTTTTAAAAATCCATAATTGGACATTTTAGAGAAACTGCAAAATACTATTAATTCATTCATTGAACAAATACTTATTGAGTTGAACACTTGCTATGTGCCAGATAATTTTACAGCATTAAGGACACAACAATCAAAAGAAAAAAGGAAAAGCAAAACCCTCCGCATGGATCTTATATTCTAGTGTGTGTGTGGTCGGGGAGGGAGCGTTAGACACAAAATAAATAAATAATTAAAATATACAGTATGTCTGAAGGTGATAAATTCTATGTAACATATTTAACAGAGAAAAGAGGTAGGGAATGCTGGAGGGGTTGTCGTTGTAATTTTAAATACAGTTATCAAGTAAAGTGTCCATGAGAGCCTGAAAGTTGAGCAAAGGCACAGAAGAGGTGAGTAAATGAGTCATGTTATTATCTGAGAGATGAATGGTTAGATACAGGCCCTGAGGGATAAATATGCTTTGTGTGTTGGATGGATAGCAAGAAAGTTAGTGTGGCTAGATCCAAATGATTAAGGGGAAGAGAAATAAGAGATAAAATCAGAGAAGTGCAGGGTGCCAGATCATCCAAGAGTTGTGTAGACCATTGAAATGACTTTGGCTTTTACTCAGAGACAAAAGGAAAGCCACTGGGGGCTTTTAAGTAGATAAGTGATATTATCTGACTCAGAGATAACAGGATAACAGCATCATTATTTTTAAAAATTTTTTAGTGTTTATTTAATTTTGAGAGAGAGAGAGCTCAAGTGGGAGAGGGACAGAGAGAGGGAGACACAGAATCTGAAGCAGGCTCCAGGCTCCGAGCTATCAGCACAAAGCTCAATGCTGGGCTCCAAACCACAGACTGCGAGATCATGACCTGAGCTGAAGTCAGACACTTAACTAACTGAGCCACCCAGGTGCCCCCAACATCATTCTTGTTACTATGTTGAGAATAAATGCATTGGAGGGAGGTCAAGTATAGAAGCAGGGAGAACAACTTGGGAGCTACTGTAATAAGTCAAACAAAACATGATGGTAGCTTGGAGCAGTGTGGGTGGCAAGAAATGATTGAATTTTGTATAAGTTTTGAATGCTGAGCTGATGGAATTTCTGGAGAACTGAATGTGGGGTCTAAAGAAAATTATTACTTTCTGTTCTAAGATCATGGAAAAGTAGTGTTGCTGTTTAGTGAGATGGGGAAGACTGCTGAAGAAACATGTTGGGGAAAGGGGTGAAAATAATGTACTCAGATTTGGGCATTTCGTATTTGAGATATTTTAAGAGAAGCCGTTCAGTAGACAATTGGGTATGCCAGTCTAGAGCTAGAGAGGTCTGGATTTGAGGTATACTTTTGGGGTCATCATCATGTAAGTGCTATTTGTGGACATGAGACTGGCTGAGATCTCCACCACAGGGGGTGACAGGAGAAGGGATCTGAGCCCTGAGCATTCCAGTTTAAAGTAAATATCTTAAAGACAAATATAAAGAAAAGACAATTTATCTACAAACGATCAACAGTTGGACTTACAGACAGCTTTTCAAAAGCAACAATGGAAGCCAGAAGAAATGGAGTAAAATCTTTAACGTGATACAAGAAAGAAAGGAAAATTATATTTTTAGAATAAAGATGAAATAAAGACATTTTCAAGAAAAGCTGAGAGAGCTTACCACCATTAGACCACTCTTAAGTAAATGTCTAAAGGATGCATTTCAGGAAGTAGGGAAGTGTTTCTCAGAAAGAACATCTGAAATGAAAGAACAATAGAATGAGTGGGGAATAAAGGAAGCCCCCAGTGTGGCTGGCAGCTGTCTCAACAATGATATTTTAGACACCAACCCATTTGGATGAAATTGGAAATTGCTTACATGGTGTATTAGAACTGGCCATTTTTAGAGACTAAGCTGCTGAGAATGTAGATTTCTAATTGATCTTAAAATCAATCCCCTCTTACTGTCTATCTTTAGCATGATAAGCAAAATGTTTATGCGGCCTTTAGATGTTATTACTCATTAGCGTTACTTAAATAAGCAAATATAATTTATAGGTGTTTTTCTTAATAAATGGATGGGAAATTTAAAAATAGAATTTTTAACTTAAAATTTTAACTAACTTAAGCTCCCTTCAAATCACTTGCCTGCTAGGAAATAATTTTTTTTTAAGCTTATTTATTTTGAGTGAGAGAGCACATGAGAGAGGGGCAAAGAGAGAGAGAGAGAGAGAGAGAGAGAGAGAGAGAGAGAGAGAGAATCCCAAGCAGGCACCCGCTGCCAGTGCAGGGCCTGATTCAGGGCTTGAACTCATGAACCATGAGATCATGACCTGAGCCAAAATCAAGAGTGGGACGCTTAACCAACTGAGCCACCCAGATGCCCTGGGAAAGCATTCATATAATAAACTGTGTGCCTATTCCAAGGGGGAATTTGGAAAATTCCTGTAAGGCAATAAGTAAGAAAAGGCAAGTAATGATCCATACATAATTATCTACATGGATTAGATAATTATGTACTATTTCAGGAATGCGATGTTTTGGGTAACCATTTAAATAGACCAGTAATGCCAGGTTAAGATCTTGAAAAAAAATTGCTGATAGATTAATAAATTGTATTAATGTTTTTGTCAAAAGAAAAAAATTACTAGTGAAATTCCTTACATTGACTAGATGAGAGGAGGAAAGCCATTTAATCAATATTAAACTTTGTTAAACTTCACCACTGATCCAACTTTTCTATGTAAAAACTTCTTAGCTAACTAAAAACAAAAGAAAATGCTTAGAGAGTACACTAAAACCTTAAAATTAGTATAAGCTTAAGGATACCACATTCAACTCATTTCTGTTATAGTTAGAAAAAATGTCAAGATGCCTTGTGTCGTAGTTCTGGTTAATTCTGTACTGGAGAGCCTATGCAATGTAATACCAAAGTAAAAATATGTAAGACACATAATTGTTATCAAGAAAGACACAAGGCATTATTATTTATATAATATGTATGATAGTCTATATAGAAACTTCTAGGGAACCAATAAAAACATTATTAGAATAAACTGGAGAGATTAAGAAGGGGTGTGAGTCAACATATAAAAATCACCAGCTTTTAAAAATTCCAGCAGGGAACCCTGGGTGGCTCAGTCGGTTGAGCATCTGTCTAACTCTTGATTTTGGCTCAGGTCATGATCCCAGGACCATGGAATCAAGCCGTGAATCGGGGCTGAATCTAGGAATAAACCCGATAAAGAGTATGCGAGATATTTAAGAAAAAAACTAATAAAATTTATTGAAGAAGACCTTACATATTTAAAGTGAAAAACATATACAACGTCTGAGAGTGGTAAAAGATGTCATTTCTATTCCAGTTACATTGCGAATCTGAGAACATCCCCATCAAAATCCTAAAAGAAATTCATCAGCTAATTCTAAAATCAATATGGAAAAATAAATGCACGAGAATAGCCAAGGAAATTTACAAACAAGCAAAATGAACAAAAAAATCATAGCCCACCAGGAATCCAAATGTATAGCAAATCTCTGGTAGTAAAAATAGTATGGTATTCAAGTAGGAAAAAACCCGAGATCAATAAAACAGGATTGAGAGTCCACTAATGAGCCTGTTGTATACATGAGGCAACTATTCATTTAAAAAAATACAATAAAATTATATCAACACCTAATACTATTTATTAAAATGTCCAGGTGAATTAAATAATGCTGAAAACTATAAAATATTAGAAGAAAATAGAGGAGGATATGTTTATGACTTTGTGGTAGAGTGAACTTATTAAAGTAAATGTGTAAGTGCATTAAGAATAAAATATAAATTATTTTTCAGCGCATCACCAAACTTTTGAAGAATACAAAAGACCACACCAAAAAAATCCCATAAAAGACAATGACAAGGAGGAAAAAGTATATTCAGCATACCATAGACAAATGAACAATATTCAGAATTTATAAAGAGCTAATGATAATATATAAGGAAAAGACAAATAATCCCACTGAAAGAATATGAAAATAATTCACAGAGGAGGAGTTACAAATGGACCATAAACATACAAGATGACTCTGGTAATCAAGGAAGTGTAACCAAGAATGACATTCATTTACTGCATTGGAACATGTTTTAAGTTATGGATAAGTTAACCCTTTTTTCCCCACAAAATAATATAATGCAGTTAAAAAAACAATGGAGAGGTGCCTGGGTGGCTTAGTTGGGTAAGTGTCCACCCTTGACTTTGACTCAGGTCATAATCTGACGGTTCATGGGTTTGAGCCCTGAGTCTGGCTCTGCACTGACAGTGTGGAGCCTGCTTGGGATACTCTCTCTCTCTCTGCCCCTCCCCCAAATAAATAAATAAATAAATAAACACTTAATAAAATGGAATGAATCTATGCATATCAATACAACATCTTTTCAAGAAAACTATTACTTAACTATCTGATGATAGGCACATTATGTTAACATTTTGTAAAACTGACTCTCATATGCATGTATGGTTATGTAGAAATACATTGTATTAGTTGTGGAAGCAGAGCGTGAGATGGTGATTTTTCTTCAAGCAATCCAGGGAGAAGAGGAGTGAGAGGAGCATGGTAGGACAGGGGGAGAAGGTGACTGTGGTCCTGAGTGGAGACCAGTTGCTGATTCTGCAGGGGTGCTCTGAGCACAGAGTGCACCAAGGTGGGTCCTACCTAGAGGCCATTTGCATACCTGTGTCTGTCCATTATTGACCAAAGGTGGCCTCCCCTGATCCCTCAGGCTTCTGGGGAGTACTCACTCACAGCACCTGTTTGGCCAAGGGCAGTTGTCCAGAGGAAAGGGAAGCTGAGTTATTATCAGCCAGCTCCAGCAGCAGAAGGAAAGGGGATCTAGGCTGGGCAGCAGTTGCATTTATAACACATGTGCACACATATACACACAGGCACACACATGTACACACACACACACACACATGCAAGCAAGAGACTCAAGGAATTCACACAAAACTGGTCAAATGGTGACTTCTAGTGACAGGCCCCAGGGTTGAAGGGTGTTGTCAAGGTGGCTTTATGTTGTTGTTGTTGTTGTTGGTGGTGGTGGTGGTGTGTGTGTGTGTGAGAGAGAGAGCGAGAGAGCAAGCAAGCATGCACATGAGAGGGGCAGAGGCAGAGTATATTTGTGTTTTTTTTAAATAATCACAATATGTTATTGTACCCATGCAATTAGAAAATAAGCTTTTTAAAAAGAAGCATTTTACTTTCTCACATAGAAAAGGACCCCATTATCCCACTCCTTCAAGCCTTCCTTGACTTTTTTATACATACTACAAATAGCATTTATTCGAGGGAACCACATTAAGATGCCAGTGAGCTTTTTTGATTCTTGAATTTCATAAGTCAAGACAATTACATAACAGTCTTTCTTAGGCAGATGTCATCTCAATTTTCTATTTAATAATAATGTGATCATTGACAGACTAATTTGTGAACTGTGAGAAACATATGCATGTATTTAATGAAACAGAAATCCAGAGAATATACAGTTCCATTCTTCTAGTTCTCAGTGACTTCAATCAGAGTTTCTTTTTTTTTTAAGTTTATTTATTTTGAGGGAGAGCTTGTGCATGTGAGTAGGGTGGGGCAGAGAGAGAGGGAGAGAGAGAATCCCAAGCAGGCTCCACCCTGTTAATGCAGAGCCTGACGTGGGGCTCAATCTCACGAACTGAACCGTGAGATCACGACCTGAGCTGAAACCAAGTCAGATGCTTGAGGAAGCCACCCAGGTGCCCCTCATTCAGAGTTAAGCCTTACAAGAGTAGAGACTTTGTGCAGTCTATATGCTCAGCCTGTGTGCAGAATGGATTCTGACAGGCTCCCAATACACGTTAGTTGAATAAATGGATGAATAAATGCATACAAGCATGGCCATGTCTATAAAAGAATTGTGGGAGACACACAATAACTGTAACAGTGGTCTCTATCCCTTATGGAGCTTCCAGTCTGCTTGGGAGCCCAAACAGAAGAGGCCTGCATGGGAAAGCAGTAAGCTGTGTGGTATTGACCATAACTGAGACAGGGGTTCAGAGAAGAGTGTGGGAAACGCAAGAGACCTCAGCTGGGGGCCTCTGTTCCAGTATTTGCTTACTGCTCCAGTATGCAAATCATTTAACTGAATGCATAGAATTTCCATTCCCATCAGTGCTGTTGCAGCAGGAGTTGAATGGTGCTGACACTGTCCGGTGATCATTGGTACCTCAACAGCCTCTCCAGATAACTTTTACCGTGCTGTTTCATTCGAGTACACTTTTGACAGAAATATTTTGAGTAGGTTTTAAGCCTTATCCAAACTGGGTAAATAATTGAGCAAACTTCTGCCCTTGCCAAACAAACTTTGCAGGCTTAGGAAGACCTTAAAGACTTTTTATAGTAATTCTCAGACAGTAAGGAAGCACAGTTAAAATCTCATGGCGTTAGCGTGCCAAAGAACATTTGGCTATTCCTCTTTTTTTTTTCTTTCACTTAATTGACTTTTTGGGGCCTTAACTGATTACACTACTCTGGCTTTTTGAAGCACAGCCTAATTCTTTTTAGAGTCTGTTATTACTCATTTATTTAACAGACTATTAGAACTAAAGCCTCAGTGGTTTGGTTAGCCAATTAATTCTCCTGCCGTTGGTCCACGTGGAACTTGCACTCAGGTCCAGGGAGTTCTTCCTGTTTTATACTGTAGAGATAACCATGAACACAATTAAATGCGTACTCCTAAAGGCGAAAGTCATTGCCTTAATTTTATAGGTTCCTGTTGCAAAGTAAGGAAATAAGGTTTAAACCTTAAACCTTTCTCTCTGCCTGGGAGAAACAAGTGAGCACGTAAGACACTGGAAGGGGAAGCTTGGTGTTTCTGTATCTTCTCTTTTCTCCTGGAGTGATCCTAACATAGTGAGGGCTTCAAGAATTTACTGCTTTTGCTTTTCAAATAAATGATGGGTGTGAAAAGCAGCACATCCGCTCTGTGGTTGAGCTTTTTTTTTTTTTTTTTTTTCTTTCTGTGCGTGGCTTAGCTCTGAAATTCTCTGTAGTGGTGGGCTGGTGGCACTCCCCTGGCCTCTCTTGGAGATTCCTCTCTCATTTTGTTACTTTCAGTTTACTGACAGACCCCAGGAGGGCTGGAGGATGATCTGCTGGTCTCATTTTCTAACTTCCGACTGCAGCGATCACGTCCTCAAAAATAGAATTCTGTACTTAGGAAAGCATACTTAGGAAAGCATGTTTTATTCTATGAGGAAGTAAGATCCCAGGTTATTGCACTTATAAGTTGTTACAATGAAATCTCCAATAATAGAACCCACCAAACCCAAATCTTGCATTAACCAGTATACCCTCCACCCTAACTCTACTTTCAGGGGAAAAAAGCAGATAGCAACTGTTTCAGGAATATATTTATTTATTTTTAAAGTATTCTATGATATGTACCCATATTATAATACATGTAGTCATATGTAATAGTTAAAAAATATAACTGCAAACAGTTCCTTTTATTTGTAAGAAAGTATTATTAGCCATTTCCTTCCATCCACCAGGGTTCTAACTAAATAGGGTAACATACACCCAAGGATCATACTTGGGTAAAAGGTCAAAGTATTACTTTGTTAATATTAGCAAAAGCCCTGTAATGCCTACAATGGAAGAGCTTCTCATAAATAAGCAAGGTCCTCAAACACTGGTGTTTAATATATACTTTCTTTCCTACAAATTGATGAAAATAGGCCTGCAAGTTTGAACTCCCTGACTTACCCATCTGGGTATAAGAAGTGAAAGATGGTGGCTGCTTCCCATTTCTACTCCTAATCCAAGAAGGCCCTGACCAGGTGTGCAGAGACTTGAGGAGGACTTACTGCTCCTGGGTAGAAAGAGGGCCTCCATGAAATGGACAGTGACCTTCTCCAGTAAAATATGCAGTAATAAGTATTAGGCTCCAGCTGATTGCAGCAGGGTAGGCAGGATTCCTAGGGGTGGAGGTGAGAGGTCTCACACAAAAACTTCACCAGGTGCAGAAGGAGGAGTCGGGTCGCCAAACATAATGGCACAAGTCGTGCACCCCATCACTGTAAAGTGCAGAGGGTTCTGTTCACACCGAATATGATGTCACTGTATCCCTGAGGGTTATGCGGCAATAGACCTATACAAGAAACTAGTTGTTTTTACCTTGGCCAAGTCATTTAATTCCAATTATCCTTGACTTCCTTAACTAGAGAGTACTGTTTTCCTACCCAATTGTCATTCTCCCTTACTTCCTTGGCAGTAGACCTTTATGTTGATGGGGATAGATTTGTGTCCAGATTAAGAAAAAAAAAATTCCAAGTACATTTCCTAGCTTTCCTTGCAGATGGGAGTGGGCTATGGAAAATCTCTAAACGAAAACTCAGCTGGGAGATATACCCTTTCTCCTTCCTTCTACCCGGAGCAAGATTATGATAACTGGAACCCCAGAGACCTAAGGTTGCTGTGAGGTCACCTTGAGGATGGAAACCACCCACTGAAAATGATGAAACAGAAAGAGAAGGAGTCTGGGTCCCCGATATCAATAGAACCACCAGATCAGCTTTGCCTTCACAGGCTTCTTGTTTACACGAGATAAAAATACGTTCCTATTTTGGTTAACCTAATGTTGATTGCGTTTTCTCTTACATGTATCTGACGTAACCACAATTGATAGGTACTTTACCTGTAATAATACTTGTGTGGGTATAGAGGAATAAGAGAAAATATCGGGAAACATCTTGTGAACAATCAAATGCCATATTAATGTAACAACCTTGTGAGTATCTGGGCTCAAGCACTGTCACTTTGGGGCACCGACGACAAAGATTAACACTGAGCTGTGTCATGTGTCATTCTCTTCCTTCCCCCATTTGGCCCCAGAATGTGGTACAGCTTCCTGAGGGCTTGGGATGGTCATTCCCTGAAAACAGTTCTGCTGGACCCGGTGGTGTTTTCTGCACCTGCAGCAGAGTCTGCTGGGAGGCCCTCAGCAGGAGCCCAGAGAAAACGAAGTATAGGAGTCGGCAGGTCCTGAGAGCTGGGGATTCCTTCCTCGAGGGTTCCTTGTAGTAAGAGTCAGAGCTAGGGTAGCTGACAGGAAGGGTCCTGTCAAAATAATCTCAAGTGCGCAAAGGAGAAAGACATCTCTTCCTGGAGATGCCAGGGAAGCCTCACTCATCCTTGGTCCTAGGTGGTAGTCAGTTAGTCCATCTGCCCTTGTAACAAAAGAAAGAGGGTATTCTGGTGTGGTAGAAGGTTGGTCCCCAAAATATTGCCGAGGACAGGCCATCAGGGTGCCCTGGAGACAGTTAACAGGAATCTCTTCTGCAGTATTCTCAACAAGCTGCCGTCTAACCTGTTTGCATACCAACAGAAGCTAAGAGGTTCAGGTAGTGGAATTTACTACCCCTTTAAAGAGAAAATGTGCTTTCGAATTTCTTTGCTTTTGGTAAAATGTTTCTCCTTATGGTAAGCCCCAAAGAGCTTCTCTGCAGCTTCTGCTCATGGGATTGAGTTTTGTTTTTGAAGGCAACAAAGAAAGTCTAGTCCCACCCGTCTGTGAGCTTACCCTTGAAACATCTGCAAACCACTCTCACATCTTCTGCAAGTCTTCCCTTAAGGAAACATCAAGCAAAGAAGAAAAATACAAAAATGCAAAACCTGGCGTCTAAAATCAGTTTGGAGCTAAAATACGAGTTTTTCTTCCTAATGGCTATGTGACTTAATTAGTTTATTTAACTTTTCTGAGCCTATTCTGTCTTCTGAAAATGGAAATAATGATTTCCAACTCCTAGAATTATAAGAATGATGATGTTGAAAATAGTAGCTAACCCTCAATGGCTATAGACTGTATGTGAGGCATATGTATTGTTTCACTTACTCCTGACAAGAGCCCCATGAAGTGGGGACCACTGTTAACCCCATTTTTCAGATGAAGAAATTGAGGCAGAGAAGTTTAGCAAGTTTCTGATGGTCATACAACTGCACTTAACCACTAATCCATAGAGCCTTCCTGTGAGATTGAGTTCCCATCAAGGATCAGGCAGGACTAATCCTGCTAAGCTTCAGAGATCAGATAAAATGAGGCATTCTAGGGAGGTAAGGCCATAGAAAATCAATGAGTTAATGACTATTGGTGCCTACTACAGAGCTGGGCACATTAATACACATGACTTCATCTTGCCTTTCTCTTCCTCTAGCATAAGAAGCCACAGTTCCTCCGGGTCAGCATAAAGGGTTAGTACAAATTAATTTTACTTACCTTAGTGGGGAGAGTCAGGAAGATATTTCTTCCCTTAAGGCCTCATAATTACTCCTAAGTAACTTCAACTAACTATATGGAGCCCCAATTACGGGCCAAGCTCTGTTCTACGTGTTGTTTGTATATGTTAACTAGTTTGATCGTCACCCCAACCCTAGGAGGTGGGTAATATCATTATCCTTGCTTGCCACGGGTCCAAGAGGCACATCAACTTTTCCATCTTTGCGAGACCACCATTCACTCAGCCTCCAGAGATTCTTCACCCACCCCTCAACCTCTTCTCACCATGCTGTGAAGGGGGATATAGTTGCTCCAGTGAAAATCTCTCTTCATTTTAAGGGTTAACTTTAATCACAATAGGGAGAAGTTGGAGGATAACAAATACAACATGGGGCAATTAAAAAGCTTTTGAAACTCCAGCAGACTTTTCCCATTATGTGCCCTAGTGTAATGGAGCCCAAGAGTTTTAACAGAAGCTTTATTGGACTCTACTCCTTGATTTGATTCTGGAGGGTGGAGATCTTGAAAGTGTCTGGTTAAGGCAGTGTTCATGGAGTTCTCAGGGGCAACAGAAGCTGAACCCTAGATGCTCCCCTGTCTCAAGATGTGACTTTCATTTCTGGAAACCTCCAAATAATACCCATTTCACCAAGTGCCCTTTGCACAGAGTAATGGCCTTCTTTAGGTATTTCCTTACGTTAAGAGAGTTTTTGTTTTATATTGTGTGTTTCTTTTTTTGTGTGTGGGCTACCCAGGAAGCCACTAATTAACATTTATATAATGCTGTTTTCTCAGAACAAAAAATTTGTTTTCTCAGAACAAAAAATTTGATGTCTAAAAAAAATCAATTTTCAAATGAATGTTCGGAACGCGAATTGTGAAGTCACGGCATTTATATATTGATTCACTGTGGACGTTACAGATCTAGCTTGAAAAATGCCTATTTTAAGTTCATGTATTATGTAAATACCATCATTTTATTCTATTTATTTTGTAAAATTAGCCAGGACATTTGGATAATAGATGCCACCTTATAAAAATGACAGTTTTCTATCAAGTTAGTTCATAGCTTTAACATCAAACAAGATTTTTCACATTCTTTTCGTAATTAGACCAACTAGTTTTTTTAAATTGCATTGGAAATTAAACAAGAAAAACATCAAGACATACTTCAAAGAAAATTAAAAATAATGGGAGAGGACAATTCCTAACAGATAGATTATGTTGTAACAATAATAGTTAAATAGTATAATATAAATGCTAAAATTATCTAATTATCTAAAATGATATTAGTGAAATATAATAGAAATTCTAATCAATTTAGTTTATAGCAATAGATTTATGATCAAGTTTAGACTATAGAAAACTTGGTTAAATGTTAAAATAAGTAGATAGTAATGTGGAGAAAAATTAAGTTAGAGGTATGTGCCAAAATACAGCATAGGAGATGAAAACATTAAAATTTTTTTTTACGTAGAAGTAGAGTAATGCCCAGACATGTCAAAGACATAGGAGCTTTTGAGAGAGAATTAAAGCAATAGAAGAAATCATGGGGGGAAATACAGACAATTTTGATGAGGTAAGATTGTTTGTAAAATTAAAACTGACCAAAAAAAAAAGAGAATTTGATAAAATGGAAGAATGGAAACTGATAATGGGAAGGAAGAAGGTCTAGGAAGGGTGGTTAAGGCAGGGGCTTTGAAGTCAGTCCAGTGGGTCCAAATCCTGCCTTTACTCCATGTTGTAAACATGTTCAAGGTATTTAATTCATCGGTCTCTCAGTTTCTCCTTCTTGAGGCTCATAGTATCTAACTTGTAGCATTGTTGTTGGTGTGAAATGCAGGAGTATAGAATACACACTTAGAACAGTGTCAGACTTATGGTGACCGTTAGTGATTGATAGGTATTAACTGTTATGATTTATGGCAGTGTTCCTTTACCTGGGGCAGTTTTGCCTCTAAGGGACATGTGGCAATTTGTGGAGACATTTTTGACAGTCACAATTTGGGGGGGGGGGTGTGGTGCTACTGTCATCTAGTTGATAGAGACCTGCTTACCATCCTATAATCACAGGACAGATCCACAAAAAAACTGGCCCAAAATATCAGTAGTGCCAAAGATGAGGAACTCTACTCTGTGGTATGTGAAAAGCTCACACAGCTTTACAAGAACTGCAGCAATATTCCAATAGGTACATGGGAAAAAGGGCATGGACAATTAACTTAAAAAGAAGTTTGGAAGAGTGCCTGGGTTGCTCAGTTAAGCGTCCAGCTTTAGCTCAGGTCGTGATCCCATGGTTCGTGAGTTCAAACCCTGCATTGGACTTTCTGCTGGCAACACAGAGCCTGCTTTATATCCTCTGTCCCCCTCTCTCTGCCCCTCCGCAGCATGGGTGCACAGCCTCCCTCTCACTCTCTCAAAAATAAACATTAAAAAAAGGAAGAAATCTGGAAAATAAAATATTTGGGAAGGCATTCAGATTTGCCAGTGGTTAAAAATAATTCACTCAGACAATGGAGGATTATTTGAAAATTTCAAGAGTTCATATTAAAATCCAAAGTCAGAGATTTAGCAGGGAAATGGGTATATTCTACTTTGTTCGTGGCTACGTGCGCATGCAAGTGGGGAAGGGCAGAGAGGGAGGAGAGACAGAATCCCAAGCAGGCTCCCTACTTTCAGCACGGAGCCCAACCCAGAACTTGATCTCAGGAACCATGAGATCATGACCTGAGCTGAAAGCGAGAGTTGGACACTTAACCAACCGAGCCACCCGGGAGCACTGTAACATTACATACATTATATTATTATATATTATGACATATATTATTATATATTATACTATTACATTAGCAAAAAGCTAAGAGCAATTTAAATGAACATAAAAGGGAAATAGTTAAGCAAATTATATCTTATAGTGAAATGGGCTATTTAATTGCCACTGAATTTATTATCAAATAAAAATATAACTATGTGGAAAATGCCATGCTCAAAGTAATGTTAAGTGAAAATGAGTAAAACATTTTATTTGGTTTATAATTACAATTATATAAAATAAATACACATAAATAAATATGAAACAAAACGTGTTCAATGACATTGGTTGGATGAATTAAAAACAAAAAGGAATAAAAACATGATGTTATAAGGGTGATATATGTGCAATTTTTCCATTTAATTCAATATTTTTTGATGCTATTCGAAAGTTGTCTAAACAAATAGAAAAAGCAAGCAAAAACTCACCAGGCATGCCGACATTTTGTGAGTTAAAAAGTTAAGTCATGAGGACAGAGGCACAAATGGTTGGTGGTCTTCACATAGCCACCAAGCACATGGCCAGTGACCTCCTGGAGGCTGTGGTATTTCTAAGGACACAAGTATCTGAGTTTCTGCACAGTTGGTGGCAGAACTTAGCATTCAGCTTGGGGCAGGATCATTTTCATGATGCTTTTTTTTTCCATTTCAGTTGAAATCTTCAGGGATCCTTAAGGAAAGGATGTAAACAAGTCACCAGACTTATTAAACACATTTTAAAGGATTAGCAACAAGACAATAATCTGTTTGTGATTGTATGAAGTTGGTCATGGGAAAAATTCTTTTTTCCTAGGGAGTTTTGAATAATGGTCCTTGGATAAGAATTTAATTCACAGGTTAATTTTTTTAATTGCTTACTTTTTTTTTAATATATAGAAGTCAAAACTCACCTTAACAGCAGTTTTCTTTTTTAATCTTATGTTTAAGTAAGTTTTTTGGTTTATTTGTATATTTATAAATTTCCTAAACTTTTATCATTGGGAGAAAGAGCTTATAGGTAAGGAAAATGACACAAAGTCGACCTGGTCCTGAGAATCTGTAGTAAGGAGAAAGTGCTGCTGATCTTGGGTTTTGTCCTAAGACTGGTGTTTTATGCTACGTATCACACCATATCATCATCTTCCAATCCCTCTTCCCTATAGATTTTTCTTAGGTACAACAACCCATTGGTTGCCAGAGAAAGACCGCAGAAACGTGGTTTTTGGTTTTTGGGGTTTTTTTTGGTTTGTTTTTTTGCAGGGAGTGAGAGAGAACTTTGACCAATTTAGCCCTGGCTTCACAAACAGGTCTTTGTAATCTTCAATCAATTAACCCTTTTGGCCTTGGATTTCCTAATTATAAAATTGGAATAAAATATCTCTGTGCTTCCCACCTCCCTGAAATGTCAAATCATAGAGGGAAAATTGCTTTTTTCCAGAAATGAACTTATGGCAATCGGAAAGCCATTTGTGGGGAAAAAACTGAATCTATATCTCATTCTACCCATACACCAAATAAAACACAGATGGATCAGTGTTGAAATGTATGAAATGAAACTGTAAGTTACCAGAAGATAGAATCTTTTTATAATTTTGGAGTGGCTGTTGGGTTTTTAGTATTTATCTTTATTCATTTAAACCTGAATGTCCATATGAGGTGTTCTGGGTAAAAGACAGGTTTCTTACAATTACTTTGCAGTAAATATTGTGAGAAAGCTTACTCATCCCAGCCCTTACCCCTGGGGTATGTGATGAAACCAGGTCAAACTCCTACAAGAGCAGGACACAGTGAGTCAGCTTTAATGGATTTTTCTTATTTATGTATAGGAGGAAAGACAGCCATCCTTCTCCCGTCCAGAAAGGAGAGAGAGAGAGAGAGAATAAAATCCTTTGCTCTTATAGAAGGTGTGGAAAGTGTTCTGGGCTCTGACTCTAATCTTCTGGAATATAAATACGTCTTACAAAAGAGCACAGAAATGGTGGTTTCTGCATCTTTTATGACCTAGATATGTGTTCTAAGTCTGGGCTTCATCCTTCTGCAAAGGTAATTACCTAGGGAGAAAGAGCTCCCTGACCCCTTGAGGCCTCTCCTAGGTACCTAGCCCTGGCTAGAGACATTTGGCCGTTTTGGAATCGAGCAGTTTACTGGACAAATGGTTACAGATCTAATTCTCATGGTGTGTGCAGGGGAAGTGAAAATAAACACTCCCTATCTTATACCATATATATTTCCATGTCTTAGGAGAGTTAGGACTTTTTTACAAAAGCACTGAGAAATTCAGGCAAATTTTCTTTTCCCAAAGTGGAGAATATTTTTCTAAACAGAACACAAAGGCCAGAACCCCCACCATCCCCCAGAATTGGACAGATTTGACTAGGTAGTAAAAAAAAAAGTTGTGAACTTAATGATGGCCTGGAAACCCCCCCTCCCCCCACTTAACTGGATATATGCAAGACAAAGGCTTAATATCTCCTAACTCTTAGAAAAGCTAACAAAAAAGACATTTAAAAATTGTGCAAAGGGTACAAGTTTTCTTCACAAAAGAAGAATGAAAGTTCATCTACATATTTAGACCTATTAGTAATCAAGTAGGTGCAAGTAAAAACCATGTGTGATATCATTGTCCACTGACAAATTGGCAAAATGAAAAAAAAAACCCACAATGCCTAGAGCTAGCAAAGTAGTGGTGAATAGTCCTTTTCATGCTAGATTGGATGTGATGCTTCTATAGGACACCTTGGCATTATGCATTCTGGGAGGCAGAATGTTAAACCCACAGATAGATGGCCACATCCTAATGCCCGGCAGCTGTGAACATGCTGCCACAGGGCAGAAGGGAATTATGGTTGCAGATGGATTTAAGGTTGCTAATCAGCTGACCTTAAAGGGATGATTCTGGATTACCCAGGTGGGCCAAATGGCATCACAGGGTCCTTCAAAGTAGAAGAGGGAGTCAGAAGGAGAGGTCAGTGATACAACGTGGGAAGGCTTTACCTGTGTTGCTGGTTCTGAAGACAGAGGAAAGAGATCTCCAGAGACTGGAAAAGGTTAAGAAAACAGATTATTGCCTTGAGCCTTCATAAAGGGACATGACGTTGCTGACACAGTGATGTTATCCCAAGGACACCTGTGCCAGATTTCCTGCTTATGGAATGGTAAGATCATACATTTGTGTCGTGTGAAGCCCCTAAATTCATGGTGATAGGAAACTACTACAGCTGGACCTCCAGAAGCCTTTAAAAAGCGCATGGGCGGGGTAGCAGGCCATGTAAACTCTCTCGTTAGCATCCGCGTTCGACTCTCCTGTCTCTCTCTTGCCTTTTTCATATTCACTGGGAAAACTAAAGTCCCGCTAAAATCCTGTTCTCCTGTCTTTCACTCCTTCCTTAGCACCGACTGTGGGAGAAAAACTCACAGCCCTGTGATGGTTAAATCTCAGAAGGCATCTGAGGGCTGCCCTGTGGCCACGCTACATTTGCCTAGAGCAGCATTCTCCCAGTCTCTCGGCTTTTGGGCCGTTTGCTTTTGTCCTCTCTCCGGTTACCTCCAATACCTCCTCCTCGGGCTTCACGTTCAACCATGAACTTGCTTGCTTTTCACCGGCAAAGCTGAAGCACTGGAAGTGAATTTCCACCCGCTCCCACACCCCATCTCCTCCCCATCTGCTTCTGTGCTCCAGTACCCTCCCTGTGCTTGGAATCCTTGCCCTCTTGCTGACTCCGTGATCTGCTCCAGCCCTTGTACTATCCTGCTCCTTCGTCTGCAACTTTTTCCTTGATTGTGAATTCTCTCTGGCATGCAGTAGACTTTCACCATCTTAAAAAAAAAGTCTTAAACTCCACTTCTTTCCTTGGCTGTAGCCCCAATTTTTGTTGACCTTTAATGTGAAACCTAGCAAAGGAGTTGGCTATACTCGCTGCCCCAATTCTTCCCGTTCCCTCTTGAACCTTTCCAATCAAACCTTTCTCCCCACTGTACCACCCCACAGGAGTCCCTGGTAAGTGCCAGGTTTTCCGAATTCAATGGTTCTCTCTCCATCCTTATCCTATTTATCTATCAGTAGCATTTAACATAATCCATCACTCGTTGCTTCTTGGATTCTCTTCAGTCCTTTCAAGACGTTAGTTCCTGGTTTTCCTTCTACCTCAGTGACCACCTTCGACTCCTTTGCTTGGTCCTCTGTATTTCCCCAATCTCTGAATCTCCATATGTCCGAATCCTCCCCTGAATGAAAACTCTGCATAAGAGTCTCAATTGTATCTCAAATTCAACATGTTCAAAACCGATCTATTCTAACGTGCTCCTCTCCTCTGTCACCCCCGTTCACTCAGGGGAAGATTTGACTCTTATACGCCATGTCCTGTTCCTTAACAAATCCTGAAAGCTCTAATTTCAAAATATACCCCAAAGCTGCCCAAACTCTCTCTCAAAAGCTTTTTAACTCTTCACTGCTGATTTCCTGGTGCCCAGAATAGAGCCTGGCACATAGTAGATACTAAAAAAGGTCTATTGGGGGTGCCTGGGTGGCTCAGTCAATTGAGTGGCCGACTTTAGCTCTGGTCATGATCTCACAGCTCGTGGGTTCAAGCCCCGCATCAGGCTTGGAAGTGCAGAGAAGGGTTACCTAACCCAGTCTGGTGGGAGCCTTCTGGAGGAGGCCCTTCCAGTGGTTGGGGGGGGGGGGGTCTTGGAGACCCAGGCAGAGAGGAATCATGGTTAAGTTGTTCTCCCACAAGGCTGAGTTGACAACAGAAACTGATAAACAAGTTTACTAAGGTTTAAGGCAACTTGAACATGCATAATATACCACTAATCAGGTATAACTGAATAAAAAGGTGTGCAACCAAAATTTCTCCAGCTTTCATTATTAGACGGCATTAGAAAAGACACTAACTGTAATATTGAAATCCCTCTGATGAATTGTCCCCAGTTTCTGGAACAAGACCTGAAGTCCCTGCTAAGTTTCCTCCCTGCCAGCCTTTTGGGAGCCCTCAGGGAAGGTATTCAGAGATAATTGTGCTCACCTGGGACCTGCTAGCTTTCTGGCATGCACCTGCCCTGTCAGGAGATTCTCCATGGTCTCCTGGGTGTCAGACTCCGTGAGCCTCCCTGCCAGGCACCATCACCGAGTCCTGAAGATGTACTTCAAAGTGGGCTTGGGGATCTACTGGGGCCCCCAGTGAGCTCCAAGTCCCACTTTGACCAAAGCAGTCTACTTTTAGCTAGTTCGTAAGGGGTCTTTTTCTAGCTTGATTCTACTAAGGAAGAATTTGAGCTTCTAACAGATGTTTGAAGACTATTTCCCCAGAGCCTCCCTCGGGCCAGGACTCTGCTGTGTTCCAGGGAAAAGTGGACAAAGGCTCATTTTCCTGCTCCATGTAGAACTTTGTCACCTGGGGAACAAAGCGTTGCTGTTCAGACTCTGAATATCACAAAAATTCTTAACACTTCTGCCATTCTAGCTTCCAGTCCCTTTCTCCAGAGGTGTCAGGCCTGATCTGTGGGGCAGCCTGGGAGTAAACTCCCTGCCTGTTACTCAGTTACTACTAATTGAAATTTAGCACGAACAGAAAAGGAATCCATTGAAGAATATAATTTTTCCTAAGAGGCCTGAAACCAGGTTGGGAGGCCCTGGCAGGGACAAATGCCCAGAACCACACTGAAGAACCTGCTCTGGCAGAAACTGCTTTGTTTCCCCTGCCAGGCACAAACACATTACTGGCATGTGACCTTGACCGTCCTTCTCCTTGGAAACTGATTTACTTGCTGCCATTCTCACCAGAATGGACCCCAGATGGCACCTGTTTCTCTGCAACTCATGCTTCTGATTCAAAACCCTGTTCAGGTGTGTGTAATTGTCAGGGGCTACGTCCTAGCCCAGTGTCCTAGCTGCAGAGAAGGTGGGCCGTTCTCCAAACGTAGGAAGCATGTTCCATTGCACTGAGCAGCTCAGAAAAAGGGGGCCTCAGCTGAACTCCTAGCCAACAGCCAGCATCAACTTGCTGGCTCTGTGAGTAAGCCATTTAAAAATGTGCTCCCAGATGAATGCCTAGATCCTTCTCCTTACCAGACTTGCTTGAATCATTGCTTTTTGTCTAAAACTTTGCTGTCCTTAAGTATCGACAAGAACAAATAGCAGGCTATACATGACCCTAAGCTCAGCGTCCATGTTGCATGGTTCATAGAAGGCTTCTCTCTTTTTTCTTATGAGATTGTTTATTTTCTTTGACAACGAATGTGAATCTGACACTTTGTGCTTGCCCTTTTGTTCCTTTTCCTCTGCTGCCCTCTAGGGGCCCCATTTAGATCTTTCGTGTGCCTGGCAAAAAATTTACTGCCTGGTGGGAACTATTCTAAACGTCTCGTATACACCTACTCCTTTTATTCCTGGCAATTTTGTGAAGTGTGGGTACCACTTCTAGTCTCCTAAGAAAATAGAACTGCAAGAATCAAGTAGCTTTTCCAAAGTCCTATAATGGCCAAAGCTGGCGTTTGAACCAAGGCAGTCTTGTTCTACATCTATCTGCTGCACTATTGCCCCTCTCCTGACGTGGCAAAGTAGATCCGTTAGGCATCCATGTGAGACTTGTTTATTTACATCGCTTGTAAATATAAATTTGCAGTGTTGGTTTTTACCTCTTGTCTGATTATGGCACTAGCTGCCTTACTGCTTTCTCTAATTGTTAGTCTTTTCCCATCTGATAATCTATTCTCTGCACAGTAAACTGAAGGATCTTAAAAAACAAAAACAAAAACAAAAAAAAACCCTCACACATCCTTTGTCTCTTTACCCCTTCTCTACACAGGAAAAATAGAAGAACCAGCCTTATCAAAGGGGTAGATTAACCAGCTAAGCAAATGAAGTTCAAATATGTGCACACTCTAAAACCACAATCTAATATGGAGTCTATTGATGTGTGGTTATAACACTTAATACGCAGTGTTTATTTCTGAGTAGTTTTGGTGTTTATCTTATTCACCATCACACTTATTCTGCAAGGAAAACACATGTTCTGTTTTCTGAGACGAAATGCTACTAGTGCTCTGGCTTAGACAGAGTCACCCAATAAATGTGGTACCAGCTTGGCACTGTTACTTAGAATAGTGACCTCAGGAATCTAAATGCTTTTCAAAACTTGAATGAGGTGCAGGCAGTGGAACCCTTGAAACACAATCTGAAACAGAAAGCTCTTATGTAAAACTGGTAAAGCTGCTCAAGTTGAATAGGGGGCCATAGATGTAGGGGGTATGTGCTTGGCCACTTGCAAAGACTTTAGAAGCATGGCCGGGAAACCTCTCGAGCTCCTCTTCAGAAATTCCTGGAAAGCATGTGTAGTGAAGAGTCATTACCAGCAATGGAGATGGGGACCAAGAAGTTGCCAGCCCAAGCCCATAATCACTAATTGTACTTGTTTCCAACATTCTCAGGTCCTTTCTTTATCTCTGGACATTCTAGTTTTCTATGGAACATGAAAGAAAAATGAAAGCAAAACATTGACATTCACACAAAGTTACCCTTATGATCTCCCCTGCGGCACTGTGGCACCTGCCAGACAGGACCTCCAGCTTTACTCCTTCTATTTTCCACTCCGTGTTAAGCATCAAGAGACCTCAGAGATTTAAGCTCCCTTGTCTGGTGGGTGGGAATGGGAGGTACATAAATGCCCTCACACAAGTGGGTAATGTTTTTGTCTAACTTCTAGGTCCAGGGCTATAGCCAGGGGGTGCCAGTGAGGAGGTGGCTTCCCAAGTTTATGCACGAGGGGGTCTTTTCTGGAATAAGAGCTATGTACCTGCTGACCTGTCTGCTGATATGTAACAAGTGAAGAGTCAAAAGAGGCAGTAAGATACTCAATAAGAGTTCTTAGATCAAAATCCCATTTCTCAAGCTCCTGCCTTTCTAGTCCCTGTCGCTGAGAGCAAAATCACCATTTTCAACCTCAGTGTGAATCTAGATCACTGGGGGAGAGGATTTTAGGTGAAGATTCCCTTATGATTAACTGGATTTTCATCTGCTTGTTTTTGTTTTAAAAACCTTCCAGGGTGATTCTGATACAAGCAGGTTTGGTGCAAGCAACACTGGCCTATGGGTTTAGCAGGGAAATTGGAATTTATTAAGTAGTACTTACATTATTTCCCATATTCTTTTAATATTGGTCATTTGGATTCCTCCCAAGTCTTGTTTTTTTTTTTTTTTTTTAAGTGAACAAAGATAGGCTTGAGACCTGTGGGGAAAAACCTATTTCTGTGATCACATTGACCCTGAGGACTGAACTATTTCTGCATCCATCTACTGTGACAGTTATAGTAATTGTTCTTGTTCTATCATGTAATCTACCCTAGATGCATTCACTTGCCATGCCATTTCTGCCTCTTCATTTTCTACCTGGAGATTTAAAAACCTGTAGTTATAAATCTGTCTCCTGACTAACGTCATGGCCTATTCCTTGCTCTGCCTTCCAGCATTGAAAGAAAGTGATGATCTTTGTGACAATATAATTACTCCCACCTCTGACATCCCCTGATCCATGGTGACATTTGTAAGGAAATAACCTGGCGGGTGGGGGGATACACATGTTCTGGAATTAAAGGCGTAGTAGGCCTTTAAAGTCTCAGAAAACTTGAAATGTTGAAGCAGCTGAAGACAAGGTTTTATGAGTGTCGTGTCATGAGGAATTTTCAAAAAGTCTTAATGAACCAATTGTTTTCAGTGTTTCACTACACTTATGAATCTGTAGCTCATCAGTGGAAAATATGATGCTTTGAGAGCCAGCTCTGAGGGTGGGCTGGGGTAGAGTATTGGGTTATCTCTAAAGACACTTCTACTCCACTCATAAGTGTACTTCCCAGCTATTACACCTCATTTTTATAGAGCATAGGGTTCCCAGACCCCTAGTCTGATTCAGAGGCGATACTTCAAAGGTCACTGAGGCTTAGGAAGTTCAAACAGTAGAATCCAATTGGGTAGCTTTTATAGAGAGGAGCTCAGAT
This sequence comes from Herpailurus yagouaroundi, assembly GCF_014898765.1. NCBI lineage: Eukaryota > Metazoa > Chordata > Mammalia > Carnivora > Felidae > Herpailurus > Herpailurus yagouaroundi. The sequence continues at coordinate 49,424,071 of NW_024412413.1, forward strand.
TTAGTTGTCAACATTAATAGGTAGATCCTTTCATTAAAGTCCGCCAACCAGCAGACCAGAACACAACATACTCTAAACTTGAAAATTCCACTTTGTGCTCAATCAAGTTTTCTTTCACCTGGTCAAGTGTGATCTAGCTTCCCATTCTTACCTATTTGCCAGTTGTTAGTCACATGAGGTCTTGCCTCAAGGCAAGATTGGTCCGGAAAGTTCTAAACCATTCAGTTTGGAGTTCAGCTGTCTGATTTCCAGGCTTATTTATGAATCTGTTGTTGGTCCTGACCCACCCAATTGGAAGAGGAAGTAGAACGGTTATTGGTTATCAACATTCAGGACAACAAGCTCACTACAGGGGTAGGAGTTCTAGTTGTAGGGCAGGTACAAATAATGGAGACTCCAAGCCGAAGGAAATTATGTTGTTGTTTAGATCCTTGAGTTTTCAAACATTCATTAATTGGAAAAATGTTTAGTATGTTCTACCTGCCAGAGATTAGAAATGCGTAGAAACTTTAAAAATTTAGAACGCTGACTTTATAACATGGATTGAAAAATGTACTTCTTGTGTCCTCTCATGTATGATTTACCTCTGATGGGGTAAGTCTGTAGAAAGTTAGAATGGATCACCCTAGAGTTGGATAGCTGGATACCTTCCTATTTAAGGCAGCCTTTGGCAGTGTCTTTTGGGGTACTATTTAAGCAGTTGATTTCTATTCACTCTGGGATCTAGCTGTCTCTTTCCTGAGTCTGACTCAGTGGGCCAATCTTAATGTACTAATTTATAAAATTAGAATAACATCACCTACTTTTGAAGAGTCATTGTAGATATTTCTATTTATCATATGTAACAATTTCTTTTTTTTTTTTTTCAACGTTTGTTTATTTTTGGGACAGAGAGAGACAGAGCATGAACGGGGGAGGGGCAGAGAGAGAGGGAGACACAGAATCAGAAACAGGCTCCAGGCTCCGAGCCATCAGCCCAGAGCCCGACGCGGGGCTCGAACTCCCGGACCGCGAGATCGTGACCTGGCTGAAGTCGGACGCTTAACCGACTGCGCCACCCAGGCGCCCCCATACGTAACAATTTCTAATATTAACAGGATCCCAAATGTCCTTTGTCTTAGGTTGAGCTCTCTAGAAGCAAAGCCAGAGACCAATTTAGGCCAAGTGACTTATTGAGAGAGTGCTCTTCAGGAAAAAAATCTGTAACCAAGAAAGGGAGGCAAAACAAGTATGAGCAAATTGCTCATCAAGGATGTAGTCACAGGTAAAGTCTCCTGGTCTGACCAAGGGTGGACCCTGAAGCCTAAATAGTACAGTAGAATTACCGTGATTTGAAGCAGACCAATCTTCTGTATTTCATGCAGTCAGCCATTGGCTGATGGGGAACGGTGGGGGCAGGTGACAGTTGTGTTGGTGGTCTGGTAACCTCCCAGGCGTACGTAAGTAAGGTGACTTCTCTCAGCCAAGGACCATTCTCATGTACTTCTAACTTCTCAAATGGAAACTCCTTACGACTGTGTCCTTGAGGACCCCATTCTATCCTTAGTACTTCCTCCTCTGGTGTCCGGTTAGAAGGTATCTTTGTGCCTCCCTTAGAGTATTGAGTGTGTGAAACAGAAGCAGTGTGCTTCAAGATATTCTAGCCCAGTGCGAGGCAGATAGGGGATCTATAGATGCCAGCTTTTCTTTTGTAATATTTTGTCCCTAGAACTGTCTCTCATTGTAGATCATCACTGCTAAAGGATCCTCCTTCCAAGTCATTCCAGAGCTTAAAAAAAAAAAAAACAAAAAACTAATCAAAGCAACTGGCACATGGTACATGTTAAATAAGTGGTGGGTACATTCCTTCCTTCCCGTTAATTAGCTTTGTCTCAGGATCATTTACGTGTTTTGAGCTTTCTTATGGTGTAGAAGAACTTGTTTAGTCAGTTATCATGGACATCATCAATAATCACCATAAATACTAAGATCCAAATAAATTTGGAGTCCTAATCATTTGGGGGGGGGACATATTTACAGAAAATAGCCAAATTTTCTTTTTAAAAACCTTTAATCTATTTTCTCTGATCCTTTTAAAACCCGTAGAGTAGACACTGTCACCCAATTACTCCTTAAACACCTGTAAAAAACATTTTTTACTTTTTTTTTTTTAATGTTTTTGATAGAGATCGAGACAGAGCATGAGCATGGGAGGGGCAGAGAGAGAGGGAGACACAGAATCTGAAGCAGGCCCTAGCTGTCAGCACAGGGCTCAAACCCATAAACCACCAGATGATGACCTGAGCTGAAGTTGGACGCTTAACCAACTGAGCCACTCAGGCATCCCCCAAATTTTCTTTACTTTTTGAAAACAGTCTTAAGAGTAAGGACTTTCTACAGTATCCCTTGACCATCCCATGCCTTCTGGCCCAGTCCTTAGTTAACTGTCAGAAGCAAGGAAAGTGCTTAATACTTGTTATCTTGATCAAGTAGATCAGTGGGCAAATTAAGACGTCCATAAATCAACTGAAAAGAATCCCTTAAAAAGAAACCACATGAAAAATGTCTTTCAAAAATTTGTGCTGGAAATTTAGCAATAACTAGTAATATTTTAAATGCTCACATCTTTTTGCCTAGTAACTATGCTTCTAAGAATATATCCTTAAAAAATTGGAACCAACCCTTGTGTCCATTAAAAGAATTAAATTGTTACATTCAAAGGCCATTAAACAAGAATGAGATATATACTGATGAAAAAAGTCCAAGATGCAAATTAAAAAAATTGCATATGTATGCTCTGTTTGCACACATATACATATATATGATATATATAGAATTTTTTTGTATTTAGTTGTGAGGTAGAGATTAAACAATTAAACTTTGCTTTCTTTTAGATGAATCGGCAATCCTAAAACTATTAAACAGATTGAATTTTCCTCACAAAAGTGAAAATGTTAATTTTGCCCTATATCAAGTTACCATAGATAACTGGATCGTTTTCTGGATGCTACTAATTTGTCTCTTCCTTCCATGGTATCACAGTAATTTGATCACAGTACCTTTGTAGACAGTCTTAATAGCTATATAGCAAGTATCTCACCCTACTTGGCTCAATTTTCTTTATAAAAATTTACAGGCAATCTCTTACATTTATTTATTTTTTTAATTTTTAACGTTTATTTATTTTTGAGAGAGAGAGACAGAGCATGAACGGGGGAGGGGCAGAGAGAGAGGGAGACACAGAATCGGAAACAGGCTCCAGGCCCTGAGCTGTCAGCACAGAGCCCGACGCGGGGCTCGAACTCACGGACCGTGAGATCGTGACCTGGCTGAAGTCGGACGCTTAACCGACTGCGCCACCCAGGTGCCCCTACATTTATTTTTATATTAACTTACAACTTTTATCTGGTTTTTAAAAAACCAAAAATATTTTAGTGTGATCTAAGTCTCATTAAAATGAATTGAGCATAACTGATAAACTTTCTAAAAATGTCTTTCTGTTCACTGTCCCTCAGTATAATTTTATAGGTTTCCTATCCTTCTTCCCTATTGGGGGTGGGGGAGGGGATAGGATGTTTCTCCTTTTATTTTCTAACTGGTTAATGCTACTATATAGAAAAGTCTTGATTTTCATTTATTTTATGTCAAGCCACTTAATAAACTTTGTATTCTGATTTCTGTCTTTCCTTTGTGTGTGTGTGTGTGTGTGTGTGTTGATTCTTCTTCAGCTTTGTTGGAAAATTTTTGTGGTTTTTTCTTTTTAACCCTTCAACCCTGAGTTAGATGCAGAAAGGATATAGTAAATGAAAACCCTTCCTACAGTCAGGTTCAAATTAGTTTCACTCTTTTTCTTTATTAATCACCATTCCTAAAGTACCTTTCCAACCTCCGAGGTAGGAAAGGAAGGCGACATATAAGCTCTTGTGTGATCAGGTCCTCCTGCTCTCACTGCCTAGGACAGCATGACCACCAAACTCCTGAACTGGAAATTCCTATGGTCAGTGGAAGAAAAATCTAGCAGCTGATGCATGAGGACCCACTGTCTGGCAAGTTCCCTGTGTATACAGGTGGATAGAAGCCAAGGAAGGTAGGTTTATTTCAATTTTATAGGATGGATTTACATGGTCCAATTAAGTACCTGGGGGGCCAGCCTCCACTATCCCCGTATTTCTGACTCCTAGGTTATAATCAGGGTTATAGTGGCCTGGTCCTGATGGTTCTATATTCTACAAAACAGCTTTATAAGACCGTAGTCTCTAAATAGGTTTTGCAAAAAGACAAATGTAAATTTATTCAGTGTAGCTGGTTCAACAATTTTGTGAACAAATTTTAAAAGAAGGACCTTGATTTCTCATGTTTTATGCAAGGTGGGACAAGGGGAAACTCCTTAATGGTTTTTAGCTCAAGGAACTAGCATGTGGAGTTTTTTGTGACCCTTCATGATCGTTCTCTTGCCCTAACCCCTTCTGTTGCTCTGTCCCATCAGCACATTGTATTTCCCATCTAGGTAAAATTATCTATCCACATCGTGGATTTCCCCGAGCTGTTAAGAATCGCCCTCAGAGCACACCCCCACCACTGCCATGAGCACCACTGACAAACTGTAGAAGTGATTTTATAAGTATTTAAAACTATATTGAAACAAACTCAAATGCTTCCATCGACTTTTTTTTTTTTTTAAAGAGCAATAGGTGCTAAAATTTTCTGAAGCCCTCACACACATGAGCACTTCTAGGCAAAGCTCCTATTAATTCAGTCACCCTGTTCACAGCCTAGAATTCTGCAGCACAGATCTCTGCTGGATATATATATTTCAGTGATTTGTTCTTTTCTGAAAAAACCTGTTTTGACCCAAAATGTCTATATAGCAACAACCATTTTGGTAAGCATTTTGAGCTGATAGATCACTGAAAATATTTTTCTTAATTATTCTAGATATGTCACTTCTATTTTTTAATTACGAAAGTTATACATCCTCATGAGACCTCTAAAAAAACCAAGAAGAGAAAAGTAATGGCAGCTCCATTTTCCAAACACCAAGATTATCCACAGTACCATTCTATATCTGTGTTGAATATTATTACAAAAATCCTATTCATATCAGCAAGACCTCTGTTTTATTGTGTTTCTGTTACTAACAATAAAGTTGTAGATGGTTATTGATTTAGTTACAATTAGTAAATACAATTTTAACTTCCCCTTCATATTTAGTGAATTTTTCATTTATTTGTATTTCCCCCTTTTATTCTGTGGAGGTTTGGTCAAGTTAATACAGGCTCATAATACAGTAAGCTATTGTTAATATTTTCAGCAGTCATTTTCACAGTTTGATACTAGTCTCATGATTTCTTTCAGTTTATATATTGAAGTTTTATATTTTCATATAGTGTAAGCTTTCATTTTTTTCCTTCTCTTTCATCATTTCTAAGCTTAGTAAATCCTTTTGCCTCTCCACGTCTGATAAATACTCATTTTACTTTTTTTCGACTAACTTCTGTTTTTTTTCATGTTTACTTCTTAATTCATCTAAAACTTATTTTGGTGTGTGACGTGAAATGAAGTTCTAAATAGATTCCCCCCCCCCTCCCAAATTGCTAACTGATCAGATGACACTTACTGGCTAAAGCTTCACTTTCTCCTTGATTAGTGGTGTCTCCTTTATTGAATACTAGAGTGCTACATATAATAGGTTCTAGTTCTAAGCTGTACATTTCTTTAACCTAGTAATGCATATATATTTCAGATGCTGTAGAACGTAGGATAATAGGTTCTGAAAGGATTAGTCCAATCTTCGTTTTTGTACTAGTTTTTTATTATCTAATGTCTATTACTTTCCTGATTTATTTTAGCATAACTTAGTTTGTGTATGTGTTTTATTGAAAATTTGAGAGGAATTATTTGGAATATATAAACTTATTTTGAAAGAACTGGTATCTTCATAGGAAGAAAACCTTCTTTAATCTCTCAGGCTCAACAGAGAGCCATAATATATGCTAGCACTTTATCAGAGTACAATGAAGGGTTGGGAAATGGAAAATGCAAGCAGGTTGATTAATATGGTGAGTAACTGGTTAGCACAACCACCTGGACACTTTGCTCAGGCCCTGTAGCAAGATCCTGTTTTGTCATTATTCTCACCATCATAATTCCATAATCAGAAAGTGATCATATTTTTAGTCCAATCATAAGGTCAACAGGTTACAATTATTGGTTAGGTGCTAGACACTGGGGGTACCAAAAGGCAGAAAACTTCTTCAGTGTGGTAGAAGGCTTACTGTGCTTTTCTACCTCCAGGCTTTGTTTCTTCTGTCATTGTTTCTGCTTCTCCGTTTCGTAAAATGCTTCCAATCCATTAGGATCCCAGTCCTACATCACTCTTCGTTGGTCTGCAAAGACCCTGGCAGTGAGTCACTTCCTTCTTTTTAACCCCAAGGACTTGTTTTCATGTCTCTGATCAGCTTGTCTCTTTGAGTTGTAGCTACTCGCATATGCTTTCTGTCCTTCACTAAGTTGAAGTCCTTGAGTGCAGGAACTTACGTTTTCATTGTTTTAAGCTGAGTGCTACGTATTGAGGATAGACTTCAATGAGTGTTCACTGAATGAGCGTATGAATGAATAAAAGAAAAACATTTCTGTTTCACAAACCTTTCTATCGGAAAAATATTGAGATAAAAATTTCTCGGAAAGTCTTGATACATTTCAAACATTCCGAAGCCATTTAATAGAACTTGGTGAAACTCAAATATTAAAAACTGGTTGTGTGCGTGTACATGTGTTTTGTAGGCAGAATTTCCTCCTAAGATTTCAATATGACATATGTGGGTTAGTTGGCTCATCACTTTTGTTTTCCAAATAATTGTTAGCTTTAGAAAATGGCACTATAAAGCACAAAGCAGCCAATAGGTAAACTTTGTGAGCTGGACCGAAATGTCATTGCCAAACTGGACTTTCCCAGGTGGAAGGCCCATGTGCTAAATAGAAACTGCAGCATTTACCTATGAAAAACATCTATGTGTCAGCAGAATTGACTTTATGTGTGGATGTGGAGGTAAATACCTCTACGGGGTATTTACTTCCCCCAAAAGAAGATCTTCCCTGTCCACCTGCAAAGAAGCCAGATTCTCTTGCCATTGGATTGTCCTTTTAAGAGTGTTAAAATCAAATCATTATAATGTAAAGCACTAAATTAAGCATGTATTGGATTATATACATTTTTAAACCACTTGGTACCAATGGCCATCCCACCCTCAAATGTATTCCAGATCCTTTGTTTAAAAAAAATTCTATTGTGTATTCCATAGTCACAACCTTGCCCATGAACACAATCCTGATTCCAGTCCCTCCTCGACATGAGCTTGTTATCCACTGGTGCTTCATGTCTTGGACTTGATCTTTGGTTCCATTTACCTGGTCATAGCCTTAGCTCTATTTTCTTAGTCTTTCTGGTTCTCTACTTGCTGAAAGGCTTAAATTATCTTGGGCCATTGTAGATAAATAGCATAGCCAATATCTTCAGGTCCTGGGAAATTTGTGCCCAGTAGTGGATGGGGCTTCTTCTGGATTACTCTGGCACAAGTAGGAATTAAACCCTACAAACGTCCCTGATAGCATCAGTCAAAGTAACAATGACTGCAGGTGGGTGGTTCAAGGAAGACCAGTTCTTTGGCAAAATATTAAATACTATGTATTTCTGGTATTAATCAAGTCAGGACCAAGCACATCACATTAAGGAATGCCATATTATTCTAAGGTCCTAGCATTTGGCATGACATTTTGTTTCTGACCATGAATGATAAGCTCTGTTGTATTTCAGTACACATCCAAGCAGGGTTCCCCACATTCCCCTGAGAGCCCTCCCCACCAAAATGTATCTTAGCAAAAGACTGTTATTTGTAAGAAGTCTCTGTAGAGCAGCTTATCAGAAATGGCACACTAGGGGGGCACCTGGGTGGCTCAGTCAGTTAAGCAGCCGACTCTTGATTTCGACTCTGGTCATGATGTCACAGTTTGTGAGTTTGTGCCCTGCATTGGGCTCTGTGCTGTCAGTGTAGAGCTTGCTTGGGATTCTCTTTCTCCCTCTCTCTGCCCCTCCCCTGCTTGTGCGCGCTCTCTCTCTCTCTCTCTCTCTCTCTCTCTCTCTCTCTCTCTCAAAAACAAATAAAAGACACGGCACACTAGGAAAACAACTTATTGCAATACTGATTATTAATATTGACTTGTTTATACTTTACAAGTGCTTTGATTTACATATTACTAATTAGCATTCCTGATTCTAACCTTGCTCTACTAAAATATGTTCTCAACAAAATAGACTGTTAAAACACAGTCAAATGATGGTATATCACTCCTCCGCTCAAAACTCTGCAATGGCTTCCTAGGTATCTCTTGCTGGTACTGAAAATCCAGGTCCTTACAATGAGGTTGAGAATTCTGATATATACTCTCGCGCCCCCCCCCCCCCCCCCCAAATTCCCTATAAAAGGGTTTAAAATGGTCACCATTAGTATTGTCTGTTTAGTTCAGGGTCATTGGAACCAATCAAGTCAGATGATCTGGAACATGTTCCATCCCTTTACTGTTCAGATTTCTTCCCACTTCCCCAGCTCATTCAGTCCAGCCACAATGGTCTCCTTGGTCTTCTTCCCACCCTGCACTTCTGGGATAAACCCCACCTGGTCTTGGGCTGTGGTCCTTTTTCTATATTGTCACATTCAACTTGCTAAAGTTTTGTTAAGACTTCTTTCATCTATGCTCCTGAGGGATATTGATCTTTAGTTTTTGTGACTGTCTTTGTCTGGTTTTGGTGTTAGACCCATGCTAGTCTCAAAAAAGGAGTTGGAAAGTAGTCCCTCCTCTTTAGTTTTCTAGAAGAGTTTGTTTAGATATTCTATCTTAAGTGCTTGGTAAAATTCACCAGTGAATTTTCATTTTGGAAAGTATTTTCATTCAACTACTTTAATAGATTGCAGTGAAAAATAGATTTAACTTCTTAATAGATACAGGACTATTCAAAATCTAACCCTTCCTTCCTGATTGAGCTGTGGTAGCTCATGCTATTCGATAAAGTTGTGCGTTTTTTTAAGGTGGTTGAGTTTATCAGCATAAAGTTGTTCATAATATTTATTTTTCTTTTAATATTAGTAGAATTTGTACTGTCACTTCTCTAGTTCCTAATGTTGATAGTTTGTCTTTATTCTTTTTACACCTATTCCCCAGTTTCTGTGTTCCTAGGAGGAACCTCCATCAGTGTTACAGTCCTGACTTCTCACTGGTCTCTTAGTATGTCTTTCTAGGAGGGGGATCGACATAAATGATTGAGTTTGGGGGAAAGAACCAAGTTTCATTAATTTTCTTGTATCTTTTTTGGGATGTCTGCCTTCAGAGAATATAAATTTTCTAATCTTCCTGCTGTGAGTTTAAGACTCCGTTTGCGTTAGAAGATGCCTGTGGTTATCCAAATGTTTCTATGATTGAATAAGAGAGTCAGCAAGATATTAGCAAGTCTAGTTACCCTCTGACTCAAGGGGGGAAAATTGTTCCACAGAGTTCCAGGCAGAAGGACAAGGGCCACCACATGCAATGGTTGTGACCTAGAATTGAGCTTTGCCTGCTTTATATTCTGCAATATAAATATTTCAAAGCCCAGTAATAAAGGTGACATTTTGATCTCTTTGACTCTGTATTTACCCTGAAATTGATTGTGAACTTGAGGGTTTACTAGATTATCTATTTAATAGATATGATACCAAGAGAGAAAATTATAGGGTCAAACAAAGTTGGGGCTTGCCAATCGTAAGATGGTGGGGGAGGAATCATTAAAGGAGATTGCAAAATTAAGGCTAGAAGAAACCTGGCGAGTGTAATGGTTGGAAACTAAGTGAAGAAAATATTCTAACAAGGAATGGACAGTCATCTGTTTCAAAGCTGCTGGTAGGTTGACCTAAATGAGAGTTTATGAAATTGGTGGTATGACCATCTCCTCTCTTTCTGGTTAATTTTGTGAAAAGAGAAAAGCCATAACTCCAGCTGGCTTTAGTGGAGGCAGGACATCAGCACAACCTCCCACACTCAATCACTTAAACATCTCCCTCATGAAGGGTCTGCAGACCAAAGAGTGAGCAGTTTTTTGAGATCCAGGACTTTTGTGCTAAATTAGGAAAAGTTTAGGGCAAACTGGAATGAGTTAGTTACCCTTCCTACCCTCTTCAAGTAACACCTTCTACAAACACACACTTACAGGCACTAACAATGACACATAATCATAATCATACCACTATGACATTATCTTGTACCTCTCAAGGTAAGCTACCTCGCTGACCATGTATATTCATCTTAGTAGTGATGTAGACATGGATTGGGGGGGAAAGAAAAAGGAAAAAGGAGAATGACTGACCCATTCGATCACAGGTAAAGAGCCTAACCTAACAAGCCTACTTGAAATTGTAGAAGATAAAGACAGTGATCTCCTGATATAAGGCAATGGTAGTGAGATGGATGAGCGAGCACAATTCCATAGGATGTGGCTTCTCCTCACATGTGCAGGAGTTTTCGTTGGGCATGCAAGGAAATGGTAATCACTTACCAAGTAGGGAAAATGAGATTTGTGAGAGAAGAACAGTGATTTTTGTTTTAAACACATAAGGTTTGGAGTGCCTGGGGGTCACTAGCGAGTGTAGTATAGCACAGTGTATTTTTAAGGGCATGGACTTGAGCCTTCCTGCCTGGATTCAAATCCTAGCTCCTCACTCATGATTAGCTCTGTGACTTTAAGTAGACTTAATCAACTGAACCTCCGCGTTCTCATATAAAATGAGCAGAATGATGGTGATTCTTCCTGATAAAGTGATGATGAGGAACAGTTTCTGACACATAGTAAGTGATAGTTACTCTTCATGGACTAGAGGAGCTAGATCTGTGGGAACAGGGCTAATTAGAAAACACTGAGATGGAAATGCACTAATATTGACAGAAATGAAATGCCCAAAAGAACATATGAACAGAAAAGGTGGGAGATTGAAAAGTGTGTGTGTGTGTGTGTGTGTGTGTGTGTGTGTGTGTGTGTGCGCGCGCGCAGGAGGAGGAGGTGTAATAGCAGAAGGGCAGTTAGATAACCTAAAACTTTGGTGATTGTTAAAAAGATAGTATGTTGTATCATGGTACTAGAAGGGGTATTGTTTCTTGTCTCTATTTTTCAAAACCTTGCCAAAACTTACTTTAAAAAATGTTTTCTGCTCATAAATTGCTGTGTGTTAGCAGTTTGGGCAGGGATCAGCTGAGCGATTCTTTGGCTGGTCTTCCTGGGTGTCCCCAATTTGGCTGTAGTCATATGGTAGCACAACCAAGGGTGGAGAGCCTGCCTCGCAGATGTTGAGGTTGGGTCTTCCTGTTGGCTGGGAGTCTTATCCTCATGGAAGCTGGCCCAGGCTTTCTTATGTGGTAGTCTCAGGGCAGCAAGAGCCTGAGCGCAAAGGCTGAAAGGCCTTTTAAAGCCAAGACTCTGAAGTCATTTGGTGCCCCTTCTGCTTAATTAAGTCACAGGGCCAGCTTATATTCTAGGGGAGGGGAAATAGACTCTGTCTTAATGGGAGTAATGACAAAATTCATTGCAAAGAGGTATATACACAAGAATTGAAAGAATTCTTGTATCCATCTTTGTAAACTGTCAAACAATGGGCTGATATATTTCTCATGTCATTATTGAAGGCCTACCAAATGGGACCTCAGATGCATAATAAACTCCCTATCCCAAATTTTGCCCAGAATATGCCTTGTACATCATACACAAGGTAAGTGATGAGTATGGTAAGAGTAAGAATGCATAAAGGTGAAGTTTATGCCAGAGTTTGCACTCTGATGTGATATTACCTATTGTGAAACTCTCCCTTTGTGAGAATATGGGTAGCTGGCCAAGTGGACAGCAAGTGATTGTAGGGATGGAACTAAAGAGAGCATTCTGAGACCTGAGAGCTGGAGAGAAGAAGCCAATGTATCTTCAATATTGGGGAAATCGAAGTGGAAACAGACTCCATAGAAACACAAAGTCTCAAAGAACCAGGACAGAATGGAGACTGTACCTACAGCACTCACAGCTCAGCTCTACTTTCCAGTGGGGTTTGCTGTGTGGGCTAACAGGACCCAAAGGCAGGCAAGCACTTACTGTAGTGTTGACAGGGGGACTTGGTACCAAAGAACAGTGCCAGACTGATGATGCTCTGTTCTCTGCTCTGAAACCTCCTGGGCTATTGAAATCTTTCCTCCTCCCTTTTCTCACAGGCCAACCACAGCTCTTAACCAGAAAGTGAGAGAAGAGGTTACTGTTTCAGTAAGGAATAGAGCTGTTTACTGTTGGGGATGTTTCTTCTGCTTGCCACCACTGTATCTACTTTACTCACATATTTACCTTCAGATCCCAGTGAGTGGCAGCAAATTAAGATAGAGGCAGAGGTCCAGGACGCCATGTTTCCTTTGGTGTCGATGCCAAAGATGACCCTGTACTATGATGGGCCACAAAATCTTGCAGAGACCATAGGAAGATTGTTGCCCACATTTTTAAAAAGCCAAACCTTACCCCATCCCCAATTTTATCTGTAGTTCCTAGCTAGGCCCTCAAATTTTCTTTTTTTTTTTTTCTTTTGGAATTTGAATTCAAGAAAAATATATTGAAGGGTTCTTTGGAGCACAGTTCTTGTGACAGACTGCCTGAGATCTTAACGTTTACTGGCTATGTGAGTGTGGTAAAGATAATTAGCCTTCCCATGCCTCAGTTTTTTCAAGTGTAAGCTGGGGGCAGTGATGGTATCTACCTCCTATCCTTGTAATGACTAAGTGAGTTAATACATGCACAACTCTTGCAACAACACTGAGCGCATGGTTAGCATTCAAAAAGTCTCAGCTATTATTTTACTAGTCTTTGGTTGTTTTTTGATTTTTTCCATGCCATGTAAGGCATGATGATAAAATTACAGGAATAGTCCCAAATACTCCCATTTTTAAAACGTTTGCAATTAAACTGAGGAAATAAAGTATGCATACATAAAATATTTAAAGAAGTGTTAAAAGGCTATGTTTGAGAAAAATACATAGACGAATTGCCCACACAAGTACATCTGGGGAAAGATATTTAATAGGGGACATACCACTTAAAGGAGGGTCTTGAGAGGAACCCTGAAGAAATGGTATTTAGTTTGGGATGATGTAGGGGAATCACTGGTCAGTGTGGACAACCACACTAAATCACCCAGCTCCCGCACCCTTAACATCGAGTGTGTCTGGTGGGGAAGTCGTGTGCTGTTTTCTACTCCTCTTGTTTGATTCTTCTGAAACATTCTTCCACTCCACTTTCTTGGGTGTGTGGGTCAAAAGTTCAGGAACTTGTCACTTTGACATAATAGCAGTTTCCTCATATAGAGTTGCAGTTTTTGTCGTGATTTCAAAAGCTGAGTTTTCCACAGCACTATCTGCTTCTCTTCAAGGGCATATGAAAGCTGATTCAAAGAAAACAACGTTGGCCGTTCTTGGTGACAAGTAAGGCACTTCTTGAGCTTTGAACATTTTGTTTACTTCTTTGCTTAGTTCACACGCTTTGTCCAGATTCCATACTCTGGTGGAAATATGTGCGTAATTCTACAATTACATTTCTTCTTACGTCTGAAATTTCGTGCGGCAGTTTGCTAACAGCAATGACCATGTTTTAGTTGAGTCCTCCTTAGTGGTTGTAATGCCGTATTTCCACTTTTAGTCCAGTGACATAACTTTTGGCCCTTCTCTCTTAAGCTTTTAAGATATTGGTGTATCTTGCTGTATATCTTCATATATTGGCAAAAAAGAAAATCAAGTGTTCTTTTGTACTCTCTACCTCAGAATCGGTCTCCCTGGTATCTGTACTCTTCACTTTAATTCACACACAACACTACACAATTTGTCTCCCTAAAGCACAGTTCTGATGATATCCTTTCCTTTAAAAAACCCTCGATGGCTCCGGTGGCACAGAGTCAAGCCCACGTTCTGTCATGTGACATTCAAGGCCTGCCAGAGCCTCTTCCCAAGCAAGTTTCCCAGGCCTCCTTCACTCTTGCTGTTGTTCAATGCTCGCTCACCCTCTCTAACACTGTCTGTAGGGAGTTCTCACACCTCAGTGCAGTTGATCATGAAAATTCCTTTCACGACATTGGCCTTCTCTCCTTTCTTCCTGGAAATGTCCTGATCATGCTTCAAGGACTTTTCTAACTGGCCCTTCCTACCCTAAATAATTGGTCTCCATCTGGGCTCTCCAAGCTTTCGACTCCTTCCTCTGGCTAGTTGTTACCCATTGGTGGGCTTCTGTCAGTAAAAGCCAAAGTTTATTTAGAAGTGTTGAGACAGTGGGCTTCAGAGACTGACTGCCTTCTAAATCAATGAGCATTTGGGGAAAGTACATTTTAAAGCCTCCCATTTGTCCATTCCACTCATTACATTTGTTGTTCATAGGCCCTGTAGATTCTGACTTTGATTCGAATTTATCTAGAATTCTGATCATATGTTAGGAGCATACAAGTTGAAAATCAAAGGCACATGACCTAGTATGGGTGCCCCTCTGGGGTCTAGGGTTCTATTTACATTATCTCCTTTAGGCCTCACTGCAGTTGGCCTCATTAGTCTCACTTTACAGACAAGGAAACTCAGATTCCGAAAGTCTGATGATGTGCTCCTGAGGCACCTGAGGGCAGGGAAATGCAGTGGATACAGGCATAGGTGCCTGGAGACTACACGGATTTAGAGCTATACTGCTTGGGTTTGAATCCTGGCTCTGCTGTTAACTAGCTTGTACCACTTACTAAACCTTTCTGTGACTTAGTTTTCTTCACTGTAAAACATGATAGTAGTGTTGGGGCGCCTGGTTGGCTCAGTCAGTTGGGCGGCTGACTTCAGCTCAGGTCATGATCGCAAGGTCCGTGTGTCGGAGCCGCATGGCAGGCTCTGTGTTGGCAGCTCTCTCCCTCCAAAAAACAGACACTAAAAAAAATTCAAAAACATGACAGTGTCTTCCTCGTGGGTTTTATCTTTAAGATTGAAGTAAGTCACTACGTATAAATCCCATAAAACAGAGCATGGTGTGGTAAACATATGTAAGTGCTAGCTACTTTATTAACAACTCTAATGAGCACAGAACTAAAAAGTGAGTGAGTCAGGATGTGGACACAGGTCTGTTTGGCACCAAAAACTGTCTGCTTATACCGTCAAACTGCCTCCTGCTCTGCCCATTTGCCTTGAGATGAAAGGGTAGGGTGAATTTTTTTTGCTACCTTTTCCCTCAGGAATTCAAACCACTCATCACATTATCTTAAAGTGTATGACTAGTACTTCTCTGCGTAATTTCTGGAGATTGAAGTCTCCAGCAACCTTAGCAATGAGCGAGACGAAATTTCGAAATTATTTTGGTTTAAAAGGCACAGCCAGTATGGCACACATACTTCCTGGGGTTTGAAAACTCCAGAAGCATTAGCATGAAAGTCCTCCTACAAAGCTCGTTCCAGGGTGGCTCCCTCCAATATTAATATTGGTATTTGCCTCCTAGTGTTTGGACTGTCTACACCAGACCACACGGTAAGAAAGCCTTCAAAGCAGCTCGAGCGTGCTTGTTCCGGCACACATATTTATTAGCAGTTCTCTCCACCTTCTTTCCCCCATTAAGGGGTGAAGGAAAGTTTTGTACAGTTGTAGGAGTATGTCTTCCTCCTCACCCTTCTACCCCCTTCTTCTGTTCCACAGAAAGGCATGGGCCCCACATTGCTCAGGAAGAACAAAGCGGAGGTGAGAGGCAGATAAGAAAGGTGTTATGTTTGGCATGACTGGTTTAGGCTTAAGGTTGGGCCTAAATAGCCAGTTAGGGTGAAGGTTTTATATCCCTTGGGTATAACTTGCTGTGTCTGCATCCATATGATACCATATAATTAAAGAGACTTAGTTTGTGAGATGCATTCTTTCAGGGTGTCTCGCTTTTAATTTAGCGAAATTCATTTAAATCTGACAAATTCATTTTGGGCCTCGAGCCATGACATTAGACTAATTTCTGTGGATATAAATCTATATAAGATAAGACCAGCTACTTCCAGGAGTTCTAAGTCTTATTCAGAAGGCAAGCAAATACGTTTAACTGTAATATGACGTGTTAAGTTTTATGATCAGGCAAGTAGGAGAAATGGCCCAGATGACTGGCTGGGGTTGGTAGTGGTAGAGGGAGTAGTCAAGACAAGCTATCCATGAAGAGAATATAGGAAACTATCACATGGAAAAAAGAATCCATCAACTAAAGAGCAGGGCAAGACCTTAGAGGTGTGAAAGTACCTGGTTTATTCAACTGATCCCAAAATGGTAGTTTGAAAGTGTTCCAAATGTTTTAGAAGACAATCACCTTATGGCATCTATGAGGCAGGTTCTGTTCTTATTTTTACTTTAGAGGTGAAGAAACCAACTTGCCCAGTAATATAGCCAGTAAGTGACAAGACTTAGACAAGGCAAACTACCCCAAAGAAAGATACAATTGTTACCATTAAATTTGACTATTCTCTATACCACCTCTCTAGATTGCCCCTTCTCAACAAGGGCTAGCCATCAGAATCACCAGGGAGATTTCTAGAAATGTACAGATCATGGCATTTCCCTTAGGGAGTGATCTCCTGCCTCTTCTTGGTAAATGGCTCTACTATCCCACCAGCTGCTCAAACCTGAGCTTCAGAATGGTTCGTGACACCTCTTTCTCTTCTTATTTTTCGTATTCAATTCGTCTCCAGATTTTCTCAATTTTCCACCAAAAATTTATCTTAAATTCTTGCATTTGTGTGTTCACCTCTAATTTTAGCCCCCAAATCCAAGCCATCCAAACCAACTGTTCTCTCAACTTGTCTTGTGTCCCTCATCTAATCCATCCACATCACAGCCACAGCAATTACATCATCCTCTGACTCAGTCTTCCGATGGCCTCAAGTTGCCCTAGGACTTCAGTCCAAACCTTTATCATGGCTTACAGGGCTCTGCATGGCTGAGCCCATGCCTGTTCTCCCAGTTTATCTCCTATTGCCCTTCCTTTTGTCCAGCCACGTGGATGTTCTTTTACTTCCTCCAGTGTGAC
The DNA here is from genome assembly GCF_014898765.1 of Herpailurus yagouaroundi. NCBI lineage: Eukaryota > Metazoa > Chordata > Mammalia > Carnivora > Felidae > Herpailurus > Herpailurus yagouaroundi. Next base: position 49,441,157 of record NW_024412413.1, read on the forward strand.
CAGCTCTTTTCTACCTAAAGGGTCTTCCCACATCCTCCTGTTCCTTCTGTGACCATGATCATTTTCATACCTGGCTCCTTCTCAGGTTTCGGACCTTCCCTGACCCTCTTTGACGAAGAGTTATCTCTTCCGTCATTCTCTTTTAGGACAGGCTGTTCTTTTATAGTACCATTTGTTACTATTCATAAATGATTGCTTATTGAAATCTATGTTCCCAGCACAAGCTTGAAAGCTCCATGTGGGTAGGTATTGCACCCACTGCATTCATTCATTGTGTACCTTCTACCTGGCCCAGTGTATGGCCCAGGACAGATGCAGGATACAATCTTAATAAAGAAGTGATGAATAAAATAGATTCAAACCTACATGAGATTGGAAAAGAGGTCACTACATTTAGCAAGGAGGCCTCTGATGATATTTGCCTGGCTTGTCTCCGTTAAGTGATGGAAAGAAATCAAAACTAATGAATCCTGAAGTTGAATGAGGAAGCAAAAAGGAAATCAAGTTAATGTTATGTGGAGGAAATAATAATTACTATGTTCCAAACCTTGAACTTGGCACTTAGCATTTGTTAGTTAATCACTGCAGTAAACTTGTGAGTTTCTATTATCTACACATTTTGGATAAGGGTAAAAAAATCTCGGAAAGGTTAATAATATATGCCCAAGGTCATTTACCTAGAATATAGCAAAACCAGGACCAGGCCTGACTTCAGAGTCCATGCTCCTAGCCAATAAACCAATGGCTCTTGAGTGTGCAGAAGAATCATGGCAGTGCGTGGATTATTAAAACCACTACCACCAAGAGATTAAAATTCTGCTACTATCAAGACAATGAAATAAAGCAGGTCTCAAGAGCCCAGGAACAAGAATTTTAAGTGATTCTAAGGCAGGTTGACCTGGGGATCCTGCTCTGTGGAGCATCACTCCATGCCATGCTTCACAAGACAATAGATCTTAGGTCACTCACTCACAGCTTCTTTAAAAAAATTTTTTTTACATTGATTTATTTTTGATAGAGACAGGGCATAAGTGGGGGAGGGGCAGAGAGAATGAGACACAGAATCTGAAGCAGGCTCCAGGCTCTGAGCTGTCAGCACAGAGCCCAGCGTGGGGCTCGAACTCACAAACCATGAGATCATGACCTGAGCTGAAGTCAGACGCTTAACCGACTGAGCCACCCAGGCGTCCCACTCACTCACAGCTTCTGATCTAAGCTTAGGAGTCTCTAAAACTTAATTTCATTAATATATTGATAAAAATTTTTTTCTCACAAGCTTTGGTGATAAATGAGATCCCCTGTGAGGTGCTAACATATAGTCAGTTGGTGTACAATAAATGTTGGCTCTCTCTCTCCTCAACTTTTCTTTCAGAAACTTTCACAAGGTTAGGAATAGGAGAAATAGGCAGTAATTTGAAGTTGTGCTAATTTCTGGGAAAGTTTTACTTTATTTTTTCTCCCCTGTTCCCTCCATTTTATGGGTAGAGAAAGAGAGTTGCACAGCAGTTGAATAATTGGGGCCAAGGTCACAGAAGGTAAATGGCAGCCTCTGTGCTCTGCTGGTCAAGAGATTAGATTTGGAGAGCAGTCCATAGTAAATGCTTGTTTAATTGAATTTCAAGTTTAGCTATTTTTTCTATTGCTTTTCTCTTAGAACATAATCTTCCCTTTCTCCTTTTATTTGTTGACTTTTGTCTTTGACTCCTTTTAAGTGTATATCCTTGTGTTTTTAGTATAAACATCAAATTATTTTTAGGAGAACACATAGTATTGAAATCAAGTAAATATAGTCAGTGTGTCCGGTAATAGGTGGCCCATAAGCACAGTTAAGGAGAATTGTGCTGTGGGTGCTTAGAAATTGTTAATAGAAGCTCTAATAACTCTAGAGGCTTCAAGGTAGCATGTGTAAGAAGAAGGTGAATGAAGCCTTTGCCCAGAAGGGTGGGATGACTTCCTCCTGGATCCTTGTTTCATGCTGGGCAAGATCAGTAAGGACCCTGGGACTTTGTCTTGGGCCTTTCCCTTCCAAACGTAACACTGATTCTAAGCTTCCAGTGGCTTTTCTTCAGTTTTTCTCTGGCTGTGCCTCTCTCATGCAGAAGCATGTGACCCCAAATCCCCCTTTCCGTAGCCTTGATTTTAGAGCATGAACACATAAGCCAGACCGAGTTGAAGCCTCTGCCTGCGTGTCAGCTCAAAGCTTTATGTCTGTCTGGCTTGCCTTAGATAAGACCTCAGGAAGAATCCAGTATTTTATTTTTTCATTTGATGTTTTGATCCCTCAGTTCTTACATTGGTGCTTTTGCTTTTAAGATTCACTTTGTTTGTGCTGACATGTTTTATGTTTGGTCTCAGTGCCTGGGTTTTTAACTGCCCTTTATCTCAAAATCTTCGTATGGCACATTAAAAATATATATGCTCCTCTTCCTCTTTTTACCAGGAATAACAATTAATCTGACTACCTGGAAGTGGACTGCATTCTATTTTCCAAATTTATAGTCATGTAGTGTGTTAGGGTTCTCCAGAGAAACAGAACCAGCAGTATGTATAGATACAGAAATTAGATATAGATTCATTTTAAGAAACTGGATCATGTGATTGTGGAGGCTGTAGGAATTGAAAATCTTGAGAGGAAAGGTTGTCAAGCTGGAGGCTCAGGAAAAGGCTGCAGTTCAAGTGTAAAGGCAGCTTTCTGGCAAACCAGGAAAAGCCAGTGCTGTGGATGAGGTCCAAAGGGCAGTCTACTGGCCGAATTCCTTCTTGCCCAGGTGAAGTCAGCCTTTTGTTCTATCCAGGTCTTCACCTGACTAGACAAGGCCCACCTACATCGTGGAAGGCAGTTTGTTTTACTTAGAGTCTACTGATTTATTTTTTTAATGTTTATTTTTGAGATAGAGACAGCAGATAGAGAGGGAGGCAGAGAGAGGGAGAGACAGAATCTGAAGCAGGCTCTAGGCTCTGAGCTGTCAGCACAGAGCCCAATGCAGGGCTTGAACTCATGAACCGTGAAGTTTCAAGTTGGACACTTAACCAACTAAGCCACCCAGGCACCCCAGAGTTTACTCATTTAAATGTAAATCTCTTCCACACATCCTTACAAAAACTTCCAGAGTAATGTTTGACTAAATATTTGGATGCTGTGGCCAGTCAAGTTAACACATAAAGTTAATTGTCCACGCTTACTGTTTTTCAAACTGGATTCAACAGAACATTATTGTAGATGTTAATAGACTGGCATGAAAAATAAAGGGAAGGAGTTCGATGGTTAAAATTCTATGTGACGTGTCACCTACTCTGTCTCCCTCTTGGAGTATCATATTGTGAATTCATCTTTTAAAGACTTTGAGAATTCCTGAGGTCAAGAAAATTGCTTACTTTATGTAACTGCTGCCCAATGAAGGCAGGGCACCCCTAACTCCGTGGTGCTTCGCTTGACAGCTGCCTCCTCTACCAACACATTGGGAGGAAGCTGTTTCTCTGGAATTCCAAGCCCCGAACCTTGGTTCTCAAGATCTAAGTTGCAATGAAATGTTTGTCTAAGTGTGAAAGATATGTGCTACCAACTAATCCGATAAAATAGGACAACCGGCTGTCCACAGGCTTTCAAATGCATCCCAGGCAAAGGCGTAACTTGTCCATGTTGTGATGAGGCTGAGCTTTCCCGAACATTGCTTGGTGGTTCCAGTTCTACCGTCCTCTTCGCCCTTGAGAGTCCTTTCCATTTTGTTTTCACTTCTCTGTGCCACACCATTTAACCTCCCTCTTTTGCCACATCGTGTTTCTTCTTAATACCTCAGGGAACCCAACGGAGTTATGCCACAGAAAGAGCAAAGCTTTCATTGTTTTCTTTATACATGCTTTCCTCCTTCTTTACTTGATGGCAAAGTCTTTCTCACCCTGTGCTATGTGCCATTAGTTGTCCTTCCCTAATTAAACTACCCACAGGCTGGAATTACATTGTGTACATGAAGTGATAACAGTAGATATTTTTAGTAGTGTATAAACATAGGTTTGTTGAGTTTTATTGAATTAGTAAAAGTTAAACCAACTTGGGGAATCCAGACTTTCCACCTCCTCTAACCACTGGCCCAGGTTAGGTCCGTGGCTTTGACATGACTTCCTTTGAAATGCTTTCTGGAGGAAGCTAGTTGTACGTGTTCTTCTCATTCCTTCCCTTCCCTTTATTTTTGGGAGAAGTAGAGGCAGCATTTCCTTGAGTTTAGCATCGCCTCTTGCACCCCCCAATAGTAACTTCCCTGTTGAGACGGACCCATCCACATACACACCTTTCCTCTACTTGTCCCATGGCTGTCATGTATCAAACTCTAGGTGACTCCTCTGAATGCAGAGAGTCTTCCATCCCATGTCTGTCTGTTGACCTGGATGCCTCATTAATCGTGAGGATGAGTCACCCAGCCCTGTGGTTCCTGATGGCTCCCATCTCTATACCATAGCAGCCCATTCCTATGATAAGACACTACATTGCAAACAACTTAGAACTCTTCCATCTCAGAAATCAAAAACCTCTCTCATTAGAGACTGTTTCTCCGGTATTTATTTTTCTTTTAAAAATGTAGGTACCCTAAATGGCTTAAAACTGCTATCTGTTTTCAGAGGATCACTACGGGCCTTTCATTCCCTAATCCTAACCACCTCCAGGATAGGTGAAGAAAGGGCCATAGAAGACTTTTAGTAGAGACATTGGAACCCAAATCCTGTGTGGTGGAAACCATCCTTGATAGCAGGCTAGAAAGACCAGGCTCCTGGCTTCCACTGCCTTCTCTTCTGTCTCCAGGCTAGGAAGGCAGTGGTGCAGATGCATGCTGTTTAGAGGACTGAGCGTTGTAAATAATAGAAGGGGTGTGGGGTTAAAGTCTCCTGAGGCTTTGAGACGAAGAGATCCTTTGGGGATCTGGTTTGGCCCTGATCTAGGGCTGATGCTGGCTGGTGCCAGGGTCAACACAGAGCAGGCTTCTCTGATACCAGAGGCTGGGAGTATGGCACTGAATGGAGGAATCAGGAGTCTTGTGGCTTGTTAGTTTTTTGGATCAGGCCTTTCAGGAGGAGCAAGAAGCAAAGTATGTTTCCTTCTGGGTCATTCCAGATAGTTCATTAGTGTAGAACAAAAGGCAACAATTCAAGATTGACACCCTGCATTAGAATCAAGGGTGTGCTGGGGCACCTGGGTGGCTCAGTTGGTTCAGCATCCAACTCTGTATTTTGGCTCAGGTCATGATCTCCCGGTTTATGAGGTTGAGCCCTACATTGGACTCTGTGCTGGCAGTACGAAGCCTGCTTTGGGATTCTCTCTCTCTGCACCTCCCCCCACCCTTACACACACACACACACACACACACTCTCTCTCTCTCAAAATAAAGGTTAAAAAATCAAGAGTGTGCTAACTCTGGGAGATTATGGAGCCAACCTAGTATGGTGGTTATGGTGTGGACTCTGGAGCCAGACAGTCTTGTGTGATGTTGGGCAAAGGTCTTTACCTCTCCTGGCCTCAGTTTCCTCCCTTGTAAAATGGGAATACAAATAGTAATAGGTTGGGAAGCATTAAGATATATCCAAGTGCCTTGGCCACTGTTGATCTGCATTCTTCTTATTTTCTTATGGTGGTGAAGCATCCAGAGCAGGCAAATGATGAATACTTGCTGAATGAGTCAAGCAATGCTATTTGGTTGAGAACACTGACACAGACACACAGACACAGAAAAGTCCTTTTTTTTTTTTTTTTTTTTTTTAAACAAGCGTTGACATGGAACATCTAACATTTTAAAAAATATCAATTTCTCTCCCACCTTTTATGGTCATGCAAACTGCTTAGGGTCCCAAGTAGAGGTAATTGCCAAGTAGACATGACCATTGTTGAAGCTTCAAAGCCTCATATGTTAGGCACTCCCAGGACAGTCATTGCTGCAAGGGTTGGAAAAGATAAGTCTAGGAAGTCTGGATAAGTCTCCAGCTTTCCCTGAAAGATCAGTAAGAGGCAATGGATTTAGCCCTCTGAGATTAGGGTGCCATGGAGGTAGGGGGCAACGCTAGCAATGCCCACCATTCCAGGAGTATCAGCTAGAGGGCCTCCCATGAGGCAGAACATCTATAAACCCATCTGTCCAGTCCCGGCAGGAGGCTGATCCCAACTTTCCCTGTTACTTCAAAAACACTGCATCTTTAGTTAATGTGACTTGAGACACTTGGCATGAAGAGTAAAACCAATTAGAAATAAAAAGCAAAACAACCTGGAAACCACAATCTAACGAGTGGGGCTCAGGAGGCAAAAAAGAAATGTCAGAGTAGGATGTGCTACATTTCCACACTACGGTACTGACAGCAGAAGCCTGGCTTTTTTTTTTTTTTTTTTTCTGATAAAGTGAACACCCCCACATAAAGGAACATCAGACCTTTCCAAACTCAAAACTCCTTGCTTGTTCTAACCTTCCAGAGTAGCTGAAGGAGATCTGTGACCTAAACAGGAACCAGGAAAGCAACAGCTCGCTCTTGCGTTGGAATCTGGTGTATAATCTTTGTCTATCATTCAAAACTCCTCTTGCCTTGTAGATTGAGCTAGGGTGTGGCCAACAGGGCAGGAGTGAGTCTTGGCTTGCACAAGGTCAGGCCACCTCTGATCCTCGTACTTCAGCCCCATGGTACTGGTAGGGGAGGGAACAGCCAGTGGGTGTCAGCTTGCTGTGGTCTGACTGTCCTTTTGACATTAGCACTGCTGAGTTCAGTCTGCCTTCCTCTCCACGTGGGGTTGACTGCTCATTAAATAGGAAGGAAATAATAAGACCATTATTCACGAAGATCAAGGATCCAAAGCTACTGGCAGTATACTGCAGACAATACACATAAATGCTAACATTTGGGACTTGGAGATGAGCTGGAATGTCGTCTCAAGACCCATCCCATGATGCCTCTTTAAATCCACCCCTTGAAATATGCGATCTATGAGGATGCAGCTCCCTCTGCATTTGAAGGTTATTTGGGAGGAGTTACAGGGTATATGGCAGTGAAAAGTGGCAATGTTAGTTTCTGAGAGAGACCACAAGAGAAAAACTGCATTTCTAGTGGTGGTTAGACACTTTAAATTCTTAGTAACCAATTGTCAAATAATTGAACCACAGCCCACATTTTGATTAAACTAGGTCAAATTTAAGTTTGTGTTGCCTGACTTTTGGTAAAGTGGGCTGGTGTGGCAAAGAACCACCACAGCAGTGCTGCTCCAGTGAGTACACACAGTGAGACTATGGCATTTATTGTAAGTGTGCTTCTAGTCATAGCAGCTTCTGTTGTTACTGTACTTTCGGAAGCAAGTAAGTGAACTGGGTTGATATCAACTGGAAACTCTAAGGCTCCGAGGGCTATTCCCAGATTGATTGAGCTGCTTACCCTTTATTTGCCTCAATTTGTTCAGCTAGAAATGTGGGCATGATACTAAGAATGGGGCCAGGCATAAGGATTAAATGAGATAATACATTTAACACCTGATAGAAAACCAGGCACATAGTAAAAACCTAAATAAAAAGTGGCTATTATCTGAGCCTAGAAAATTGTTACCATCCCTATTTTTCAGAGGTGGGAAAGGAAGCTGAAAGGGTCCAGTAATTTCCTAAGGACACCAGACAGTAAATGATGCCATGAGGCTTGGCACATGGATGGTATCTGGAGTGACCTTCCTCCCTCTTCCCTAATATGTGGTCCAGCCAAGGTAAGAACTCAGAGTCAGGGAAACGTACTGAAGTGAGAACATGGACTCCATATAGTGAATAAAGCATGTGGGGTGCAGGGCACAAGTTCTGATAGGTTTATCAGGTCAGCGAGAGTTCATCAAACTAGAACAAAACCTAAGAGGTAAACTTGGGTAGAATCAAGGCAATTGGATGGACAGGGATGTGTTCTGAGATGCTTATTGGAGAGGACAGCACAAAAGGTCTGTGAGTGTGCCAACGGGGTACAGGAAGTGGGATTTGAAATCAGGGAGATTGGAATACAATGAAGAAACCAAGAAGAGGAGGCATGCAGGGCCATATTTTTCTCTTTTGAGCAAAATACATCCTTTGATTAAAGATATATTCCTCAAATTGGACTCTGAAGACCAGAAAACCACGGATATATTCTTGTGGCTTAGTGAAAATTAGTTTTCTGTGAAAGAAGTATGTACATAACTCAACTTTGGGAAATGCTGAACAAGGGCTGTTCTCTGCCCCTTGATAGATAACTGCATTGATTAGACAGCATCTTCACAGTAATCCAGACTTCAGAACCACTCTGTAAATTACTCCTTTCAATTATACAGAATTCAGCTTATCAATGATAGTGTCACTTGCGTCAGAGGATAAGCAGCGTTTGGCTCAGGTCCAATGGTGGACCTGAGTGTTCATGGGGTTTCTTAGGTATGTGGATACACATTTATTTTATCTTCTAAAAAATTTTCAAGTTTATTTTTGAGAGATGGAGTGATTGGGGGTGGGGGGGCGGTGGCAGAAAGAGAGGGAGAGAGAATCCCATGCAGGTTCCACACTGTCAGCACAGAGCCCCATGTGGGGCTCAAACTCATGAACTGTGATACCATGACCTGAGCTGAAGTGAGACGCCCAACTGACTGAGCCACCCAGGTGCCCCTGATGGTACACATTTATATGTGGCAAAAGTTAAAAATCTAAAAATATCCAAACCTGAATCAAAATATACGATAATTAGATTATTGTGAATCTCCTGCTTTAGAGCTATACTATCAACACTTTCAATTCCTTAATATTTTAAGGTTGCTTTCATTTTATTTTAAAATTACAGTAGTTTTTCTCTCTGTGAGCTTCAAATATTCTGTTGAAACACCTAATTGTTATCTCAAATCACATCACCTATTGCTTCCATGGTTAATCTCTACACATTGGATAAAATGATAAAGACCTAGGGACTAGGAAAACCACCAGATGGACAAAGACTGGATCTCTGAATTATTGCATGGAAGGAAGATGCTTGCTAATGTGAACACTTGCCCAGGAACTTTTACAACAGCAAGAAGCAAACTTCTATTGTGTGAAGATTCTACCTTTTAAAACCTTCTCAATCCAGTAACTCAATTGGAATAATTATTCTGATGCTGATACATTTGATTTCTTAGCTCAAATAATAGAACATCTTGCTTCTTGTCTTCCCAAACCAACAATACAGTAAGAATGACATATTCATAACTATTGAATAAATGCCAATTGTTCTAATGAGTTTGGACATCCCTCATCTCAATCTCATAAGAATCTTACATTATAGGATTTTCAAATCCTCATTTAAAAGATGCAAAACTGGTAAGATTAAGGCACAGAGAAGGGAAATATTTTGCCTACGATCAGACAACTGTCAAGTGGCTAAGTTTGGAAACTAGATTATTTTGACTCAAGTTATATTTTCTCCTGTAAATTTTCAACCATGTACCAGTTGCACATCCAAATCACAGGTGTGCTTATGGCAGAGACTGCTTCCTGCTCCCTGAAATCTACTTCTTCCTACTGGCACAAGAGCCACACTGTAATTTCCTTCCTCCTTTGCACTTAGGTGTGGCCATGTGACTGACTTGTCCTCAACAGAATGAGAGCAAAGGGAAAATTCATGCCCCTTTCAGTCTGGTCCATTTAAAACTTCCCGCGTGTGTTCCTCCATGCTAGTTCTCCCTCTGTTAGATGGAAGCAAAAAACAATGAAACCTTAAGGTGTGGAGGAGCCTGCAAGATGGAAAGGGTCTTGCTTACTGAATGAGTGTATGGAGAGGAACCTCCCTAGCAACCTCCCTTTAAACCATTTTGTGAGCAAGAAATGAATTTCTATGTGTTTAATCTGCTGACATTTTGGAATCTGTTTGTTGCTACAGCCTACCTCACCTCAACAGATATAGAGAAAAATACAGTTTCCTGGTCTGTTTTCTGGTCTCCAGACCTCCTGGGTTAGAATCTTTGTGATAAAGCTTAAGTATCTATAATTCTTAAAATTCATTCTCCTGAGTGATTCTGATGTATCTGGTCTTTGACAATTATGTACTTCATTCCACAACTGACCTTTTTCCCCCCTTACCTTGCTAAATCCTTTTAGTTGTATATCTTGGGGAAAGGTTTTTCCAATTTCAGTTTTGTCTGAATTTTAAAAGAAGTTATAGGCCAACAATTTTTACTGATTCAGAAACAGGTTCACTTATTTTTTGATATTTTCTTTAAAATTCAATCCATTTGAGCCAGGGAATTTAAGATGTTTCTTCTCATGATCAGTATTTTGGGTCATCTGTTTCCTTCAGTCCTTCCATCTGTCTGTCCATCCATCCATCCACCTACCTACCTATGTTCCTTTCTACCTACCATAGCTAAATAGCTTTCCTCAAAGTACTTTCCTTCAATTTTATTGTCTAGATATAGACTATTTGCATTGTACAATTCCTTGCAAATAACATACAGCAATTACAACACAAGAACTCAGTAGCTATTTATGTGTTTTGGTGATTACTTTGAAACTGTAAATGCTCCCTTAAAATTTGGAGATCAGTAAGAGTTCCAGATATGGTAAGGCCTCCCCCAGCTATTTTTGTAGTTTAAAATTGAGATCGCATTTGCTTATATTATTGTCATTATTTTTTATTTTTTTAATTAAAATTCAAGTTAACAGACAATATAGTCTTGGCCTCAGGAGTAGAAGCCAGTGATTCATCTTGTACTATATGACACCCAGTGCTCATCCTGGAAAGTGCCCTCTTAAATTCCCATCACCCATTCAACCCATCACTCCAGCAACCTCTCCTCCACCACTCCTCCAGCAACCCTCAATTTGCTCTCTGTATCCAAGAGTCTCTTATGGTTTGTCTCCCTTCCTGTTTTTATCTTATTTTTCCTTGCCTTCACCTATGTTCATCTATTTCTCAAATTCCACATATGAGTGAAATCATATGGTATCTGTCTTTCTCTGACTTATTTTGCTTAGCATAATACCTTCTAGTTTCATCCATGTTGTTGTAAATGGCAAGATGTCGTTCTTTTTCATGACTAAGTAGTATTCCAGTGTGTGTGTGTGTGTGTGTGTGTGTGCGCGCGCGCGCCATATCTTCTTTGTCTATTCAGAAGTTGATGGACATTTGGGCTCTTTACATAATTTGGCTATTGTTGATAGTACTACTATAAACATTGAGGTTCATTTGCCCCTTCGAATCAGTACTTTTGCATCCTTTAGGTAAATTCCTAGTAGTGCAATTGCTGAGTGATAGGGTAGTTCTAATTTTTTGAGGAAACTCCATACTATTTTCCAGAGTGGTTGTACCAGTTTTCATTCCCACCAGCAGTGCAAAAAGCTTCCCCTTTCTCTGCATCCTCACCAACATCTGTGGTTTCCTGAGTTAATTTTAGCCATTCTGATGGGTGTGAGGTGGTATCTCATTGTGGTTTTGATTTGTATTTCCCTGATAAGTGATGTTGAGCATCTTTTCATGTATCTGTTAGCCATCTCCATGTCTTCTTTGGAAAAATGTCTATTCATGTCTTCTGCACATTTCCTCACTGGATTATTTGTTTTTTGGGTGTTGAGTTTGGTAAGTTCTTTATAGGTTTTGGATACTCTTTATCAGACATGTCATTTTCAAATATCTTCTCCCATTCCATCAGTTGCCTTTTAGTTTTTTTTTTCTTATTGTTTCCTTCACTGTGCAGAAGCTTTTTATCTTGATGAGGTCCTAATAGTTTACCTTTGCTTTCATTTCCCTTGACTCCAGAGACCTGTCAAATAAAAATTTGCTGTGGCCAATGTCAAAGAGGTTGCTGCCTGTTTCCTCCAGTAGGATTTTGATGGCTTCCTGCCTCACATTTAGGTCTTTAGTCCATCTCACATATAGGTCTTTAGTCAATTTTGAATTTGTTTTTGTGTATGGTTTAAGAAAGTAGCCCAGTTTCATTCTTACACACGTTGCTGTCCAGTTCTTCCAGTGCTATTTGCTGGAGACTCTTTTTTTTCCATTCGATACTCTTTCCTGCTTTGTTGAAGATTAGTTGGCCATATATTTGTAGAGATCCATTTCTGGGTTCTCTATTCCACTGATCTATGTGTATGTTTTTGTGCCAATACCATCCTGTCTCGATGATTACAGCTTTGTAATACAGCTTAAAGTCCAGAATTGTGATGCCTCCAGCTTTGGTTTTCTTTTCAATATTACTTTGGCTATTCAGGGTCTCTGTGGTTACATAAAAATTTTAGGATTGTTCTATCTCTGTGAAGAATGTTGATGTTATTTTGATAAGGATTGCATTGAATGTGTAGACTGCTTTGGGTAGTATTGACATTTTAATATTTATTCTTCCAATCCATGAGCATGGAATGTTTTTCCATTTCTTTGTATCTTCTTCAATTTCTTTCATAAGCTTTCTGTAGTTTTCAGAGTGCTGATCTTTTACCTCTTCGGTTAAGTTTATCCTTATATTATTTTATCCTTTATTTAACCTTTTTTCTGACTGAAATTGACTATGGAAACTCAATGCATTGATATGTTTGATCTTTTTATCAGATGCCTTGAATATTTGTAATAGGATGATACTTAAGAGGTGGTGTGCATGAAGAAAGGCTTTGCTATATCTAGATTCATTGATAATTAGTAGAAAGCATCATATAAAGATAACTAATGTTTCATAGTGTGCTTACTGCATGCCAGGTGCCCTTGTAGGGACTTTGCATAAATTAAGTCCTTTAATCCTCAAAATGATCCTATGAGGTTAAACCCTATGTTTATCCTCCTTTCGTAATGAGGGCACCAAGGCATGTAAGCATGAAGAAAGATGCCCAAACTACATGGCAAGTAGGTGATAGTGTTGGGATATGAATCCATGTAGCCTTTAACTATATCCACACAGCCTATTTTAATAGGTAAGTATCGATTCTATGTGATTTTCCTTTCCTTCCATTCTACAGGTATGTTAGCTTCCTATTGCCTCATAACAAATTACCAGAAATTTTAGTGCTTAAAACAGTATACACTTATTATCTTACTGTTTCCACGGGTCAGGCATCCAGACTTGGTTTAGCTGGGTCTTTGCTTAGGGTATCACAATACCTATAGTCAAGGTATTGGCCAGGTCATGGGTTTCATCTGAATTTCACGTTACTCTTCTGAGCTCACAAAATTGTTGGCATGATTCATTTCTTTATAGCTGTGGGACTTATTATGGCAGCTTGCTTCTTCAAGGCCAGGAAGAGGATCACTTTGTGACCTCATTGAAATCCAAAAGCCTCTTAAAGGGCTTCCAACTGATTAAGTCAGGTTCACTCAGGGTAATCTCCTTTCTGATGAATTTGCCAACTAATTTGGGATCTTTTCCAAAAAATGTTTATTTTGAGAGAAAGAGTTAACAAGTGTGTGGGCTCATGTGTGGGTACAAGTGGGGGAGGGGCAGAAAGCGAGAAAGAGAATCCCAAGCAGGCTCCAGGTTTATCATGAAGCTCCATGCAGGGCTTGATCTCATGACTGTGGTATCATGACCTGGGCCCAAATCAAGAGTCGGACATGTAATGGATTGAGCCACCTAGGCGCCCCTAATTTAGGATCTTAATTACATCTGTAATATGCTTTCACTCTTGGCGTAAAATGTAACCTAATCAAAGATGTAACTGAATCGTGCATGTAACACCAAGGGCATAGATCACGGGGGGCCACTTTAGAATTCTGCCTACCACAAAGGCACAATGTCTGATCCCTTCCTCTTTGGGTGAAGGAGATGGATAAGTACTGTCTTACAAGATGATATCTCCATTAGAATCAATTCATCAATCTCCGCTTACAAAAATATCATTTGTTAAAAGTTTTATACATAAAACTTTCCCTCTTTAACTCCTTTCCAGAAGAATTTTTTGCACACTGAAGGAAGGTGGATGGTACAAACAAATAACTTTCTTTGAGTTTATTATAAATTTACTTTGACTAGTTTTCCAGGGCATTCCTTAAGATAACCTAGTTACTTTTGTTCTATGATCACCCATCGGATAAAAATCAAACTACTTACTGTGGCAAACAAAGATCCCCCCTGCACTAACCAAACCTACCATGTTGCCCTCATCTCGTCTCACTACCTTCTCATCCCATCATTCTATCCCATTTCCCTCATGCCTCAGATCTCTGCACATGATGTACCTATATATATGGCCAGTTTTATCTAGTACCTTTTATATCTCACCCTCCACCCCCCACCAATCTGCTGGTATCTTCTCTGGTTCTTCAAGACCTGACTGTTATTATTTCTTTTGTGAAGCTCTCCCCAGTTTCCAAGTAGAAATATAAAAGCTGCAGAAAAAGGATTTGGGTTCTAGGTTTAGCTGGAGGGTAGAATGGGTGATAATACTGATCTGAACCCCTTCTGAAGGGTCCTATCTCATTCTGGATTTAAGTATGTTATAGAAAAAAATACTTTAGAAGAAAATAAAATGGACTTAGGAAATCAAAGCTAAACTAAAAATATACATGTGGACTCTTAACATATTCTATCACTAAAGAGGTTGAGAAATAAATGTCAAATGTGTTCTCTAATGTCTGGGACTTTGTTCTTTTCTAACACTCCAGTAAAAGGAGCCAGAGCTCTTTAAAGGCTAGGTAAACGTTTAAGTCTTGTGTGAATGCAGGGATGCTTTAAACATACCTAGCATAGTGTTGAAAGGACAATGGAGTCCATTTTGAGGTAGTTCCACTATCTAACTCAAAACCATTTGAGCATTAAAAAATAGTCATAAACAAGGTTAGTTCATGATTCCATGAATCCATAATGATAGTCAAAATGGGAACAGGTGAAGTTCACAAAAGACATCGTGAGGTGAAAGAAGGTTGAACATAATTAGATATGCTTAATTTTTATTGATTTTAAGAGAATTGTGGTATTGACAGAGGTGAGTGTTTGGTTTCTTTTATTGGATATATGGTCCTTTATTAAATTCAGATCTTTACTTTTCCTGTATGTAGGCAAGGTAAAGAGAATTACGGGTAATACTAGGAGTTATGAAAAAGTAAGAAGCATACCAAGAAATAAGAAAGGTTGTGAACAGAAGTGTAGGAAAACATGTGTAGAAATCGAGGGTTGAAAGGAGATAGATTTGTCACATACCTAGAGTGAACTCAGTCTTTCATCTTCTAGGAAACAAAGCCTCTTGGATGATTGGACTAATTATCAAGAGATACTAACAAGCATAAGTTGATTATAATGCTAACAAATCATGCCAGAATTGTTTATAATAACGAAAGGAAAACACTATGTCTTGTGGGCCAAGTAAACCTTTAAGAACGTATCATTTCAGGAAAACATGACAGATTGCCAGAAACCAAAACTGTGTGAAAGATGTGGTCTTGGAAAGACCCACTGACAAGTACCCTGTGACTCTAGAAAGGAGAGAGGCGGGCAGGGAAGGCAAAAAAAATGGCTACTGGATTAAGTTTAAATCACTCTGGAAATTTCAACCAGGGCCCAGGATTAATTAATTGATAATAGCCTGGAAACTGTAACATTTGTCGTCTGGGACAATATTTCTTCCCCGTTGGTTAAAGGTACCTTGACACTAGAAGGTCTGGACTAACTGAGAAATATGAATAGGTGAGCCAGTAATTTTTAATATGCTAAATGAGTATATAACAGTAATTATCATTGTCACAATCTGTATTCTACTTTTCCTGTTAATCTACTTGTCTGCTCCTAATGTACAATATTGTTTATGTATGTATACTTTTAATATATTGCTTATCATCTGCCTACCTTTTTCTCACCCTTTTTCCATTCTTGTCAGATATAAGCGTAAGGGTCATAGCCTATTTTTAAACTGCTATATTGATGTATGACTGTCCAAAAATGTAGATATTTAATGTATACAAATTGATGTGTTTGGAGGTAAGTATACACCTGTGGAACCATTGCCCCAATCAATGCTATAAACTTATACATGATCTCCAAAAGTTTCCCCCTGCCTCCTTTGTTTTGTTGTGGGTTTGGGGTCTATTTTGATCACTGATGTATCCAAGAACCCAAGACAATACTTGTCACATAGTAGATGCTCACAAAATATTGAGTGAGTAATTGTCTCTCAAAGGTTCTTGTCTTTGTAAGTTGTATGTTTAAGGTTTTTGAATCATTTAAGAAAAGTCAACTCATTAGACTTGTAACTACATTGAAATTTTAACCAGCATCTTGCTGTTTGAGCCTAACACAGGTTGAAGGACATTTCCAAAGAGAGGGAGGGTATAAGTGGAGAATGGTTCTGTGTGCGTGTGTATCTGTGTCACATGCTGTTTTATGGCTAACCTGGCAGGTAGGATTATGTGCTAGCATAGACTTTCTGAGAGGGCAAGCCCTCTATGAAATGGATGTCTATAGAATTCCATTTTCTGGAGTTTTTATCCAGATGGATTTCAAGAGGGAGACAAAGCTCTTTACCCTTGGAGGGTGGGTCCAGGTATTATTTTCTTTTTTCTTTCTTTATTTCTTTTTTTTGGCTGAGGAAACTGAAACTTATATACAAGTTAGGTGTGACAGGGAGAACATTTTTGGAATCTCTCCAGATGCATCTTTCTTTGTCGATGAATTAGCTTCTCTCTCTGCAACCTGTCTACTGCTATGCCTTTAGAAAAAGAGACTTACAAAATACCACCTCAAAATATATAAAAAGATGGTATGCAAAGAAGATATAAAAAGAAGTTCCTTATAGGTAATGGGATGTTTTCTCTTCCAATCTGTAGCTGCTAAGCAAGAAAGGAAAAGTCAGGGACTCAGGTTTTCAGTATATGCATCCTGCTCAGAAGGTTCAAAGAAGACTCCAGTTTTTCCCCTATCACTGCTTGAAATTCTGGCAAAGGCTCTTTGCCAACATACGAAGTGATAGAATAACCGTGGTGTTGGCAAGTAGCTAGATGGATGAGGCAGAACTTTGACTCCTGGGGTTCTAAAAGGTCCTTTAGGCCTCAATGAGTGGATGTGTTGGTGCTTAGAAGACCAGAGAATTGGCAGAGGCCCGAGGATGCACAAAGAGCTGTAGTGGGAGAAGATCCCCCAGAGGCAAATGGTCAGGACCAGAGTATGTGCCAGGAAAATATTCAAAAGCCCCATCTAGACCCAGTGACCCATCAGCTGGGAGGGGACCAAACTGTTCGCTGAGGATCTAGAGGGCTTTGTCATGCCTTGACCTTGCTGCCATGTGATCACATCAGCCCCCTCCTCCCCATTTTGGAAAGAGCAGAGGAAGAAAGGGGAAGTTGGAAAGAGAAGAACCCATTTAAAAGAGAAGAGACACTAATACCTAATATTGGCAACCCTAAAGGGGTGCTTTCCATCCCCTGGTACCCAGTGAGGTGATGTTAATGAAGATGTGTAAATCTATGATAGAAAATAAAGGAGCTGCATATTCTTCATATGTCTAGGTAGTATTTGGAGTTTCCAGCCCCGCTACCTGAGGGACATATTGAAGCCTACCCAGGTGTGAGGGGTGTAACTTCAGTCTCAGTCTGGATCCTTAGGACAAGGTTCTATCCAGTTAGATCCAGCATTTAACATTTTGTTCTTGGATGTCAGCAAAACCTTGCTGCCCTACAAACAGTTGCTACATAAAAACTAACTCAGCCTTGGAAAGTCCCCAAAACAATAGAATTCTGTAAGCATTGGAGCAAAGGTGGCATTCAAGCTGGAGAAGGGAAGAAATCCATCTGACCTGAGTTCAGGAAAGGAGGAATGTGATCTGGGATCCTGAGGGGCACATGGGCAGACAAAGGAGTGATGGGAGTTGGGAAAGTGAACTCTGTTAAGCTCATGGTGTGGTGTTTTTTTTTTGTTTTTTGTTTTTTTTTTTTCTCTCGGTGTCATTTCCAATATGGACTCACAGAAGTTAGATGCTTAAAGCAAAAGAATAGGATTAATTTCCATGGGCTCACACTGAGGTGGTCCTGGGTCAACCAAAATGTGATGAAGGCAAGTTTTGTTTTTGAAAACTCCACTCAACTGCATTAAAGAAGAATTTGGCTCTTAAAGGTATCACAGCAGTAAGAACAGTCAGAATTGGCAGATTCAAAAGATGATTTTCATGTATCAGTTAGAGCCAGGGCTCAACAGCTCTCCTATCTACAGAAGAAAACTTAACCTTATGACTGAAGGTGATAAAGTAGAAATGAAATAATGAGCTCTATTAACAACAATACAAAAAGACTTTAGTGTTTTTTAGACCATGCATTTTGGGACTACTCTGAAAAAGTAAAAAAGCAACATTGCAATGATCTCAAATATGTGAGAACAGTATAAATAAGTATTCCAAATAACGCACACCATCCTTCCTGACCCTGAGCCCTTGTATCGAGAATACTTACACAGTTTTTGGCTAAATTGTCAAGGTAACTGCCTCAGCTCTGTAGTTTACTTTTACCTTTTTAGAGCGATTTGAAAGCATCAAGGGAGGAAGATGTGGTACACTGGTATTTCCAGCTATACAAGTGCAGTATTAGTCACGATCATCCTCAGACCAACATGGATGGTTTGGGATATAGAAATATCCTATTGATTCCAACTAACATAAACAGTTTCTCTCAAAATTCCTCATCTATGAAATGAACACTAGGTATTTTTATGCACCGTGGAGGAAATGACCTGAGTACAAAGACCCAAGTAAGGTGCCGTGTCATGCAGAGGTTAGAGATAGACCAGTTGGGTCCAAGTCCAAGCCTCCTATCACCTGCCCATTCAGACTGTTTCAGCAAAAACTATTGGCAGAATTGAAAAACTTTTAAACCATTAAAACCATTCACCTTTTCCATGTATGTATCAAAGAAAAAAAAGAGGTGGGGCTTAGGTGAGAAAGGAAGTAGAAATAAGAGAGTTGGGGGAATGATGGTAAGAGGAATAGGAAAATTTAAATTTTTACTCCAAGTAATTTCTAACTTCAAGATTAAAATACCATACGTATGTAAGGAGATTTCCTCAGCCTAACATCAGTGAGATGAACACTCATTTTGATTCAGTTCTCCAGTTCAGGGCTGGGCTGGTGCCTGTGTATATGGACTCTCTCTCCATTCCCTCTGCACCCCACAGTGTGCATCTACCGGTCAGAGTGATTTAGAGACATGTTCATTGGTCCATACACAAACTGAACTCAAAGACCTTGGCCTCATTGATTCTGGACTAGTTCATCCCTCATTTTCTAGATTGGATTGCATTAGCCAGCCAATGGTTTTCTTAAACATCACCAGGAGAGAAAACATCACAATTTATTACTTCCAACCTATTTCAGTGTTGAATGGAGTGCTTAATCTAAATCAATAATGTAATTAATAAATGGATGTAGGTGAGCACTTTTGAGAACAATGCTGAGAATTTCATCCTTAACAAAAAAATAAATTTTTCCTCCTAATCTCGTCCTGGCCTCAGGACTTACTGTTTTCCCAATAAGTTTATTTCTGGAAGTAGCTAAAGAGAGATTTCAAACCACAAAATCAGAGAATCTCAGAAGCCAGTGTGCTTTGTTTGCCCTATTTCTTAATGTCTTATGCCCTCTGGTGGTAAAATCTGGGGACTTGCTGTGTTTTCACTTGAATTCTTCTATATATATATATATATACACACACACACACACAATATTTTTCTATGTATATTTTTTTACCTTTTCATAAAGGAAAATGTTTTCAACATCTTTATTTTGAGAAAAAAGTATCCTTTTATTTTGAGAGTGTGTTAAGTTGTCCCTTTAAAACAAAACTTTGGGGGCACCTGGGTGGCTCAGATGTTTAAGCATCTGACTTTGGCTCACGTCATGATCTCACAGTTCATGAGTTTG
Organism: Herpailurus yagouaroundi; assembly: GCF_014898765.1. Classification (NCBI taxonomy): domain Eukaryota; kingdom Metazoa; phylum Chordata; class Mammalia; order Carnivora; family Felidae; genus Herpailurus; species Herpailurus yagouaroundi. Next base: position 49,460,959 of record NW_024412413.1, read on the forward strand.
AGGCCTGCATCTTCAGGCTCTGTGCTGACAGCTGGGAGGCTGAAGCCTGCTTCCCATTCTGTGTCTGCCTCTCTACCCCTCCCCTGCTCTCACTCTGTCTCTCTGGCTCTCAAAAATAAATAAACATTAAAAAAAATTAAAAGATAAAAAAATAGAAACAAAACTTTGTAACCAGAGATGGTTGGGGGTTGGAATGGTTTTTCTTTTTAATATACATTTTTTCAATTTTTCCTTTGAAATAGTTTCAGATTAACAAAAAATTACAATTGTATAAAATATAGTATAAAAGTTCCATAACCTTTTATTCGGCTTCCCTAAATATTAACATTCTACTTAAATACAGCACAGTTTTCAAAATTAAGAAATCAACGCCATTCCGAAAGGCAAGAACTGAAACTTTACCAATGTCAATGTCTTGAAGTTGTCTGTGTGCTCCTTACCAGTGCTCCTACCTTCCTCCTCTTTGAGGAATATACTAACTTGATTATTTTATAATTTTCTGGCTATTTATTTTTGCTTTTACTACATATCCATATATTGCTAAGTAATAAGTAACTCAGATTTGTTTGTTCTTGGGTGTTATAAAAATGATACTATACTGTGCGTGGCCCTCAGAGACCTGTGGTTTTCATTTAACATTATACACCTACGATTCATCTCTCAAAGTATGCAGCTGTATTTCCTTCACTTGTGCTCATATATAAATTCTATGGTGTGATTTGACAAAAGCTGACTTATCTATGTTCTCTTGATGGATATTTGGGTTGCTTTTGTCTGTTTTGTTTTATTGCAACTAAGAACAATGCAGGATCGTTCTTACATAGATCAACATCAGGAATGCAATATTTTGGGTAACCACTTAAATAGACCATAATGCCACGTTAAGATCTTGGGAGGGGGGAAGCTGATAGGGTAATAAATTATATTACTGCTTTTGTCAAAAGAAAAAAACATTACTAGTGAAATTCCTTACACTGACTAGATGAGAGAAGGAAAACAAACAAAAAAGTTCATACCTCATTCTCCTCCTCTTTGTCTACTGTGGCAGCTGTATCACTAATTATAGGGAACTGAGTGGGAGTCTGACCAGGACTGACTGATGGGTGATAGCACTGGACTGGACCAGCAAGCCACATAGATTTAAAAGAAAGTGAGTTTCACTGCATGTTACAGACTTCATACGCACAGAAAACTACACAAGATTTTTGGCTATAAAATTGATAAACGCTCAGTTCTGGTCCACCTTCCAGTTTGCTTCCATGGTGCAACCCGTGTGATCTTACAGAAATAAAGATAGTTAAATGTCATCCCCCTTCTTTAAATCTTTCAGTGGGTTCCCCTGGGTCTCTGAATAAAGGCAGAACTTCACACGGCCCCTCCTTCAGTCTCCAGGTGCAGTTCCATGCCATGCTTTCCCACACTGACACTCTAGCCATAATGAATACCTGCAGTATTTTGTCCCCCTGCATCCCATCCAGACAGCATCTTCTCCAGGAGGCCTGTCCGAATCCCTGCTATATATACCCCTTGCATGCCTTCTGGAGGGACGTGTTCTGACCCTCATTACATTCCATTTTATCCCTGAATTGTCATTAAACTCTTGAGGGTACAGACTAATGTAAGATTCTCGATCCTAGTGCCATGCTTTACATAGTAGGTACTTCATATGTTTGTTGACTGAGTGAATGAATAGATATTATTTTCTTACCTTTTTTGGCTTCTTGGCATACTCATCTCTCCTATAGGATATTTTTTTTCTTCCTGCAGGGGAAATGACTTTCCTATATCCTCAGGATTGTCACCATCATGAGCTGTGGATGGTCATAAACTTTTCAAACTTTCAAGAGAAACCTCAAATAAGTGATCTGAGATGTTTTTTAAGAAAATAATCACCTGACCTGTTTTTTCCACTTTCTTTTCTGTATGGGAATGATTTGTAGCTGTCATTGGGATGAATAATCCCTGGGCTTTTATAAAATGCAAACCCAAAAATGTTCTTTGAAATCTGATCATGCCATTTCTAAAAGGCATCACTTTCTGTCAAAACCCTGGTCCAATCCTGGCAATTGATATTTTACAAGTATCAGATGTATTCTCTGAACTGTTTTTCTTTACCTTTGCCAGTGGTAAGAGCCAGTTTTTATTGAGTACCATCTATGTGTCAGAAATTCTTCTGAATACATGGCATATGGATTACTTTACGCAGCAGATTTAATTTTTTGCCATTTTACAGATGAAGAAGCTGAGGAATACAGAGACTAAGTATCTTGCCCAATAGTAATAAAAGGAATGGAACTTATATTTTCAGGGGAGCCAAATCCAGAGTTTATATTCTAAAATTGCAATAGACCACTTTCTTCAATAATTCACCCTACCATACCTCCTGGACTATGTAATATTGTTTGTATGCCATATACATGTGTATTGTTATCTTCCCAATAAGGTCTTAAGATCTTTCTTTAGAGGGAATGTCTTATCTCTTTAGCCTCCACAATATGTAGTATAGCGCTAGACACATTTCGTAAATACATGCTCAGTTGCTTTGCAAAATTTAAATTCTCCCCTAGTCTTAGGAAACTGTATATAGGGTTTTAATAAGTTAAAATAAAGTACCGTATTTTTAAAAATCTCTAAATTTGTTGATCTAAGAAATGAATTTATGATATTTTTTATAATGCAATAAGAACTCAAGAAGGGGAGGAGATCCTCATGACATCACCTATCTACCGTCTCTCTTCTCTATCGGGCCTCTAGATGGATGTAATGGTGTTTTGATGATATTAATGAAACTGAGTGACTTTTGACTTATTTTCTTTGTATCAACTGATTAATAAGCATTAATTTAACTCATTATCTTTCATAGCTTCCTCTCCTGAGGGCAATGGCTGTTCTCTGAAGGAGTAGGAAGCTTGTTGTTATTGTATGAGGGTGTAACTGAATTCTTTTTCATTCCCAAGGTCACCCCCAACTAAGCTTGTGAACTCTAACTCTAGTAATGATGTGTGTCTTTGTCACCTGGAATGCCACCCAATGCCTGAGAGATTAAAATATTCCCCTATGCCACAGTGAATGGGGTTTGGGGAGGGCATTGTGGAACCAACCGTCAACTCCAAGGAAATAATAACGTTTCATTACCAAGACCTCTTTCCTTCATGCAGAAAGACCCAGCAGGCTACCAGACTTGCCTGCACATGTCTGAATTTACTGAATGTATGTTTACAAAACATATCTGGTAAGTTACAATTCCATTAGTATTCTCTCAAACCAATGTAAAACTAAAGAAAGCAAAAGAATAAATAATCGTATATATTAAATTACTGCCTCAAAGCTTCCATAGTATAAGAATGTCTTGCCAGAACTTTTGCCATATTATTTTTTTTATTAATAAGTACTTCTTGTTCTAATCATTTTGGATTACAAAAATACATGTTCATGGTCGAACTATTGGAAATCAGAAATGTATGTTTAAGTGTTTACTAATTCATAATCTCTTCACTCAAAGATACTCACTGTTAATATTTTGGTATATTTCCTTTCTCTAGATAGGTGGATATATAGATTTGTAAGATAGAAACATAACTGACAAATATTTATAGATATAGATACAAATTTCCACTGACTCCTTTCCTTATTTCATGGACATTTTCCCTCAATGACCTTTTTAAAAAGGCTTCAAAATGTCTATTGATAACTATATAATGTTCTATTCAATCTGACATTGCTGGGTACTTTGATGCGTTCACTGAATTGAACACCAGTTTGTGCTTCCAAATCTTGATAAGAGAGGAAAGTCAATGAGGAGCTACATAAACAGAGAGGGAGGTTTTCTAAAGGAACAAAACAGCCTTCATCTGCCCAATAAAATCCTGGAACTAAAACATAAAGAAAAAGAAGTTCTTGTTTTGAAAGAGGGCCTAGAACTCAGATGCTTACCTGAGATTTATCAAAGCAATTCAAGTCCAGTGGAGCTCTGTTCATGTCTAAAATCTCTCACTGCTGTGCAAGGGTAGGAAAGTGACAAAAACACATCTTTATCAGATTTACAGCAACTTAATTTTCTTAAGCTAAGTGGCATATATCACAAATACAACCTTACACACGGCTTTGGCTGCTCCTGGTGGTTACCAGCTGGTGGGAGGACATTAGGGAACAAGAATTGTAGACAAAATCAAGGGACGTTCTCTGAACCTTAGAATAGGCACAGCCATATTACCTCTACTTACGCAGACAATCTACCTTGTCTGTTACTGTGTGAAGTAAACACCTGCTTTGAGGTATATTTACCCGGAAAAAAACTGGTGACTAATTTGTCAGCTGAAAGATCACAGACTGAAAGGAATGAGATTAGTCCTAAAAGAAATTAGGCTGAGGCATGTAGCACAAAAACCAAAAAACTTCACTTCAGTATTGTGTACAATGAAGCATGCAAGGCTTTTATAGCACAGAAGTGCAAATTAAAATATATACTATTTTATACCTGTTAAACTGAAAGGTTTAAAATGAATGTGGCCAAGGATGTGGAGCAATGGAAACTCTCACACGGTGCTGGAAAAGCACAGGGCAGTTATGTATTCTCTCATAAAGCTGAAAGTATATATGCCTTTAAATGGAGCTTAGGGAAAGCCAGAGAAAAATTAGGATGTTTTTTGTCATTTTTAAAAACATACTGAGATATAAAAGGTGATGAAACTTCAGGGTTAAATGTCTTGCACCCTCACTAAGGTTCAGGAGAAAGAACGTGGTGTACTGGTGTGCAAGGACCAAGCAGTGGGAGCATCTTTCTCAGGCACAGGTAACGCGGGGTGCATTGTCTATAGAGACTTTAAAAACAGAAAGATAACCAACTAAAAGTCATTCTGCTTCCTTATTACCACCCTACGCTAACATTTCTAAACAATATTCCTCCCTGAATCAAAGTCTTTTGTTTTTCTAATTTCTTTACAATTATTGTGGTAATTGTATATTTTTGAACTACCTCATCCTTTCATTATCATTGTTTTCTATGGAAGTCAGTTCAGAGAACTTTCAGTGATTCAGTCAATCACTAATACTCATGGACTCAGCTACATAGTACCTCCGGGGATAACGGGATTGGAGGGAAATTTTCTAAAATGGTATATTATACCAAGCTGGCAGATAAAGGGAAGGCGTCAGTAGAATGGGAGAGATCAAAGAGAAGGGGTGATATATAATTCATCAAAGTCTGTAGGCTTTTGTAGTTGTGGTTCCCTTTGGTGACTCTGGGCCTGACCGTGACTGTGCTTGAAGAATGGGACAATAACACATGTGAGGCAAACAGACACCTGTAAAGTGCTTGCACACAAAGGCTCGCTCCCTTTTGGCCCTTGGGGGGGACCCTGTAATCACTAATGGATGTTCTAGATGATGAGTGACACATGGACTAGCCACTTTTGTTACCCAGCTGACATTAGGCTGATTTCCAGACATGTAAGTCTATTCTAGACCATTCTGTCCCAGGCAAGCCTCCAGCTGGTCATGTGAGTGAATACAGCTATAATTAGCCACACTGGCCCACGCGAGCAGAAACATCCAGCTTACCGTTAGAGTTGTGAGCAATGCTGTATGATTGTTGTCTTAAGCCACCAAGTTTTGAGGTGATTTGTGACACAGCAGTTATAAAGTCCTTGAGTAGATGAGTAAGGATGTCGTAGAAGGCAGAGGAAGAAGAGACAGATTGATCTTGGATACAAGATAATATATATCTATGTTCAAATCCCACCCCCCACCGAAACACAAACACTCCTTCTCCCGCTTCCCCTCAGGGTGAAGAAAAAGAATGTAGGCTCTGAGCTGCAACTGTCAAAATTTAAATCCTGGCTTTGTTCCTTGTTGGCTGGGTGGTGTTGGGCACACATCTTATTCACCTGTAAAATAGAGATGATGGTATTTACTTCACAAAGTTGTTGAAAAGATTAAGTGATGTATCATATTATCATGTGGATCACAATAAATGATCATAATAAATGTTTTAAGTGTTAGCTAAGTAGGTACCTGAGTGAAGATATAGCATAAATTTGAGGTGAAATGATAGGAAAGGTTGAGAAAATATGTATCAGGTGACATCAAAATTTTTAGGAATACGGGATGTAAGATACCTTCAGAAGTAAAAGAACAGTAAGAATCTGAGGATAAAGAAAATGAATAGTGGTGAAAATTTTAAGAAGGTAATTATGGAAGAATTTCAAAAAATGGTTGAGTGTCAGCGATAGTCTAATTGGAGTTAAAAAGAACAAATACATCAAACACTCGGTACAGTTCTGATTTTCTACAACCGTGCTCGGTAGCTCAGGGGTAGAATTAGCGAGAACAAGTAATGGGATCGTTGGGTGGCAGATAAGCAAAGAAATGGGATCATGGGAGCTAATACTAGAGATAGTTGGCCATATAGCCTAAGTTGACCTGGAAGCAAGAGAGATCATAAAGGAACTGACTGAGAGAACAGAATGGGGTCAAAGGGCAAGGAGTAGGAGTCATATAGACCTACTTGAAAGCTGGAAGCTGCAGGGGTGTCTGGGGTGGCACTGTGAGTGCAGGGCCTGACTCGGGGCTCAAACCTGTGAACTACAAGATCATGACCTGAGCTGCAACCAAGAGTCAGACGCTTAACTGAGCCACCCAGGCACCCTAGAATCAATATATTTTAAAGCTAGGAAAGGTTTCAGAGAATACCTCATCCAATTTTCTCATTTTGCTGATGAGAAAATTGAAACCCAGAGACATTTAGTGACAGAACCGAGTGACTAGGATCCTGTCTGCCTTTGTCATTTGTTTGTTTGTTTGTTTGCTTGTTTGTTTTTTCCTGTGTCACATGTATGTCCAGAGAAGAAGTCGGGTTCCTCAGGACAAGGACTTCTTTGAATCTGTAGCATTTACATGTTGGAATTCTCAATAAATACTCTTCCCAGTAACAAGATGCTTTACCAAACTACATGAGACAGCAGGAAGAGGAATAAATTATTGTGAACAGATTTTACAATTTAAAAAAATCATTGTTTTTCAAACTCTTAGATGTATAAAATTTTCCAAACAAAAGGTATTTGAAAGGTTTTGTTTGTTATATAAGATATTCAGGTGTTTCCATCTTTAAAAAAAAATTAAATCCAAGTTAGTTAGGGGCGCCTGGGTGGCGCAGTCGGTTGAGCGTCCGACTTCAGCCAGGTCACGATCTCGCACTCCGTGAGTTCGAGCCCCGCGTCGGGCTCTGGGCTGATGGCTCAGAGCCTGGAGCCTGTTTCCGATTCTGTGTCTCCCTCTCTCTCTGCCCCTCCCCCGTTCATGCTCTGTCTCTCTCTGTCCCAAAAATAAATAAATGTTGAAAAAAAAATTAAAAAAAAAAAAAATCCAAGTTAGTTAGCATATAGTATAATAATGATTTCAGGAGTAGAACCCAGTGAATCATCGGTTACATATAACACCCAGTTCTCATCCCAAGTGCCCTCCTTAATGCCCATCATCCATTTAGCCCATCCCCCCACCAACACCCCCCAGCAATCCTTAGGTCTGTATTTTAAGAATCTCTTATGGTTTGCCTTCTCTCTGTTTTTATCTTATTTTTCCTTCCTTTTCCCTATATTCATCTGTTTTGTTTCTTATATTCCACATAAGTGAAATTATGTATTTAATCTTTCTCTCACTGATATTTCACTTAGCATAATACATTCTAGTTCTTCCGTCTTTGTTGTTGCAAGCAAAAGGAAGTTAATCAGCCTCAGTTTTGTTCCTTTAATTTACTGCTACCGTCTTTAGGATGTATGTGGACCAATTCAGTCCAGTGTAGGTTACAGATACTTGTTTGAATCCCAGCAGAGGAAACTTCTCCCAGCCAACCCTTTTGCCAATTAACTGGAAGAAGCTTACCTTTGGAGTTACTGATTTTAATTTCATTGTGGAAAAAAGAGCATCAGAGTCAATTTAATAAACAAAAATCTTTATGCAATTCAACTTAATTTGATAGTATGGATTGGGGAAAAAAGTGGAAAAAACAAAAGTAAATATAAAACTTGGGAGCTAAACCAATATTGTTGCCAGAAATTACTAATTTCTTCAGTTTTGAATTTTAATTCCAAAAAAAAAAAATCAATCTATTACCCAAGATTATTCCTTGCCTGTAATATGTGATTTGTCATTCATTACCTTGAACAACTTATTCTCTGAACCCATTTGAAAACTGAGTACGGAGCCTGCCATTTTCATTCCAAGTCTACCTGTGACCATGTTAAGCACGGTCACAACATAGTTTAATCAAAGCTCACTGTGAACACTATCACAATTTAGTCAACACTCTACATGATCATTTCAAGATGGTAGCTCTGAAATTTCAGGACAAGCTTGTGAGCATCCCGAACTAGAAAAACTCTTCTAGTAATTCTTCCCCTGAGCTTAGTTGGGGCATTCCAGACATGCAGCCATCCTTCCCCCTCTCCACTTCACCTTCCTCCATCCCCTTCCTCCCTTACAACAGAGAAATGACAACCGCCACCCACTTTCAGTCAGTTCTCCTAATTCCACCCACAGCAGTCCAAAACATAAAGAAAACACATGTATTTGTTTAAATACGTAACTTGCAGACAGCATTTTCACAGAAAAAAATATTCTCACCCTCTTGGTGCTAGTCCTCTGTGTATTTTTCTTCCAGACTTCTTCTTCCCCAAATGACTACAGTTTTTGCTGGCATTTCTCTGAAAGTATATTCAAGCCCTCGTTAAGACTCAGAAGGGCTCCCTGAATTTGCAGGCAGCTTCCTGTGGGGCTGACGTTTTTCAGAATGCAAGCCTGGTGTGCAGAAGGTGGGCAAGGTGTTTGAAAAAACAGGAAGCACCTGTAAATGTGTGACTTTATTCCTGGAAGCAGAAGGCTCCCTCTGAAATGGTTGTAGATGCTTCCTGCTGTTTCACCTATGAGCACTTTTTCAAAGCCTTTAAGTACTTTAAAGACCAAGAATGGGCTTCCAAATGGCAAAATTATTTACAAAGTCTGGTGTATCCCTGGGCATGGTGGAAATCCATAGCTTTTTTATTTTGTTTCCCACGCAGCTTTCTCCTTTTGCTGGGGATATTGATATGCATGTAAATTCAAGTAGGCTTTTAAAAATTATTGTTATTGTGGTAAAAACATAATATGATATCTGCCTTCTTAATACATTTTTAAATGTAGTGTATAGTATTGTTAATTATAGACTGGATGGAGAATAGTAGATCTCTAGAACTGTTTCATTTTGCGTGACTGAAACTTTAGGCCCATTTAACAGCAACTCCCAGTTTCCCCTCACCAGCCCCCCGGCAACCAGCATTCTACTTTCTGCTTCAATGAGTTTGACTGTTTTAGATAACTCATTTAAGTGGAATCATGAAATATTTGTCCTTCTGTGACTGGCTTATTTCACTTGGTATAATGTCTTCAATGTTCCTCCATATAGTAGCATATGACAGGATTTCTTTCTTTTTTATGGCTAATATTCCATTATGCATATATACTATGTTTTCTTTATCCATTTATCTGTCAATGAGCAGATAAATGTTCATTGGGTTGTTTCCACCTCTTGGCTATTGTGAATAATGCTGCAATAAACATGGGAGCGCAAATCTCTCTTCAAGATACTGATTTCAATTCTTGTAGTTATGTACTTAGAAGTGGAATTGCTGGGTCATTATGGTAGTTCTATCTTAAATTTTACAAGGACCCTCCATGTTGTTTTCCATAGCAACTGCACCATTTTGCATCCCACCAACAGTGCACAAGTGTTCCAATTCCTCCATATCCTCACCAACACTTGTTACTTTCTAGTGTGTTGTTGTCGTTTTGATAATTTTAGGCTGCTATAACAAAAATACCACAAACTAGGTGGCTTAAACAACAAACATTTATTTTTCACAGTTTTGGAGGCTTAGATGTCAAAGACAAAGACACTGGCAGATTTGTTGTCTGGTGAGAGTCCACTTCTTGATTCATAGAAAGTTGTCTGGTCACTGTGTCCCCACAGGTCAGAGAAAGAGAGCTCTGGGCTCTTCATCTCCTAAGAGCACCAATCCTATCATGGGGGCTCTACTTCCATGACTTCATCCAAACCTAATTACTTCCCAGAACCCCTGCCTTCAAATAGCATCACAACAAAGATTAGGCTTCAACATATGAATCGGGGGGCGGGGGGAGGGGAGCACACAAACATTTAGTTACTAGCAGTGGCCATCTTAATAGCTGTGGTGATATTTTATTGTGGTTTGCATCTCCTTGATGATTAGTGATGTTGGGCATCTTTTCATATACTTGTTGGCCATTTATATTCCTTTTTTTTTTTTTTTTTTTTGAGAAGTTCAAGTACTTTGCTTAGTTTTTAATCAGGTTATTGGTGTTTTTGTTTTTGTTTTGCTATTCAGTTGCAGGAGTTCCTTATAGATGTTGGAGATTAACCACTTATCAGATACATGGTTGGCAAATATTTTCTCCCATTTTATAGATTGCCTTTTCACTCTATTGACTATTTTGCTGTGCAAAAGATTTTCAGTTCGATGTAATCCCACTTATCTATTTTTGCTTTCGTTGTTTTTCATGTCCTATCCAAGAAATCGTTGCCACGACCAAGGTCATGAAGCTTTCCCCCTATATTTTCTTCTAGAAGTTTCAGTTTCAGGCCTAATGTTTATGTCTTTAATTCATTTTGAGTTTATTTTTGTGTATGGTGTAAGATTGTGGTCCAGTTTCACTCTCTTGCATGTGACTGTCCAATTTTCTCAGCATCGTTTGTTGAGGAGACCATCATTCTCCATTGTGTATTCTTGGGCATTCTTGTTGAGGATCAGTTGATCATCCGCATGGGGTTCTCTCTTCTGTTTTATTGTTCTATATGTCTGTCTTTATGCCAAGACCACACTGTTTTGACTACCATAGCTTTATAACAAGTTTTGAAATCAGAAAGTGTGATGCTATGTCTGTTCCTTTTCAAGACTGTTTTGACTATTCAGGTTCATTTGTGGTCCCATATCAATTTCGGGAGTGTTTTTTCTATATCTGTAAAATATGCCACTGGGATTTTAATAGAGATTGCATTCAATCTATAGATTGCTTTGAGTAGCATGGCCATTTTACCAATAAGTCTTCCAATTCATGAACACATGATGTTTTGCCATTAATTAGTGTCTCTTAATTTTTTTTAGCAGTATTTTATAGTTTTCAGTGTACAAGTCTTTAATTTCTTTGGTTAAATTTGTTCCTATGTATTTTATTTATTTTTGATACTCTTGTAAATGGGATTATTTTCTTAATTTCTTTTCTGGATTGCTTATTAGTAGTATATCAAAATGCAATGGATTTTTGTATGTTAATTTTTTTTTTATCCTGCAACTTTGCTGAATTTATTAGTTCTAATAGGTTTTTTTTTTTTTTTTTTTTTTTTTTGGTGGAGGTTTTAGATTTTTTTACATATAAGATCCTGTCTTATGCAGAGATAATTTTACTTTCTTTCTAATTTAAATGTGTTTCATTTCTTTTTCTAGCCTAATTATTTTTCCTAGGCCTTTTAATACTGTGTTGAATAGAAATGGCAGAAGTGGGCATCCTTGCCTTTAACCTAATCTTGGAAAAAAGCTTTTAATTTTTTACTTGTGGGTATGATGTTAGCGATGGGCTGTTTTATACATGGTACTTTTATGCTGAGGTAATTTCATGCTATTTACAGTTTTTTTTAAATGTTTTTTTCATGAAGAGGTGTTGAATATGTCAAATGATTTTTGCATCTTTTGAGTTATGTTGTGTTTTTTAACCTCTGTTCTGTTAATGTGGTGTATCACATTGATTAGTTTTTGTATGTTGAACCATACTTGCATCCCAGGAACAAACCGCACTTGGTCATGGTATATGATCCTTCTTAAGTGCTGTTGAATTTGATTTGCTTGTATTTTGCTGAAGACTTTTGCATCTATATTCATTAGGGACATTGGTCTGTAGTTTATAGTGTCTTCTGGCTTTGGTATCAGAGTAATGCTGGCCTCATAAAATTAAGTTGGAAACATTCCCCCCTCTTCAATTTTTTGGAAGACTTTAAGAAGGATTGATATTAATTCTGCAAATGTTTGGTACAGTTCACCAGTGAACCCATCTGGTCCTGGGGTTTTTCTTTTTTGGAAGGTTTTTGATTACTGATTTAATCTCTTTACTAGTTGTAGATATGTTCAGATTTTTTATTTATGATGCAGTCTTGATAGGTTATACATCTAGGTATTTATCCATTTCTTCTCAATTATCCATTTTTTTGGCATATGATTATTCATAGTAGTCTCTTATAATCCTTTTTTTATTTTGGTGGCATCAGTTGTAATGTCTCCTCTTTCATGTTTGATTTGTTTGTCTTCTCTCTTTTATTTATAGTTAGTTTAGCTAAAGGCTTGTAAATTTTGTTGATCTTTTCAAAAAGCCAACTCTTAGTTTTATTGTTTTTTCTATTTTCTATTTCATTTATTTCTGCATTAATCTTTATTATTCCTTCTGCTAACTTTAGGCTTATTTTGTTCTTCTTTTTCTAGTTCCTTGAACTGTAGAGTTAGGTTGTTCTATTTGAAAGCCTTTTTGTTAATTTAAGTATCACTATACAATTTCCTTTTAGTACTTCTTTTGATGCATCCCAAAAGTTTTGGTATGTTGTGTTTTCTTTTTCATTTATCTCAAGATATTTTCCAAGTTCCTTTTTGATTTCTTCTATGACCCATCGATTGTTCAAGAGTAGGTTGTTTAATTTTCACATATTTATGAATTTTTTCCAGTGCTCCTACTGTTATTGATTCCATTTTATTCCACTGTGGTTGGAAAAGATACTTTGTATAATTTCAACCTTTTTAAGTTTTTTTTAGACTGGTTTGGTGAACTGACAGTGAGCTATCCTGGAATATGTTGCATATGCTTGGAACATGTATTTTGCTGCTTTTGAGTGAAACATTCTGTATATGTTTATTAGGTCCATTTGGTCTACATTGTTCACGTACTCTGTTTCCTTATTGGCCTTCTGTCTGGATTTCTATCCATTACTGAAAGTGGAGTATTGAAATCTCCTGTTATTGTGCTGCTGTCTATTTCTCCCTTTAGTTCTGTCAACATTTGCTTTATATATATATATGATATATATATGATATATATATATATATATATCATATATATATATTTGATCTTATGTTGGGTGTATATATATTTATAATTGTTACATATTCCTGGTGATTTGACCCTTTTTTTGTTATATATTTGTCTTTTGTGGAAGTTTTTAATTTAAAATATATTTTGTCTAACCATCTCCTCTCTCTTCTGATTAGTATTTGCGTGGGATATCTTTTTCTACTCTTTACTGTCAGCCTATGTGTGTCTTTAAATCTAAAGTGAGCCTCTTGTGCATAACCTATAATTTTGCCTTCTTAAAAACCATCCATTCAGCCACTCTGTCATATATATATATGTATATATATATATAAATTTTTAAATATACATATAACATTTGTTTTTGAGCATCCCAAACACATTGTGCTGTGCTCTCAGCACAGAGCCCAATGTGGCGCTTGATCTCACAAACTATGAGATCATGACCTGAACTGAAACCAAGAATTGAATTTTTAATCAACTGAGCCACCCAGGCACCCCACACTTTATGTCTTTTGATTGGGAAGTTTAATTAACTTATATTTCAAGTAATTGTTGATAAGAAGAACTTATTACTGACATTTAAAAATTATTTTCTATCTTTCTTATAGTTTCTGGTTAAGGAATGTGATACGTTCCCTTCTACGCCTAACATTCAGATCACCAGTCTAGTTCTGGGACCCACACCTTAGGAGAGGCAATTTTGTCAGTGAAGAAAAATATCCCAATATGATAAAAGAAAGATCTGCAAATCATGATATTATAAAGAAAGGTTGAAAACACTGATAATATTTTTCCTGGAGAAAAAAAAATATTTGCGGAGTATTCTAGTTGTCTTCAAATATTTGAAATATGGAGTAGAATTTTAATTTTCCTCTATACAGATCTTCCCTGACTTATTATGGGGTTACTTCCCAATAAACCCACTGTAAGTTCAACGTATTGTAAGTCAAAAATGCATTTAATACACTTAACCTACCAAAGAAAAATACACCTAACCTACCAAATGTCACCGTTTAGCCTAGCCTCCCTCACACATACTCGGCATACTTGCATTAGCCTATATTTGGGCAAAATAATCTAACATAAAGCCTATTATATAATGAAGTGTTGAATATATCAATGTATTGAATACGGACAGTGAAGAACAGAATGGTTGTATGGGGACAGAATGTTGGTTGTTTACCATCACGATCACATGGCTGACTGGGAGCCACATTGCTGCCACTGCCCAGCATCATGAGAGAATATTATAACACATATTGCTAGCCTGAGAAAATTCAAAATTCAAAAATTCAAAGTACGGTTTCTATTGAATGTGTATTGCTTTTGCACCATCGTAAAATTGAAAAATTGTAAGTGGAACCATCATAAGTCAGGGACCATCTGTAGTAGCAAGTGTGAGTATTCAAGTAAATGGGCTGAGTAAATAGGGGAATTGATTTTGGTTTAATATATGGGAGAAATTTCATTCTGTCTCCCAAACTGGCACGAGCTGCTACTTGAGAGAATATGCTTCTTATCCCTGGATGCTCCAAATATTGAGAGCCACTTTTAAGAGATTTTGTAAGAAGGGATCATTAAATAAAGGGTCGAATTAAGTGGCTTCCGTTCCTTTTATCTCAGAGGTTATGCTTCTAAGAATTGTCACCTCAGATTTCTCAGTTTTCTAAATTATGCTTTTCCACACTTCAATTTGTTTAAATCAAGACCTGCTAGTGATTACAGAGCAATATCTATGCGCTTGTTCCAATGGCAAGTTTTTCAAACCCCCAGCAGAATCCATTTGGATTCAGGCTGACCCTGTGCTCCTCTTGTGCAATCGAATTCATACACAGACAGTGGTGAGCTAACAATGGAGCAACACAGACAGTTGCAGCTCCTCTTGGGGAATAGGGGACATGCCACCAAACAGGTGGCTTCAATTAATAGAGCTGCTGCCACCAGGGGAAAACGGAGGGAAATAAACCACCAAGGAAATGACTGCAGGTAGATGGGGTCAGTCTTGGAGTCCTCTGGAACGTGGCCAGAGAACACAGTCCCACTAGGCCAGCACAGCAGCAAAGATTAAGTGAAAATAGAGGCAATAAAGCACTGGGTATTCTGTAGGTGTATCTGTGACAAAACTGATTTCCCTTTCAAGCCTTAAAGCACAGTTAAAAAAAAAAAATACAGAGGAAGAGGTTGCTTCTTAATGAGACAACAGCAGAGCTGCGCTTGAGATAGTGACTTCCAAATTGTGAGTGAGCCTGTAAAACCCTGGGCACAGTCCATCCGACTACACTCAGTCTGTTGGCAGTGCGCTTTGGAGCCTTCCTGCCCCCATGCCTGCTGGAGCCCACATCTGATTCATCTGCTGAAGTTAGCCTCCAATACCACCTCCCTCTTGTCTTAAGGACAACGACAGCGGGAATGTTCTCTTAGAACGGTCCAGGAACAGGCTGTTTTGAAAGCATTAGGAGTTGATTTTAAAAGAATGGCAAGGAATGGTCAAGGAGGAAGACCTATGAGAACATCTTTGGTTGGCAGAGGCTTTAATTCGGTCTGTGTTAATGCAGTCTTCTTCAGAATCTCTGATCACAGTTGCATTTCCAAAAGTCCAGATCCTGCACAACCAAAGCACACAAGGGCATTGTCTTAGTCCATTTGGGCTGCTCTAACCAAAAGCCATAGACTGGTTGGCTTATAAACCAGAAATTTATTTCTCACAGTGCTGGAGGCTGAAGTCTAAGATCAGGTGCCAGCATGGTCAAGTTCTGGTGACCTGGCTCATAGCTGGTACCCTCTCATTGTGTGGAAATAGGCCACAAATATCTCATGTAGTGAAAAAAGGTGAGAGATCTCTCTGGAGCTTCTTTCATAAGGCACCAAACTCATTAATGAGGGCTCCATCCTCATGACTTAAATATCTTCCAAACGTCCCTACTTCCTAATATCCTTATGTTGGAGGCTAGGATTTCAACATATCAATTTGGGGGAGGGGGACAAACATTTAGCCCGTAGTAGAAATGGTGACACAGGGCCTATGTCAAGCAGTTCTCCCTGTCTCCCTTGAAAAATGAGAAATCATTAACAAGCCATGACCCCACAAGCTGTTCTGCCAAGTAAGTACCTTCTCTATTGTTTGTGATTAATATTACCAAAAAAAAAAAAAAAAAAATATCCGTGACCCTGTAAGTAAAATGCTGAGTTACCTTCCAAGTCAGATGGCTCCTCACTTCCTCTTTGCTGTAAGTAAACCTTGTGCTGCTGCAGAGGAAACATGGGAAGGTCCGGACACCATGTGGTTAGTGTCACCACAAAGCCATGATGGGTACTTCCATGATCTCAGGAGGCCTAAGATGGAGTATTTCACTCCTGTCTCATGTTCTTTCCATGGAACCTGAGTCGTCAGGGACATCCCTTTGAAGAATTGATTAGCAAGCACAATAGTTTAGGTTCCAGGATACAAGAATTTCTGATCTCTTGTATTGGGATACTTAGGAAAAGTAGAACGTAAAGATTGAGAATAGAAAATAATAGAGAAACAAAGTTTTGGGGGAGTATCAGAATTTTATGGGAGAGATTCAGGAAGACAAGGAAACATAAACTAGGCCTGAGTTGTCCATAGTCTAGTACAGAAGTCCTCAAAGAAGTGAGGACGGAGA
Source organism: Herpailurus yagouaroundi (assembly GCF_014898765.1). Lineage (NCBI taxonomy): Eukaryota > Metazoa > Chordata > Mammalia > Carnivora > Felidae > Herpailurus > Herpailurus yagouaroundi. The sequence continues at coordinate 49,477,740 of NW_024412413.1, forward strand.
GAGCATGAAATTTAACTGGCAAGATACTGCCCAAATGAGAAGCCCCCCCCCCCCCCCACCGTCTGAAGTAAAACTGACTTTCCATATTCTAATCACAATGAAAGGGGAGTTCCATGACACCATGAGACCAAAGCAACCAAAGGGTTTGCTTGTTTGTTTTTCTGGCTTATTTCCTTGACCATTTATTTACTATAAAAGCAATGCTAAGCTAAAGCCAGATGTTATGCCTCCTGCTTCCATCCTGGTTCAAAAGTGACATCTAGCCACTCTCTCCCCCTTTTCCTAATAGAATCACAAGAGGCAAAGTAACAGTCTCCAAAAAGACTTTGCACTAGAGTTTGTCTGAATTTGTCATTTTCTCCTCCCTCAGTATGGCCCATCTTCTCAGAAGAGGCACTCGGGTCTTGGATAATTTTTTTTTAAGTTTATTTATTTTTGAGAGAGACAGAGCATGAGCAGGGGAGGAGCAGAGAGAGAGGGAGACACAGAATCCAAGGCAGGTTCCAGGCTCTGAGCTGTCAGCACAGCCAAATGTGGGGCTCGAACTCACAGCCGTGAGATCATGACCTGGGCTGAAGTCGGACGCCCTACTGACTGAGCCACTCAAGCGCCCCTTGGATAATTTCCTTAAGAATAACAGATGAGAGGGGCTCCTGGGTGGCGCAGTCGGTTAAGCGTCCGACTTCAGCCAGGTCACGATCTCGCGGTCCGGGAGTTCGAGCCCCGCGTCAGGCTCTGGGCTGATGGCTCGGAGCCTGGAGCCTGTTTCCGATTCTGTGTCTCCCTCTCTCTCTGCCCCTCCCCCGTTCGTGCTCTGTCTCTCTCTGTCCCAAAAATAAATAAACGTTGAAAAAAAAATTAAAAAAAAAAAAAGAATAACAGATGATAGCCACGCCTTACTATTTTTATGAGCTTCTCAGGAGAAAGAAGAAAAACACTGCATACAGAATATGAGGAGATCTTTAAGATCATAAGATAATGCTGCTTTATTTTTCGATTATAGAAACCTACCACATGCCCATAGTGTAATATTTTGAAAATGTAGAAAAGCATAGAAGTAAATAAAAATTACGCATAACTCCATCATTTAAGAGGAATCCCCAGAGAGTTGAGTCCTGATCAAGGCCTGTTTCTATTTGCCCTTAAGCTAAGAATGATTTTTACATATTTAAAGAGTCGTAAATCACCACCACTATTTCACATAGAGGAACAGGAAACGGAGGCCTTATGTGGCCCACAAAGCCTAAAATATTTACTGTCTAGCTCTTTACAGAAAAAAATTTGCTGACCCTTGATCCAGAAGTAATCACCATCATTTTGGTACTTTTTTTTTTTCTATCTCTATTGAATATCTGTACAGATTCTTAAAAACTGTGCTATTATTCTACATAGATTTGTATTTTGCTTTTTCCTCTCACTTTAGTATAGCATCATGAGCATTTTTCCATGTCACTAATCATTTAAAGATTGGTTCTGTTGTAATTATACAAGCCAAACATAAATAACTACCTTTATGGATCAGGACTCTTAGCAGTTAGTCCTATTTCTCCTAGAGTTCAAAATTTTCCAAGCATGAGCATCCATTCATCTTTTAAAAATTACTTTTAACATTTACCATCTTAGCCATTTTTAAGTGTACAGGTCAGCGGCACTAAGTACACTCACACTGTTGTGCAATCATCTCCAGCATCCGTCTCCAGAACTCTTCATCTTGTAGAACCCAAACTCTGTCAACTAAGCAGTAACTCTTCACTCTCTTCTTCCCTCTGAAAACATGATTTTCAATAGCCGTATACTATTTATCTTGGTTTTATACTTTTTGATTCTTTCCATTTGGTATCTCTCTCTCAATGTTGGAAATCAAAGTTGTTTTGAGCCTTGCTTTTTGAGGTGATGAAAAGAAAGTAACACAAGTATTATAGAACCGTCAACAGTGCTTATAGCAGCAAACTTTAAAAATTTGGTTCATGCTAAATGACCATAATACAACTAAAGGGTAGTTGAGCATTTAATAGAAAATTTTAGAAAGGGGGTTAAAATTCTGGCCCTGTGATATGCTGACTTGAGACTCAGAAATAGTTAACCACTGAGTCTCAGTGTTCTTATCTGAAAACCAAGGGCAATGAAATAGATAGGTTTGATGTGATGTTTAAATGAGATAAAGTACTTAACAATCATTTTAAATAACATGTGATGCAAATATTAGTTATGCTGTAAAGACATTTGATATCAAGCAAGGTGGTCATTTATTGGAGAAATATTTTAAATGGATATTTTTTTAGTAGCAAGGTCACTACATTGAAATAATAAGGAACAAAGGACAATTTCAGAAATGACTTTTGAGCAGCTCAATTTTCCCCTGGAAATTTACCATTGTCCTGGGAATATCACATGGTTCAAAAGCTGAACACTTCTGCATGACATTTAATTAAAATGCAGCCTGAACATGCTATGTGAAGAATTTTAAATAGTCTTGCTCAATATAAAATATATCCCAAATCAGCATATTATGTCTTTTTTTTTTTTTACTAATAGTTTCCCCATTGGGATATATTTGACAGTCAATCTGTGAGAGAGATAGATTAGAATTTTGTAATTTTGAAATGCTTCTTACTATACTATCTCTGTTTTGTGATAAATTTATCATTACTGCCCATCCCATTTGCAATGGCTTAGGAGATGAATATCTCTTTAAAATATTGCCAAACTCTATAACTTGAGTTCTCAAGTTTTCATGGACATAACATAGAATAAAATAATCTAAAAATTTCACAGGTACTACTCTTTGAAAGCTTCCTCTATATAGACAAAGTCAAGTGGAAATATATATATATATACATATATATACACACACACAAAGAAATTTTGTTAAATATTAAACATTACCTAGATTGTTAATTATCCACATTAATTCCCACTGTTAATAAGGTGCACCAGATAATTGTACAATTCAGCTTCTCTCTATGGGTTCTTGTTTCTACACAGCAACGCGGAAATTAGAATTCAGGAATCAGGTAGTGACAAAGGCCATTCAGAGTGCTGAGTGTAAAAGACATGAAACCAAGTTTGTGGGTCGTCAAGTTTTTATCATTTCTATTGGAAAAAATTAAAAATATAGATCACAAACATAACCATATGTAACTGAATATTTATAAGAAGCTCCAAAAAGTAAGGGGTCGCCGAAGCTTCAGCCTCCTGGTAAATCCATCCCTGCCCAGGTAGATTGGAAAGGGGGGGCTTTCTCTCCTGGGGGGCCTTTCCTTTCTTTCCACCTGCCTTCTGCATTAGTGTAAAGAATCCAGATGGGTAATGCTGTAGAGACAAACAAATGTCATGTTTATTATCATAAACCTCAATAGTGTGCTCATTGAAGAGTTAGCCGTCCTGCTGAAGCAAATGTTTCTATGATTTCGGGCTATGGTTGGGGAACAGAAGGCCAACTAAAAATTCATACCAACTGCACAAATAGAACTTGGATGCAAGAGACGTTTCGTGGTTTCTTTCAATGCAGATAGGAGAATCTGTCAGCCCACAGATTTACCACCAATGCTTGAGCTAATTTCTTATATCACGTGCAAATGCGACAGTACTGGAAGGATATTAAGATAACTGTTGGTAGCTTGCTGCATACATGCTTGTGGCCTCTGTTAGGAGCACGTCAAGTTAACCTTTTTAGGAAAATGATGTCTGGCTTGTTGGGTGGATTAGCTTCCACCCTCACTCTGCAGCAAAGGGAGTTTCAGAGAGCTATTTGGGTGACAAATTGCAGAGATAAGATGGCATTTCTTTTCTGTCTGGTTGACAATGTGCTGAGTGGCAGTCTGATTGTGTGATGATAGCTAGGAGGCTCTAAATAGCAAGCTATTCTCCTTTGAAGCACATATAGCTGGTTTAGACATAAAATGACCAGAGTTATAGAAGCAAAGGAGAGGAGTTACATAAGGAAATGAGACAACTTGTTAATAACTTTAAAACTAATAAACATATATAAATTTTGCTGAAAGCTATATTTTTTAAATAATTTCATTGGTTTACCATTACATTTTTGGTGGTAGATATCCAAAATATGGATGTTTTGGTTCAGGTCATGCTTCCATGGTTCGTGGGATCAAGCCCTGTGTCGGGCTCTGCACTGACAGCACGGAGCCTGCTTGGAATTCTTTCTGTCTCCTGCTCCCCATCTCTGTCTCTGTCTCTCTCTGTCTCTGTCTCTTTCTCTCTCTCAAGATAAATAAGCCTAAAACATTATTTTTCTTCAACTTCGTAGTTCTTTCCAAATAAATTCTGGCGTTCATAAACACCATTGTCTAAAGTGCCATGTCATTATTCCATCAAAATCACTCAAACAGGACTTGGAGCTATGCTGGGCATTGTATAAAAGAGATGTCAAGAACAACAACAACAACAATAACAGTAAATGAAGCAGTTTGTCTTCCCACATCTTCTGTCTTCCCTATTAGCTTCATTATTTCTTTCTTTCTCCTGGTGTTCATACTCCTCTACTCCCCTACCTGTCATCACTGTCCCCACCCAACTGTGCTCTGCTATAGTGTCAGCTGTTAAGGTATTTGTTTATTAAAGAGTAAGCCCAATTCTCCAATGTGGTACTTAGTAAAATTGGCTAAGCCTTTGCAATGTGAAAAATTAAACTTTAGTGGAATGACAGGCAGTAGGATTTGAACTTGAAGAAAAGATTCCCTTAGTTTCCTCTTAATGGAACCATGAGATTAACTTCTTGCTTTACTCTCTAGTGAGCCTAATTCTAGAGAGAGCCTTTTAGGAGGAAAAAACTCTAAGACAAACAGTAAAATAGACTTCATATTGACAGAGGCAGTCAGGCTCCAAGTCAATGGAAGAACTAGTCTTTCAGAATTGGAAGGGTCCTTTGAGTTAAAAACCTGAATTTTCCTCATCATAAAATTGAGCCTTAGGGAAGGTTCGTGAATTGCATATTATCATTCAAATCCTGTGTTAGTAAATTTGGTACTAGAATTCAGAAAATTTCTAGTCCAGTGCTGTTTTTATCAACCATATATGTCATGCCACATCCAAAAATATGTAAATCCAACAAAACATAAGTGAAGTAGAGCATGTCCTAATGTTTTCATTTTTAGTATGTACTAACAATTATAAGACAGGACAATCACGTTTTATGAATGTATTGGGGAGAGGTGGAGAGACAGAAATGACTAAGCTTTAGAAACAGAGTAGGGTCATCCTTCTTGAAACCAGGATGGGAAGGGTATGTAGGGAACATGAGAGTGGATATAGATGAAGGATGAAATTGTCTCTTCACCTGTCACTCAAATCTCAATCTTCTTTCCTACCTTTATCAAGGTAAGTCAAGCTGATAACCGAAGGTCGTGTTGAATACATGCCTTTTCCATTTTATCATCAACCTAAGTAAAGGAAGGCAATAGCCAATGACTTTTAGCTGAGGCACATTTATGAGCTTTTATCAGAGAAGGAAGAATTTCGCTTGACCTAGACTTGGTGTTAGCAAGGAGACAATTGGTCTCTCAAGTACTTCTAAAATATTCCTTACAGAGACCAATGCAGGGAATTTAACCATTAACTCAATACCTTTATGCCTGGAAGAGCAGCTCATTATTTATAGCAAATGCCATTGGTGCCCCATCCATATCTCCTACGCCTTGCATGCTTGCATGCAAGCTGGACTTCCAGCCACCAGTTCCTGCATGTCTATTCCTGAGGGCTTATTCTGACTACTAAAGCTGAATTTGCCTCCATATGGTAGACAGATATGCCGGGGAATTAATGCTCCCTGGGAGCATCAACTAATGAACAATAGGAATTGATGTATAAACACCCTAGCTTCATTACCCTTGAGGCACATGTTTTCTTTTGTTTTGTAAAGTTTCCCACAGTTGTAGCTGGCTTGATAATGTGCCTTTTATTGGCAGCCTTCCGTTCTCTGTCTCACTTCCCTAAACTTACTGATGTTTCTTTCAATTCTGAAAAGAACTACTTGCACCCTAATCCTTGTCTCAGAGTCTACTTTTGAGGAAACCCAAATGGAAATATCAGAATTCTCACTGTGTTAGCAATGGGGTCTCACAACAACCTTCAGGAGAATACACCTACATCAGACCTACAGTTGCAAGAAACAGCAAGCCTAGTTTCAGTAACTTTTTAAAAAACAAGGGTTTACTTTGCTGAGGGTTTTTATAATAAACGGATGTTGTATTTTGTCAAATGCTTTTTCTGCGTCTATTGAAAGGATCATACGGCTCATATCCTTTCTTTTATTAATGTATCATGTCGATTGATTTATGTAAATATTGAACCACCCAGGAATAAATCCCCCTTGATTGTGGTGAATGATTCTTTTAATGTACTGGTGGATTTGATTTGCTAGTGTTTTACTGAGAATTTTTGCAATCGTGTTCATCAGCGATATTGTCCTCTAGTTTTCTTTTTTAGTGGCATGTTTGTCTGGTCTTGGTATCAAGGTAATACTTTTCTATACACCAATAATAAGGCAGCAGAAAGAGAAACCAAGGAATCAATCCCATTTACAAGTGCACCCAAAGCCATAAAATACCTAGGAATAAACCTAACCAAAGAGGTAAAAGATCTGTACTCTGAAAACCATACAAGGCTAATGAAAGAAACTGAAGAGGACACAAAGTACTAGAAAAATATCCTATGCTCATGGATTAGAAGAACAAAAGTTGTTAAAACGCCTATAGTACCCAAAGTAATCTACACATTGAATGCAGTCCCTATCAAAATCCACCAGTATTTTTCACAGAGCTAGAACGAACAGTCCTAAAATTTGTATGGAACCACAAAAGACCCCAAATAGCCAAAGCCATCTTGAAAAAGAAAAGCAAAGCTAGAGGCATCACAATTCTGGATTTCAAGTTATATTACAAAGCTGTAGTGATCAAGACACAATGGTACTGGCAAAAAATAAACATATATATCAACAGAACAGAACCCACGGGGCGCCTGGGTGGCGCAGTCGGTTAAGCGTCCGACTTCAGCCAGGTCACGATCTCGCGGTCTGTGAGTTCGAGCCCCGCGTCGGGCTCTGGGCTGATGGCTCAGAGCCTGGAGCCTGTTTCTGATTCTGTGTCTCCCTCTCTCTCTCTGCCCCTCCCCTGTTCATGCTCTGTCTCTCTCTGTCCCAAAAATAAATAAACGTTGAAAAAAAAAAATTAAAAAAAAAAAAAAAAAAACAGAACCCACAACTATATGGTCAATTAATCTTTGACAAAGCAGGAAAGAATATCCAGTGGCAACAAAAGTCTCCTCAGCAAATGGTGTTTGGAAAACTGGACAGCAACGTGCAAAAGAATGAAACTGGACCCCTTGCTTACACCATACGCAAAAATAAGGGCAAAATGGGTTAAAGACTTAAATGTGAGAGAGGAAACCATTAAAATCCTAGAGGAGAACACAGACAGCATTCTCTTTGACATTGACTATAGCAATTTCTTCGTAGATCTGTTTCCTGAGGCAAGAGAAATAAAAGCAAAAATAAACTATTGGAACTTCATCAAAGTAAAAAGATTCTGCACAATGAAAGAAATAATGGAAACTGAAAGGCAGCCTATGGGATGGGAAAAGATATTTATAAATGACCTATCTGATAAAAGGGTAGTATCCAAAATATATAAAGAGCTATAAAACTTAAAACCCCCCAAAACAAATAATCCAGTGAAAAAATAGGAAGAAGACATGAATAGACATTTTTCCAAAGAAGACCTACAGATGGCCAACAGACACATGAAAAGATGTTCAACATCATTCAGCATTAAGGAAACACAAATGAAAACTACAAAATGACAATATCACCTCATACCAGTTAGAATAGCTAAAATTCACAACACGAGAAACAAGAAGTCTTGGTAAGGATGTGGAGAAAGGGGAACCCTCTTACACTGTTGATGGGAATGCAAACTGGTACAGACACTCTGGAAAACAGTATGGAGTTTCCTCAAAAAGTTAAAAGAGTAACCAGGCACCGGGGTGCCTCAGTGGCTCAGTCGGTTGGGCATCTGACTACGGCTCAGGTCATAATCTCATGGTTTGTGAATTCGACCTCCATGTTGGGCTGTGTGCTGACAGCTCAGAGCCTGGAGCCTGCTTCAGATTCTGTATCTCCCTCTCTCTCTGCCCCTCCCCCACTAATACTCTGTCTTTCAAAAATGAATAAACATTAAAAAAAAATTTTTTTTGAAGAACACCCAGGCACCTGGGTGGTTCATTCGGTTAAGCATTCAGGTCTTGATCTCAGGGTTGTGAGTTCAAGCTTTGCATTGGGCTCTGCACTGGGCATGAAGTCTACTTAAAAAAAAAAAAAAAAAGGTGATCCCAAAAGTAGAACTACCCTACAATCATGCAATTGCACTACTAGATTTTTATCCAAAGGATACAAAAATACTGATTAGAAGGGATACATGCACCCTGATGTTTATAGCAGCATTATCAACAATAGCCAGATTATGGGCGGAGCCCAAGTGTCCATCAACTGATGAATGGATAAAAATATGGTACACACACACAGGAATATTACTCAGCCATAAAAAAGAAGGAAACCTTGCCATTTGCAATGATGTGGAGGGAGCTAGAGAGTATTATGCTAAGTGAAACAAGTCAGTCAGAGAAAGACAAATACCATATAATTTCACTAATATGTGGAATTTAAGGAACAAATGTAAAAACATAGGAAAAGGAGAGGCAAGTCCAAGAAATGGACTCTTAACTATATAGAACAAGCTGATGATTACCAGAGGGGAGGTGGGCAGGGGGATGGACTAAATGGGTGATGGGGATTAAGGAGGGAATTTGTGGTGAGTACAGGGAATTGTATGTAAGTGTTGAAACACTAAACTCTACACCTGAAACTAATATTACACTGTATGTTAACTAACTGGAATTTAAATAAAAACTTACAGGAAAAAAATAAGGGTTGGTTTTTTTCTATTACAAAAATTCCAGTAGAAGACAGTTCAGAGTAGGTTCAGCTGTTTCATGATCCCATCAAGGAATTATATCCTTTCTATCATTTTGCTTTGTCATCTTTAACTATCATCATTGGGCTTTTTGTTCATGTCAAAAAAAAAAGCTGTTGTACTGCAAGAACCAGAGACATGTTCCAGACAAACAGAAAGAGAGGTCAAAGTTTTCATTTTCAGAGAGCTTTATCGTTTTAGTCTGCCAAAGGAGTCCTCTCTAGGCTTCTTCACACCTCGTTAGCTGAACTACATCACGTGCCCATCAAAACTAATCACATCCCAAAAGAATAAGATTAGGATGCTTGGTTTAGATCAGTCATGATTCATTACTGAGAAGGTCTCTCTCTACATAAAGCAGGAGTCTGTTACCTGAGGAGATAAGGTGGGAGTGCATAGGTAGGCAATGGCAACATCTCCCACATCACCTCCCCAAATCAGTGTTTGTCAGCACCATGACAAATATTTCAGCTTCCTATTTCCATGTGACCCATTCTAACCCAATGGCACATCAACAGACCCACTCAGGGTCATAGGAATATAGAAGTGGGGGGGGGGTAGCTTTAATGTGCCTTTCTTAAAGTCTGTCTCCTATTCTTCTTTATTGAGTCCTAGGTAACTTTAGAAACTATATTTATAATTCAGTCTAGGCAAATACAACTCTTTCTATAGCCTGAAAACTGCAGTCATACTCATTAACAACTGCTTATAAAAGGGACTCTGCTCAGATGAGAGCACTGTTTTTTTTTCCAGATATGAGAAAAGATTCTAAACAATAAAGCTACTTAGAAAAAAACTTGATAAATGAAATTGAAGGTTGAAAACATTCATTACAACAAAATTTCAGTCTCTATTTTGTTACCATGAAAGTGTCCCTGCAAAGATGTCTTATAAGAAGCCCCTTTGGGTAAAGGAGAGTCTCATCAACAAATTGTGTTGGGAAAACTGGATATCCACATGTAAAAGAATGAAATTGGACCTTTGCCTCACACCATACACACAAACAAACTCAAAATGGATTAAAGACTTTGGGGTGCCTTGGTGACAATGACCAACTTTTGATTTCAGCTCAGGTCATGATCTCACGGTTTGTGGGTTCAAGCCCTGCACCAGGCTCTGCACTGACAGCACAAAGTCTGCTTTGGATTCTCTTTGCCCTCCCCTGTTTCAAGTTTCATAGCATTGTGGTCTGAAAATATGCATGGTATGATCTTGATCTTTTTGTACTTGTTGAGGGCTGATTTGTGTCCCAGTATGATCCATTCTGGAAAATGTTCCATGTGCTCTCAAGAAGAATGTATATTCTGCTGTTTTAGGATGAAATATTCTGAATATATCTGTTAAGTCCATCTGGTTCAGTGTGTCATTCAAAGCCATTGTTTCCTTGTTGACTTTCTGTTTAGATGATCTGTCCATTGTTGTAAGTGGGGTGTTGAAGTCCCCTACTGTTATGGTATTATTATCAATGAGTTTTTTTATGTTTGTGATTAATTGATGTATATATTCGGGCTTCCATGTTGAGGACATAAATGTTTATAAATGTTAGATTTTCTTGGTGGATAGACCCCTTACTTATTATATAATGCCCTTCTTCATCTCTTGTTACATTTTTATTTTAAAATCTAGATTGTCTGATATAAGTATGGCTACTCTGGCTTTCTTTTGGCAACCAACAGCATGATAGATGGTTCTCCATCCCCTTACTTTGAATTTGAAGGTATCTTTAGGTCTAAAATGGGTCTTTTGTAAGCAGCATATAGATGAATCTTGTTTTCTTATCCATTCTGTTACCCTACGTCTTTTGATTGAGCATTTAGGCCATTGACATTTAGAATGAGTACTGAAAGATATTAATTTATTGCCATTGTGTTGCCTGTTGAGTTGGAGTTTCTGGTGGTGTTCTCTGGTCCTTTCTAGTCTTTGTTGCTTTTGGTCTTTTTTGTTTTGTTTCATCTTTTCTTCCCTCAGAGAGTCCCCCTTAACATTTCTTGCAGAGCTGGGTTAGTGGTCATGAACTTCTTTAGTTTTTATTTGCCTGGGAAACTCTTTATCTCTTCTTCTATTTTGAATGACAGCCTTGCTGGATAAAGAATGCTTGGCTGCATATTTTTCCAGTTCAGCACATTGAAGATATCCTGCCACTCCTTTCTTGCCTGACAAGTTTCTGTGGATAGGTCTGCTGCAAACCTGATCTGTCTTCTCTTATAGGTTAAGGACTTTTTTTTCCCTTGCTGACTTCATAATTCTTTCCTGGTCTGTGTATTTTGTATATTTGATTATGATATGCCTTGTTGATGGTCGGTTTTTGTTGAATCTAATGGGAGTTCTCTGTGGCTCTTGGATTTTGATGTCTGTGTCTTTCCCTAATTAGGAAAGTTTTCTTCTCTGATTTGCTCACATAATCCTTCTGCCCCCTTTTCTCTCTCTTCACCTTCTGGGACTCCTATGATCTGGATATTATTCCTTTTAATGAGTTGCTGAATTCTCTAATTCTTATGTTCTTTTGCTTCAGTTTCCCTCTTTTCTGCTTCATTATTCTCTATAATTTTGTCTTTATCACTGATTCGCTGCTCTGCTTCATTTATCCTTGTCACTGTGGCATCCATGTAAGATTGCATGTCAGTTATAGAATTTTTAATTTCATCCTGATGAGCTTTTACTTCTTTTATCTCCACAGAAAGGGATTCCATGCTTTTTTCAACCCCAGCTAGTTTATTATCATGAGTCTAAATTCTAGTTCAGACATATTGCTAATATCTGTATTGATTACGTCCCTGGCTGTCATTTCTTCCTGTTCTTTATTTTGGGGTGAATTCCTTCATTTTGTCATTTTAGAGGAAGAAAAATACTAAAATTTAAAATTTAAAATTTAAAACAACACAAAAATTCAAATAAAGGAAGCTAGATTCTTGGTGTGTTTTGGTCTGGTTGTTGAAAGAAGCTTGATAGAATAGAGCTATAAAGGGAAAGATAAGAAAAGGAAAAAAATAGTAAGAAAACATTTTAAAAATTCAAATGAATGTATACAATAGAATAGAATAAAATAATACGAAGAAAGTAAAATGGAATAAAAAATACAAAAAAAATAGTAAAAAATTTCAGTAACTTAAAAAAATTTTAACACTCATTCTTGACAGATGGAGAAAGACAGAGCATGAGTGGGGGAGGAACAGAGAGAGAGGGAGACACAGAATCCAAAGCAGGCTCCACTCTAGTCTCTGAGCTGTTAGCGCAGAGCCTGACGTGGAGCTCGAACTCATGAATGGTGAGATCATGGCCTGAGCCAAAGTTGGACGCTTAACCAAATGAGCCACCCAGGCACCCCTCAAAAAAAAAATTTATAAAAACAGAAAATAAAAATAATTGTTTTCTCTTTCTGTATCCAAGAATAAGAAAAGAAAAAAGAAAAAACCGAATAGTTGGGCCAGTGAACAGAATGAAATCCTAGTGAAATTATATGCAGTTTCCTCTAGAAGTCAAATTATGAGGCACTTTGTAGTCCATACACTAAGCAGGCAGAGAGACTTGTGTTCCTCTAGGGCTTGGTTGGCACAGTTGGATGGGGCTTGGTGTAATGGCTCTGTTCTCCACTAGGTGGCACTGCTAAGCTTACTGTGGTGATAGGTGTGGTGAGTATGCGCATGTATGCACATGTGCAGGACAGGTGAAAATGGCTTCACCCAGCTTCCCAATCTCTGGCACCAGAACACTGTACTCTCCCCGACCAGCAATCAAGCATGCCTCCTTTGTCTCTAGCCATCCACTCCCCCTTCTACACTGTCCACATCCGAACCATCAGCCTGCCAGGTGGCACCTCCCTCATGAATCTTATCTCAGATGGGGCTGTGTTTCCAAACCCGTCACTAATGAAGGCCCTGCAGCTTGGACCTCCTCTGGGGGAGGGTCTCATCAAGCAATGGCCAGGTGCCAGCTTCCTTCTGGGAACCTTTGTGCTATCATGATGCTGCAGAGGCTGAGATTGTGACTGGGTGCTGGCTTGCCCCAGAAAAAGTTTGTGCAATTGCGTGGCAGCAGAGGTTCAGGGACTGTAAATCACAGCACACCAACTGGTGTCTCGTTCCAGTGTCAGCAAACGTGGCTGTTCTCTGGGGTCCTCTGGGACCTTTGCCTGTGGGGAGGCTGGATGGCCTCTACCAAATGCACTTCTAGCAGGGGAACTGCTTTTCTCCATGTGGCTCACAGACCCCTTAGACCTTGCTGCCTGCTTCTGGAGATTTACCCTTCTCACCAGAGTACCTCCACGTGCTGAGTTGCAGAATTTCAGAGTCTGCTTTCTTTCCTGTGTATGGAGTCCTAACGGTATTGAAACCCTCATCTTTATTCTTTCTCCTTTTCTTGTTCAGTCACTTGTGGGTGTTTCCACCTTGGGGGTGGGGGGAGTGCTTTTCCTGTACTCTCCTCCCTTTCTCTGTCCTCTCTCCACAAAAACAGCTCTGTACCCTCCACGGTTTCTCTGTCCCCCAGTTCACCTCTCCACACCATGTACCTGCCAAATTCTGTGGCTCAAGTTATGCAGATTGTTGTGTTAATGCCCAGATCAATTTTCTAGGTGTGCAAAATGGTTTGGGGCTGATCTAGCTACATTTCAGGGATGGGAGAAGCAGAGAACTTCCATGCTGCCCTGTAATCTTCTAAAACGTTGCATACTAATTGATTGTCAGAGGACAGCGTGTTCAAATTGACATCTGAAAGTTCTAAAGAAATATGAAATAAGTATTCTTTTGGGGAGACAAGAGTCTCAAACTCTTTCTTTCCATTAGTCAAGGAGAAATGAACAAATCAATGACTCTGTTAGACATCTAATCCTAAAATAAGCTTCACAAGATAATTTCTTTCTACAAAAACATAATATCCTTGTCCTAAGCAGAATCTGCTCCATCCAAGGCCAGAACCTGGGGACTTTTGCCAATCAAATGGTAAATTGAAAGGGTCATTCCTGCTTTCTAAAAAATCATATAGAACAGTTTAAGGAATTAAATGTAAATGGAAACTCACAAAAACCAGTTAACCTAAACTAGAATCTATTCTGCTCCATGAAACTTTATGAAGTAGATACAGTTAATTCTAATAATCCCATATCTTATAGTTTTTTGTGTTTTTTTTTTAAATTTTTTTTCAACGTTTTTTATTTTTATTTTTGGGACAGAGAGAGACAGAGCATGAACGGGGGAGGGGCAGAGAGAGAGGGAGACACAGAATCGGAAACAGGCTCCAGGCTCCGAGCCATCAGCCCAGAGCCTGACGCGGGGCTCAAACTCACGGACCGCGAGATCGTGACCTGGCTGAAGTCGGACGCTTAACCGACTGCGCCACCCAGGCGCCCCTATATCTTATAGTTTTGAAAGCCTTTTGAGTCCTCTTGGGAAATCAAAAGTAATCCAGAAAAACCCTACCCTCTATTGTTATGGGCGAGGCATTGTCAAGGGTGTCTCAGATGAATTAACTCTTAATCTTTTCAATAATCCAAAAAGGTGAGTGCTCTTACTATCATCCCTATTTTGCATAAGGGGAAATGGAGGCACAGAAAGATTAAACTATAAACCCAAGATTGCACAGCAACTACATGGCAGAAGCAGGATTCAATCTCAAGCCTACTAATTCTGAAGCCAACATTTTTAACTGTTTTCACTACATGGAAGATTATTGGCAAGCATCTTGACTGTATTAACTGACCTGGCATGTCATTAACCCACAAGTACATGAAGAATTAGAAGGGAGATTCTTTAAAAGATTAATATACATAAGTTACTCATTTTGTAAAAAGAAAACAAAACAAAAAACAAACAAAACAAAAAAAACCCGTGTCAGTTACTGAGTCTAACAGTAATTGTGTTACTACAGAAGTAATACATCTGCATATTGTATTAAATAATCTCTACCAGAATGGTTTAAAATGCCATCAAAGTATGGCTCTTCTGAATCTCTTTAATTCTTATTGCTTCAGCCTCACCAATTCCCTGAGACATTAGTGAAAATAACCTTGATAAGCTAAGCTCTGTAGATGATCATGTTCTGAAGGGCAGTGTGTCTGATCAACTGGTTTTACGAGACTTTGACGTTAACTGCTGTTGGGTCATCAGAGAAATGTTATATTAAAAAAAATGCTTTTAAAAAATTCTGGGATAAATTATTTTTGTATACAATATGGTACATAGTAAAAGTTTTTGCTAGAAGAAAATTATAGTTAAAACAAGGCAGCTTTGTTCTTCTCTTTTACAATAGTGAAATCAAGATATATCAAGTGAGTGATGCCCAATAGCCTGGGATCTCAGAAAAGAAAAAAGAGGAGCAGGACAATGACAAAAAGGACAAAGAGGAAGGATTCTGGATGGATTAATTGATACTTTCAAGCATATATTCTGGCCTCCCTTTTTAAATATCATTTCTTAATGTGAACTCCTTTTGGATAGCTTAATGCATACTTTATCTTTGGGCCCTATTCACCTCAATAAGGGTATAAACAACCATTTCCTTAAAACCGAAGTTAGGGTCTTTTATCTCAATCCAGGGATGGACTTCATCAGTGAATAATCCTACTCTTTAATCAGTAAAAGAAGGAAATGTTATAAATCGAATGCTCCAAAACCAAAATCATTATTTGTGAAGATGTAATACAGCTTTTGCCTGGTGTATATAGATAATCAGTCGGGCGGCTGGTCAGTCACTGATTCAGAAAATATTTAATTATCTGTCATAACTCAGGTACTCTTTTAGGCACTGGGGAGGTAGCAATATATGAAACAAAGTCCCTGTTGTCACAGAGTTTACGATCTAGTTGGGATGGGGGATTGCCGATTCACATATAAACAAGTATATGTATGTGTCAGGTGGTGACAAGTTCTAGGAAGAAAAAACAGCAGAGTGGAAGTGGAAAGGCCTTTCTGATAAGATGACAAAGAGCCAATGATCTCATTGGTTTCCATGAGAAAATTGTATATGTTGTAAATAGTCTCAGAGACTGTACCAGGAAGTATCGCTACTTAATGCTAGGCAATACTATGGGTGTTTTAATGGAATTTTTTTGTAGTCAAAGTGGTTGTCTACCTATATTTTCCTTAAAATTTTTGAGGCTAAAATTATAAAAATGATATGAAACTCTATGGCTTTAATTTATCATTCATCTCTGCCTTACAGTGGACTCAATAAATGTTTTCTAGGGCCTGACATGTAGATATTAACTTCACTCACCCCCAAATAGAGTTAAGAAACCACCTGTCTTGGAGGTTGTCCTCATAAGCACTTCTGTATTTTCAAGAAGATCTCAGCTCTGCCCCAGCTCGATTTTCTAGGAGGTCAGTTGTTGGCAACTTATTTAGTTGGCAAACAAGAATAGCTGCCTTCGGGATGCTTGCCAAGGTGAGGGGGGAGGGACTTAGTTTATTTATTTATTTTTTTTATTATTGTTCTAATAGTGTTGAGTACTTACAGGCATGGTGATGTGTTAAACATTTAGGTCTGGGTTTTTTTTACTTCATTATTACAGCCACCTTGTGAGAAAGGTCCTTTTAATAGCCTCTGCAGATGAAGAGATGGAATTCTGGAAAGGCACTGCCAATTTCCTAAGGTCAGACAACTAGCTAATAGCTGCACGGGACCCAAACCTAGGTCTGCAAGCTCAGCCATGTATATTTCCAGTGCACGTTTTTCTTTTTTCCTTCCTATTTACTTCTAACCAGGTGATCCTGATAGATTCAATTTATTCTTATGAACCCTCCTCAACTTTTCTTTGACTAAGGTAGGGAATAAATAAATAAAATGTCCATTCTATAGGGTTTCTTTTTTTATTTGTCCTCTGGGAGACTTCTTGGTCTGTGATTAGAATATTCCTCTAATAACAATCTGTTTCCTTGTCTAGTGTCCCTTTCCCAACTACCGCTGATCCCTGCTTCCCTCTCTTCTGTCTGCCTCCTCTTCTACTCTGATTCTTTATGCCATCACCAGCCTGTTTTCTGGAGTGATTGTTTAAGAATCTTGATAGCAGTTCGGGGCGCCTGGGTGGCTCAGTCGGTTGGGCGTCTGACTTCGGCTCAGGTCACGATCTCACGGTCCGTGAGTTCGAGCCCCGCGTCGAGCTCTGGGCTGATGGCTCGGAGCCTGGAGCCTGCTTCCGATTCTGTGTCTCCCTCTCTCTCTGCCCCTCCTCCGTTCATGCTCTGTCTCTCTCTGTCTCAAAAATAAATAAACGTTAAAAAAAAATTAAAAAAAAAAAAAGAATCTTGATAGCAGTTCAAAGTTATCCAGCTTTTGGTGAAGGTATTGACAGTCTTTGGCTTTCTGTACAGGAATTTTAAGCCCTGCCTTAATCTATCAGGGACTGGAAAATTTTTGCCATTTTTACATATTGAGAGATGTCTACACCAAAAGCATAAGGTTATCAATAACTGAATGGAACAAGATACCCCCTGAAAGCATAAAGTTAGGCAATTTTATAGAAGCTTCATTGGGATTTTATTTTTGATTCTCTTCATTCTTTACCCTTTCTTTTCTTTGATCTTGTCCCTTAAAATTGTCTTCACTTAAATTATATATGCCTGGATATGTATATGTAGAAAGTTTTTGTAATCAAAATATTCCAACTGATTAAAAATTTTAAAGATGTGGGGCACCTGAATGGCTCAGTCGGTTAAGCACCCAACTTCGGCTCAGGTCACGATCTTGCAGTTCATGAGTTCAAGCCCCACATTGGGCTCACTGCTTCCAGCACAGAGCCTGCTTCAGATCATCTGTCTCCATCTCTCTTCCCCAGAGAGAGCTTACAAAATGGGAGCGTGTGCATGCGTGCGCGCTCTCTCTCTCTCAAAAATAAACACTAAAAAAAAAATAGAATGTCTTTAAAAAGAATTTTAAAGATGTCAAAAGGCAGTGGAATTTGATGAGATATCTGAATAATAGATGAATGAAAATGTGATGATCTTAGAAGGAAAATATGTGAATTTGATCATTACTACTGATTCTTATATATGTTGTTTTGAATATAACGTTGAGTCTGGAAAAGTGATGGCCAACCTAACTGCCTCTCCTTCTCTATTCCCAGTCCTGAATAACTATAGGATCTGACTGAGAGGTCTTGGGCTCTATGTAGATGCTCCCCAGGAAGCTAGTGTGGGGCTTTCTCCCTGAGGATTAAGCTAAAGCCTTTAAACCCTTACTGGGGAGCCCCAAGGCAAGAAGAGAACCAGGGTTCCCTGAGGAATGAGTGTACCACACTGGCATTCACTCCATATGATTACATCTGTTCTTCAGAATCCCCAAGAAGTAGAAAGAACACTGAGTGGTTGAGCTAGGTCTGTACTGGGTGAATAGGTGTGGAGGCTTCCTTCTAGCTTTTTCTTCTGCCTCTGGGGTTCCCAGAGTTAGAAAATGCTTTGCCTTCTTCTCAGTGGACCACCACCACCTGGTACTAGAGCAATCAGACCTAAGTCTGAACAAGCCAACAACAGAAAAGTCAGGAATACAGCTATGTGGTGGCCTCATTCAGAGAAAGACCAAACCAAAGAGGTAGGCGCCCAGAGAAATCACACTGAGTACCTCTGAGGAGACTGCTGTGAGCCCACTCCACAGGTTTTCCGGAGTTGAAAAAACAAACATGATTTTCAAACAAACAAAACCCAATAGGCGAATTGAAGAAAAAAATGGGCTCTGTTGATACCTGCATTACTGACAAGAAATGCCAAGAGAAAGAAATCACTCAGAAAACAGAACAAAAA
Source organism: Herpailurus yagouaroundi (assembly GCF_014898765.1). Taxonomy (NCBI): domain Eukaryota; kingdom Metazoa; phylum Chordata; class Mammalia; order Carnivora; family Felidae; genus Herpailurus; species Herpailurus yagouaroundi. The sequence goes on from NW_024412413.1 coordinate 49,496,452, forward strand.
TATAGAGAAAAGACAATGGGGAGACGTGAATGAGTCTAGAGATTTTGTGTATTACTAATAGGCTTTCTGAAAAGAGACAGATGTAAAAGATGGATGAGAGGCAATAATAATAGTAAAATAATATTTTACAGATAATAGACTAAATATGTTCTAGAATAAAGGCACACCTGAGTTTATAGTTTGAAAGAAGATACTTAATTCCAAGCAGGTTTGGTAAGAAAAAAAAAAACAAACGAAAACAGCTTACCTGGGAATATTGTAGTAAAATTCTTGAACTACAAGCATAAAAAGAAAATTTCTCATGCTTTCCGATAGAAAAAGTAAAACACCACCCAAAAGAAAAAGAATGAAACAGTACTTTGGAGAGGTTAACAACCTGACACAAACTCGTTTTAATTTCTTGTTCCTCCATTTACTGCCTGAGTGATCTTGAGTACATTACTTGACTGTATTTGTTTGCTCATACGTAGAATAATGATAGTGATTGTACTTAATCCATGAAATCTTATGAGAATTAAATGAACTAATAGTTAACACACAGTGCTTAGAACTGTGCCTGGCACAGAGTAGCAATGCATATGGTTGCCATTACTCTTAGATTATCTCAAAGCTGCAAGTCAGAGAGAAGCAAATCGTTTGCAGCAAAAAGAACAAGATTCAGAAATCCCATACCCAGTTAATTGCTCTCTGTCCCGGTGGTCAGATATCTGTGACTATGTCAGAACTGAGAAAATATTTTAGATTGTTTTTCACTTAGTTTAAGTTTCGATGAAATTATATTCAACTTTTATATTTGTGATTAAATCACATTTTGTTTCTGGTAATTTATAAGAACATAATAAGTAATTTTGCTTAAATAAAGGCAAGAAAATAAACTTTATAGGATAAATATATTTTATGAACATGTGTGTTTTTATTTTACAATATTACTGATTCCTCAACAGAAAACTTAGACATATACTATAATTGGATTCAGTTGCTTTTTATAGTTTGCTAAATTTTGGTCATTTAAACCACAGATTTACCTATATATTTTTTATTTTGTCATTTTACAGGTATGTATTTCCAACATTGGAACAAACAGCATATTTTATTTAACAGTTTGCTAACTTGATTTATAACTTTCATATATTTATACGTAAGGTGTGTGGACATCCATTTGTCCTCTTGTCCCGATGTCCCACAAATATTTAGAGGAGGCCTAGTAGTGAACAATGAAACTCAGCTAAATCCACATAGATGATAGACTACCTGGGAGTGTAATAATAGGTACTAAGAACTCTTCAGTTTTGAGGGGAAATCTTCAAGGAAAATTCCCATAATAGCATAGAAATGGAACAATTAAACAAACCCAGGAGTTGGTCAGTGGGGAAGGAGAAAGTAAAGTTATCCAAAGAAAGTTCTCACCAGAGTGCTTAGGAAGAAGCAGGGAATAATATTTGGTATCTTATTTTCAAACATGTAGGGAAATTTGAATATGATAGATAGGGATGGAAATATTTATATAATTCAAGATAGTTTATACAAACACAAACACCTACACAGAGGGAGAGAGAGTCTTAAAAACATGCACTGTTCATCAAATTTTATGCCACGAAACAATCCAACAACTAAATATATACAGAAGAAAAATTACAAATGCAAGGAGCATATGAAAACACAGAAATCTTCATATCTTATTCAGAATTAGGTCTAATAGCCCAAATAAGTAAAAAATATAGAATACAATGATTTATCAAGAAACTCATAGGTGACATTCCATTTGTTACAATGCTCATAAAACTTTGATACAAATTGTATATTCATTTGACCATAAAGAAAATCTTAATATAAGTTTTAGCGTACATATTATTGGTCACAGTTCTTCTCATATTCAATAAAGTGGGAAACAAATATTTAAAAGGTGACAAAAAAATCTCTAGTACTTGGAAATAAATGTATTCCTGGGTAACTTTCATATCAAAGAAGAAATAAAAAGTAAAGTTAAAGTCTATATAGCAATTAGTAAAAAAAAAAAAAAAAAGGCGTTAAAGTGGTTCCGTATTTGTGGTACTTCTTGGGTCCTAGCAGAAACAGACACACCCTCTGGTGGAAAATATATCCATTTTAGGCCTGCATAGTAAGACAAACAGGAGATAGCGGTAAAAAATTGCCAAGCTCACAAGGAAGCAAGGCACCATAAGAGATATTTAATGGTAACTGCACATAATGGATTTAGATCTCTGAGAACTTCAGGTTTTGAAGCTTATGGGATTCTTGAAAAGTAAAGATAAAGTCACAAAAATGAGCAACCTGGATGTAAATTAAAAAAAAAAAAAAGAATGCTATAAATGAATAAATATTTGTTAAAATAAAAAATACAGGGGAAAAGTTAATCTGCAAACTGGATCCAATTAAAAAATTAGTGAACTAAAAAAATTAGACTAAGTTATCCAGAATACAGCACAATGAGAGAAAGATACATAATATATTAAAAAGAAGGTAACAACTGTGAATAAATTCCACCATAACTAATCGGTCTTAGAGGAAAAGAATAACCTAAAGAAGAAGAATATGTAAGGGGATAAAGGCTGTTCAGGGATTTACTCAGGATAAGTAAGACATGTATAGCCAGACACATCATAATGAACCAGATTATGATCAAAACTAAAGAACAACCAGAGAGAAAAGAGCAATCACCACAAGGGAGGAAGAATCAGTCCAACAGCAAACTTTAGCAGGAACAACAAGAGCCAGGAGCCAGTTGAGTAAGGTCTTTAAAATATCGAGAGACAGTAACTGTCAACAAAGAATCATATACCCATCACATCTCTCTTTTAAGAATGAAAGTGAAGGGGCGCCTGGGTGGCGCAGTCAGTTAAGCGTCCGACTTCAGCCAGGTCACGATCTCGCGGTCCGTGAGTTCGAGCCCCGCGTCGGGCTCTGGGCTGATGGCTCAGAGCCTGGAGCCTGTTTCCGATTCTGTGTCTCCCTCTCTCTCTGCCCCTCGCCCGTTCATGCTCTGTCTCTCTCTGTCCCAAAAATAAATAAACGTTGAAAAAAAATAAATTAAAAAAAAAAATAAATTAAAAAAAAAAAAAAAAAGAATGAAAGTGAAATAAATTTTGTCAGATAACAAGAACTGAATTTTATCAGGAGACCTTTATGAAAACACCTTATAAAACATGTACTCTGAAAAGACAATGATCCCAGAGGGAATGTCTGGGATGGAAAGAAAAAGATGAACCAAGAACATGATAAATATAGATATACATTTAAAGTAAACATTGCATACTAATTTGACAGGCTAAGATGCAAACCTTAAGTACTGGACAGGGACAGTAAATAAATTGGAAGTACAGGGAAAAGAGATGAAGTGTTTAGAGATCCTTGCATTACTTAGTAAGTGGAGTAAAGTAGTGTTTAATTTTAGAGCCGAAGTTAAATATGCATTTGGTGACCCATTGGAAACATGTGAAACAAGCAGAAATAGAATGTACAAATTTCCTGATCGTACACAGAAAATGGCCAAAAGGGGGGGGGCAGAGAGGGGGGATGGTGAGCAATCAAATCCTACAAAAAGCAGGATGCATAGAAATCAAGTGCAAAAGGATAGAAACAAGTCGAACTGTAGTAATTATAAGGAATATCATAAAACATGATAGCCACTTTTTAAAAAAAAACTTTTTTAGGTTAAAAAAACTAAAAAGATTGAGTTTTTAGATTAAAAACTCAGGTACAAATTATTTTACAAGGTATACAGCATGTTCTTACAGTGTCAATTGTTTCCTGAGAAGCACATACAAAGAAGGGATCAGATATGCAGAGATTTGTTGGGGGGAAATGCCTGGGAAAGATTTAGAGAGAGGGAGTTAGGAACATGAGGAGAGAGCCTTCTGATAGTGGGGCAGGTCTGACACATGTCAAAAGGAAGAGGGGAGAGAGGAGAGCTGGAAAGGAAGAGCCTCAGACAAGAGCACAGCGCTGGGAAAGCTTCAACCAGACCAATGGAGTGCATGGCAAAGATTGGTCATTAGAATGATCGCATTGGTCTTCAATGGCCATCCTCTACACTCCCTGGTGTTCTCAGTCCTTGGCTGGGAGCATCCTAGGGGAAGCATGTCCCTGGTGGGAATGCTGTGGTGGACCTGGAAGTGTGGCAGGCAGAGCTGGCCAGTCCACTGCTTCCCTGCTGCAGGGTTTCTTGCAGGGAGAGTGAGCAGGGCACTGTCATGGTTGCCACACAAAAAAACGTGAGACTAATATGATGGGAAAAGATACACAAAGCTAATACTAACCACAAACATACAGTGAGGTATCTATCTTAAGAGAAAAAAACAAACAGACTTTAAGACAAAAGACCATCTTGATGAAAATTAATCAATCTCATTACTCTCTTGCTTACCTTACCCTTCCTATATTTTTCTTTGTAGATACATGTATGTATAGTTTATGATTTAAAGGTATCACAATTTTAGCAACATTTTAAGTGAAAGACTATGGAGACAAAAGAGAAATTCTCTAGCTTTCTGAAGTTATAAGAAGGAAAGGATAAAATATTTATTTTTAAGAGTAGTAAATTTTCTTACACCTACAATATTAAACGTTGAGCTTCCCTTCTTCCATTTAATGCCACAGTGGGTCTTTAAAAAAATTTCAGTGTAGTTGACATATAATGTTATATTGTTACATTAGTTTTAGGTATATAATATAATGATTCTATATATAACTCTATATGTTATGCTATGCCCACCACAAATGTAACTACTATGTATCACCATACAATACTATTAGAATGCCATTAACTATAGAGTAAAACCTTGGTTTGTGAGCATAATTCATTCCAGAAACATGCTTGTGAACCAAAGCACTTGTATATCAAAGCAAATTTCAAGAACCATTGGCTCAGTTGTGATCATGTGACATTCGGTGTCCCATACTACTTGTACTGCAGACCATGGTTCCTTTATCAAGTTAAAATTTATTAGAAATGTTTGCTCATCTGCAGAACACTCGCAGGACAAGTTACTGACAATTCAAGGTTTTACTGTATTCTCTATGCTGTACCTTTTATTTTACTTTTTATTTTTTAAATTTTTTTTGTTCTTAATCTTTATTTTTGAGAGAGAGAGACACACAGACAGACAGAGTGAGAGCAGGGGAGGAACAGAGAGTGAGGGAGACATAGAATCTGAAGCAGACTCCAGGCTCTGAGCTGTCAGCACAGCGCCCGACGCGGGGCTTGAACCCATGAACTGTGAGATCATGACCTGAGCTGAAGTCGGACACCTAACTGACTGAGCCACCCAGGCACCCCTATGCTGTACCTTTTATTACCTGTGGCTTATTTATTCTGTAAGTGGAAGCCTTTAACTCTCACGCCACTTCACCCATTTTGCCCTTCCTTCCCACCTTCCCTTCTGGAAACCATCAGTGTGTTCTGATACATGTTGAATAAACTATGTACATCCATACAGTTGAGGACTATGTGGATGTAAGAAATAACAAGAAATACCTCTAAAAGTGGACACAGTGATTTCCATGGCATATTATGAAATGAAGATGCAAAGCACAAAATCTAATTGTTCTTAATAAGATAATAAAATATAGTAGGTATGTATCTTTTTACATGTATATTTTTATTCCCCTTACGTAAAAGCTAGCATACTATATTCTATTATTAGGTTAACATGCTCTATTTTATCCAAAATGGAATATAAACAGCAACATATGAATTTGACTCTATTTCATATTAATAAGGAAAGTATATTGAAGGGAGAATATGAATAACCAAGTAATTTTTGAATACAGTACATTGTCATATACCTTCAGTTTAAAGGTAAAAAGAATTGTAAAAAAAAAAAAATGAATTCTAATTACTTTGTTTTTCCCAGTAGTATGGAATAGCAATTTGAAACTTTTGGTGTAAAATAGAGTTTGAAGGTATAAATAAATATATTCAGGAAATGGGAGCCAGTTTTTGCACTTTGAATAAGAGCTACATTACAATACAGATAGAGGAATGATTGAACCATCTCGAGCTAGACTGCAACTGGAGATCCATAGAGTTAAATAGATCTGTGTGTGTGTATCTCCCGCCCTCTCAGCATCCCACAGTGTCTGTAGAAAAGGCCTAGAAGTAAAGACATCCCAATAGTAATGAGCACACTAGATTTTGGTTACTAAATGCCATTCCCATTAAGAGAAAATGGAGCTCCTTGGAACAATATCTGATTTTAGGGAAAAGTACAAGATTACCGACAAAAAATAGAACATCATAAAAAAATAATGGGGTCATGTCAAAAGGATCTAGAAGCCAGCTTGAAAGGGAGAGGAATTCCTGGATCATATCCTTAATTCTGTTCTCTGGCAGAAACTCTGTTCTCTGTGAAGCCTGGCTCCATTTTTGAAACATTCTTTTTATTAAATAACATTCTCCATGGCCCATCTGAAGTGGACATTAGGATTTATTCAAGGGATATGTAGAGGTTTTGCTGCTTATATTTTGCCTATGAGAGTTTAAGATTCCAAGTCCATTAAATAGTCAGTGGACTATGTGGTTTCCTTGGCAGTAAAGATCCCTCAGTAAGGTAGTAGATTTCTGATCCCTTTTCTAGTCAGTCAAGAATCACATCCCAAACTCATTGTCTCAAGGTAGGGTCACATGACTGCTTAATCTGTTTCTTCTCCCCAAGTCCCTACCTTTCAGCTTGATGATGTCAGCTTTTGGAGGCATTCAAAATAATAGGTTTGGGTGGCTTTCAATAGCCTTTGCTTATTTTTGCCATGGGACTGAATCACTGTATCTAAGGAATATGAACAGGCCTCTGTTTCTCAAAGGTTTTATTTTTTATTTTTTCACTTCTTAGATTCTAGAAGAGTTAGCTTTTTCATCTTTGTGATTTCCAACTGTGATTTCCAATCAGCCAATTTTTATGTAAGGTTGTTTTTTGCTTGTTTTTGATACCTTGCTCAAAACAGCAAGAAAGGCCACCACACATGAATACTCTTTACAACCACTTCTCCTAATGACACAGGCTCAGTAGGCATATAGTCTGTATGAGTTATGACAGGTGGCAGTTTCAGCAAATATTTATCCTCTGTTTAGTATTGGTTTTCACTTTGTCTGTCCTGTGTTTATTTATTTCCTCACTGCCTACACTGGACATCTAACCCAGGGTAACTTGTTTGTTTTTTGTTGTAGTAGCACTCCATGTCAAGGTGCAACTTTCTGTATTAATTAGAATGGCACTACTTACTGTAACATATAGACCTTAACCTGTTAGTTATGGCTGCCTAACACAGTGGTCCAGTGAGTGCCCTGATTGGTAGGGCAATTCTCCTTTACACAGTAATTCAGGACCTCAGATTCCTTCCATCTTATGCCACTGTAGACTTGGTGTCCCCACCTCCAACCAACGCAAGGAAAATGTCATGAAACCCAGAACTGACACATCACTCAGCTCACATTCCATTGATGAGAAGTTGTCACATAATCCCCAGTTGAATGACAACTTCATACTCTGGAAGGGGAAGCACAGATTGCATGTGGAGAGCTGGCTTTCTCTACCACTGTTTACAATAAGTACTATAAACCCTTTGGTTAAACTTAGACAATCAGCCGTAGAAATCCTGACTCACTTGTCTGCTTTTACTCCCAACATTGGTCAAATTAACCTTGTTTTGTTGTTGTTGTTGTTTTTTGGTGTGTGTGTGTGTGTGTGTGTGTGTGTGTGTGTGTGTGTGTTGAAGTCAAATCTCTAATGTAAAAATCAACATAAGTGTAAGGCTTTGCTTCTATTAAGCATCATGGCAGCAGCCTCTCTATTAAGATGGAAATACTTTAAGGAACACATTTTATTGAATAAAACTCCATGACAGAAAGTGGAAATAATACAATTGGCATTTTGATGTGCTTTTCAGGATTCTCTGTCCACTTTGTTGTGTTGTTCTGTTGTGCATCTTCACAATAATTTGTTCTCTGTGCTCTCAAGGCTTAAAACACTCACCCATTTCTCAGAGAGGCAGAATAGTGAGAAGGCACATTAGGGGTTGAATTGGGTTCACCAAAAAGATATGTTGAAGTCTTAACCACCATCTTCTCGAAATGTGACTTTAGAAAGAGGGTCATTTTAGATGTAATTAGTTAAGATGAAATCATTAGGGCAAGCCTTAGCCCAACTGATTGGTGTCTTTACGAAAAGAGGAAAGATGATGTGAAATCAGACCCACGAGGAAAGAGCCAAGTGACAATGGGAGTGAGGCAGCAGCAAACCAAGGAATTGCCAGCAATTAGGAAGAAGGAAGGAAGGACTCCGCCCAAAGTCTCAGTGGGAACATGATCCCACTAATGCCTTGATTTGGAACTTCTAGCATCCAGAACTTGTGAGAGAATAGATTTCTGTCTTTGTAAGCCTCTCCTCCCCCCCCCCCCCCCGCCCCAGCTGTGGTATTTTGCTATGGCAGCCCTCAGAAGCTGGTGTAGGGTACAAGGTTGTGGATTAAGCAGAACTGGGGTTGAATACCACTTTTCTCACTTGCCATCTACGTGGTTCTGGGCAAGATGCTTTACCTCTCAGAGACTATTCCCTCAACTATAAAATGGGGGAGAATAACATCTGCATCTCAGAACTGTTAGGAGAGTCTTAAAAATATTTTGTATAGGTCATGACACACTGAATTCTGGGTTAAGGGGAAATTATTGTCGCATGTTGTCTGATGTCATCCTTAGTGGCATAAGTATTTGGATATTCTTCCAGATGTCACTGCTGCAGCTTTAAAACTAACAAAGAATTTTCCTGTGCAGTATAAATTTGTCCAGCCAGATATCACTGTATTTTATTATTCAGGCAACAATGGCCCCATGCACAGACAAAATGATCTATTTATCTATGGCCCCAGAGCAGGCAAAATCTTCTATGTGAAAGGACCAAGAAGGATACAGTGATGTGGTTGATTCATTCATTGGAGAAATACTGAGTATTTAGCATAGTCCTTGGCACTAGGCCAAGTACAAGTAATGCAAAAGAGAAAAGCTAACATCCTCTTACAGACAGTTTACAGGAATGGTCAGGTGATGGGTCTTTTGAGGACAGTACAATGAGAGGTCAAGGAATGTCTACCAGGGACATCTATACTAGCCTTGGGAACCAGGAAAGGCTTCCTAGAAAAGACAGTGCCTCAGTTGTGCTCCCAGGTGTGAGTACTACTTATTCAGATGAATAGGGATGTTTGGGGGCACAGGTACTCCAAGCAGAGGGAGCAAGCCAGGCTCAAAAGTCTTATAAATGGGATAGCTTCCTGGCAATTTCTCAACGTCACCTAAAAAAATAGCTCTGTGGTCAAATCTGTATGTTCTTATGTATTTGGGGGTATAATTCCCTTAGACTTGGAAACGTCAACTCCTCTAAGGCAGCTGAATGTTCCCTTACAATCTTGTCATCTATTCTGGTCTTCAATTTACTCCTAAAAATACTTTTACTATAATTTTTTTCAGTTGAAAAGGCATCCTTCTGTCTAAAATAAAGTAAGCCGTACAGTCCTTTTGCCTTTACTCTGTTATTTGTTAACAGACATCTATCTTGCCTACACAGTGGACTTATTCCTCCCTTGTTTCTTTTATGTTCCCAATGTAGTCTTTAAAAATGATCCCTATTTTTTAATTTAGCATTTTTCTTAAACTTTGTTTCATGATGTGCCTCAATTTTCTGAAAGCTTCTTTTATAGATTGCTTTTTCTCATTTGCATTTGTGTTTGTTCATCCCCTCCCTCTGTTGTGTATTTATATGAGTAAGGATGTCCTTTTCAAACATGAGTCCATCAGAGAGGTCCCCCTGTATAACCACACTACTCTCTTTAAGTACTCCCCCCCCAACCATCTTCATTTTATTTATCATTGAGACTTGAGATTCAAAATGTCATTTATTTTTAGACTTAACATGTCCCTTGAGCCATGTTCCCCTTGAAGATCACTTTCCATGAGATCATACCTATGGTTTTAAAACTTGTCTTCCTAAAATCTAAAGGGCAGGCCTAATAATTCCCAGAGTTCTCTTCACTGATGACTGCAACTAGCCAGATGTCCTTGAAACATAGATACAGGGAAAAATTGCTTAGCTTGTTAACAGGATATTGAATCCAAGTTTTCCTATTGTCTTGGAGTTTCACAGAGGTTTCCAAGCCTGTAAATGCCTGGTGACATGTTCTCCTACCTTCCAAAGGAAGAGCCAGGCACCTATGCTGAATATGCAAAGAACATGGTCCCACCAAAAGCTCTTCCCCCGCCTGGTGTAAGGCCATATAAGACAAGATGAAAAACATCATTGAGATGGTGAAGCCACTGGTAGAGAGATTCCCTGGTGAGAGCAATCAAGTGCTGAGAGCTTTCACCTAACTTCCCCAGAGCAGTGCAGGGATAGGTGAGCTTTCCCTCCCTAAGACAAATGAGAGTGCCTACGGAAAAAAAAAAACAAACCAAAACAGAACAAAAAACAACTTTTAAAGCTTGGCACGTGATATGTAGCCAGCGGCTCTTGAGTTGGGGTGAGCCAATGTTGAGAATGGTCCACATGTCCAGATGCTGGAGAATTTGCCATGGATTGCATGGAAGGGGATGGATAGTTTGTCATGAAGGGGACTTTGCTCAAGACACTGTTGATTTGTTCGAGCTGACCTCAAGAGAGAGGGAATACCAGCAACCAGAGGCTTAGAGAAGTTATAAGACCTAGGAGAGAGGGGTTGTAGCCCACATCAAGGAGACTGTAGGTGAAAGATCACCAGCAATGTGCGCCCTAAATAATCCACAAAATTACCCTATGGAGAAAAAGTCAGCGTTTGGCATTGCCACATCCAGAGAGCGCTAATAACAGATTTCAACTGAACCAATCAAGTAAGAAGTGTTTGCCCCATGCCTTCTCTCCTTCCTTCAAGTCCAACACTCAAGAAGCTAAGTGCAGATGTGTGAATGGGGGATAAATAAGTGGGAGAACAAGATGAATAAATGGAGAAGAAGCAGCCAGGTGTGGTAGAGGCAACTTGCAGTCCACGATGGATTGTGCTCCCCTTCCATAAGTGTTGCATGCAGGAAAGTGACGGTCCACTGTGGGGTCAGCTTTTCTAAAGGCAATGCCCTTTGCATGTAGTTGAGCCCAGAGGAATGTGGATGAAAGTGATGTGTGTTACTTGCTACCCTGGCCCACATTAACCTTCTATAAAATCTTCCATGTTCTCCCTTCCCCCTGTTAGCTGGATATCAATAACCAGGATGTAGCAGACACTACAAATGCCTTACCCATGTGCCCTTAGCCATTAATATCCAAGTATATACTAACTAATATCTAAGTGTGTTCCAATGGTCTGTACCTAAGTCTCTTTGACTGAAGCCTTTGTCTAGCTACTGGAACCTTCTTTGTCTATATATATGGAAGGCTGGAAATGCCAGGGAATTAGCAACTCCCCCAATAGGTGAACAATCTTAAACCAATGGCTATTTGGAGTTGGTGGATAAATACCCCAGCTTCCTCCTCCTTGGGTGAGATAACATTGAGGCAAATATTCTGTACCATTTCCCACTGGGATTAAGCTCTAGTTGCCCTGAGATATAACTTATGTAACCCTTGTTTTGTTTCCTTTCCCTATCTCACTTCTGTGCCCTTTGGTATTGATTGTGATTGTGTCCCAAATAAAAAACACTTTTATTTAAACCCTTATTTCAGGATCTCTTTCTGGGAAAGCCCAAACTAAGACAAGGGCAGCTTTGAAACCCCTATTACCGAAGATAGCCGAGCCTTAGACATCTTGGATCCTTGAATAACTGGATGGAGCAGACTCCCTCCCCTGACCAACACCACATTGCCCCACCCACCACAGTTAATTCTACTTCTTATGTGCAAAACCTAAATCTCCGTTGTATTATGCCACTGGTGTTTCAGGATTTAGCTGTTACAGAACGTCAACCAACATACTATGTAGGCCCCACTTCCCCTTTTGGTAGGTTTCCAAACATTCAGCAGATCCAGACCTGGGAAAGGAAGAAGTTTTAAACTGGGTGAGTGTTTGAAGTTTTCACACTACTCTGGCAGGATATTTTTTACTGCATTGAAAATGAAACTGAAGATGTATTGTCTGAGAGTGGCCAAGTTTTCATCCAGGAGCCGGGAACAGCAAATTGAGAGTATAGGTTAAAAAAAAAAAAAGTTGCCTTTGCTTGTATCCCACGAAGTTTGGCTCTTTCAGTAAATTGGTTATAAGTCACGTATGTTTACTTGATTCGGCGGAAATTGCTATACCGATAGCTCCTGGTGAGCTAACAGAAAAGTATAAAAATGTTTTTGCTTGGCGAGTTAAACCTTGCTATGTTTAAATGTATTTGTTTTCCACTTGACCATGCACTGAAAGATATACATGTATATAAATAAACCTCACTCCATCTGTGATATTAACCGACCATCTTATTTTACTTACATGGAGAGAAAGATATTAGTTACGAACTTAAGTTTGGAAGTTTTCCTGAAAAATTCTAAACCTCCTCTTTCCTCCTTCCTACCACCCCTCAGCCTGGTTCCTAGATGCTGTGTGTTTCTTTCTAGCTCCTTTGGACTGAAAGCTATGGTTGAAACAAGTGCTTTGCTATCACCTTCCCTTTACCTTCTGGGCACAGTCTCCTGTTTAACACATGGGTCATGCTCTTTTGTTCCTTCCCCAACCCTTCATCTCATTATTAAGGCAGGGACCCCGAGGTCATGCCCAGATGTAGACCTAAGGGGTCCCATTTTCCTGTAAAGGGAATTAAGACACTAAATGAAAGCAAAAGAACAAACTGGAACAGGTTCTGAGTGCTCATGCAAAAAAAAAAAAAAAAGTAAAAATAGCTATAGTTCATAAATGCAAAATAATAGAACAGCAAAGGTCAAAATGGAAGCCAACAGTTAGAGTTTTAGTTTTACCATAAATATTTTTGTGCCGCAAAAAACCCCCCACCTTCAAATTAAGTAAGATGTCATTTTGTCCACAACATGAGATTAAAAATCTACATTCCTTTGGATAAATAATAATACATTCCATTTATTGAGTGTTTACTGCATCCCAGGTGTTGTTCAAAGCACTATGGATATTCTAATGCATTTCATCCTGACCACACATTCTATCAAACAAGGACTCTCCTTATATCCCTGTTACAGATAAGAAACTGAGGAACCTAGAGGACAAGAAAATTGTTCTAAGTCACACTGCTCACAAGTGGTGGAGGCTTGATTTAAATTCAGGCAGACTGTGCCAGACTCAGAGCCAGGCAGCTCGCCTTCATTTAACCCTCACGACCTTCTTCAAGACTGCATTCTCAATTTACAAACGAAGGTACAAAGGCTCAGAATTAAGTAGCTTGCCAAATCTGTATTTACAGTCTGATCCCTGAACACTCTTCCTTAACCTTAGGGTGAACATAGAATTTATTGTCTAAAGTCCAGGGAACTTTTAAGAGTGAAAAAGGGACATTATTAACAATGATGCTGGCACAGTGAGCACAGGACTCTCACAGGCACAGGGCAATGCATGATCACCCTCCATGCTGCCCATCTGTCCTACCTCAAACCTTTGAAGAGATCTGCAAAATGACAAGAGAGAGAACTCTTCCCCCAGTGTTTTGTGAGCTAGTATCACCCTTATCCTCCCCTCTCCCTACATGTTCATATCCTCTTTGGAAACACTGTTCCATCAACTTCCTCTTCTCTACTTCAAGTCTTTTGAGGAAAAAAACAAAACACAATTAGGTCTTATAAATGTATTTTCTTCAAGTGCGAAATGACGGGGTTTTTTTGAGACTTGGAGAAAATAACATCCTTTCAACTAAGAACAGAGCTGAGCAAAATTGGAGGAGAGCACAGTGAGGACTAATAATTTAAAGAGAAATTTATAGGTCTGCTGATCTCGTGACTAACAAGTAATTTGCTGCCTGCAGCTTTAGCGGCAAGAAAATAGTGCTCAAAACCAGCTGAGCAAGGGAATCTCCTCTGGCGTTAACAACAATGCAGATGCCCAAGTCCCATCCCAGACTTCCTGAATCTGTTTTAGAGGGTGAACTCTCTAGTGTCTGTCCCTTTTTACAGCCTCACCAGGGCATCAGATTCACAGGCAAGGAGAACAAGTCAATATTAAATCCCCCTGACCCCAACAGCGCTTTCTTAAAGAAACATGGAGCAGGCATATTAATATTCATCTTGTGCCATTATAATTACCAAAGAATTCATCCTGGGGGTTGTCTTGCCTGCCTGCCTGCCTTCCTCCCTTCCTTCCTTCCTCCCTTCCTTCCTTCCTTCCTTCCTTCCTTCCTTCCTTCCTTCCTTCCTTCCTTCCTTCCAAGAGAGGGAGAAAGCACGTGCATGAGCCAGGGAGGGGCAGAGAGGCAGGGAGAGAGAAAATCTTAAGCCGGCTCCATGCTCAGTGCAGAGCCAGTCAAGGGACTCGATCTCATGACCCTGAGATCATGACCTGAGCCAAAATCAAGAATTGGAGGCTCAACTGACTGAGCCACCCGGGTGCCCCATCCTAGGTTTTCTTCAACATGTTTTAGACAGAACTTTTTTTTGGTTGTTTTTCTAATCTAAAATGGTCACCTTACCTTTCGCATCAAGAAGTTTTTACCATCTTTCATGATTCCTTTCTTTTATTCTCCAACACCTCCTTTCTTGATATCTTCTTATACGTTCATATGCATATATGTATGTATATATACATATGTATGTATATATGTGAAATGATGGTTTGTTAGAGCTTTGGAGGAAACAACATCCTTTCAACTAGTGGAACAGAGCTGAACCAAATGGGAGGATGTAAGCATATATGCATATACATATATAGAGATAATTCAGGTGAACACATTCAGACATATATGATTGTGTATATATATATATATATATATATATATACATAACATATACACATACTGTACATATATTCATACAGGCCTCCTGAAATTGGAAAGACCTCTTGAAATTATTTTTGATTTTTATTTATGTATTGGGTAAAACAATTTTGAATAAATCCACTATTTTTTAATCATAGAACTATTTTGTTTTGTTTCCCAATGATGCTTTTTCCCAACAGACCATTATGAAAATTTTAAAGCATACAGCATAGTTGGAAGAATTTTAAAGGACACAGCCAGGTACCCATCACCTAGATTCTACATCTTACTCTATTGGCAACATCATGTATCTATTCATCTACCATTCTTCCCACGATCTCCTAATCCACCTTATTTTTGATGCATTTAATAGTATATTTACACTTTGACATACATGTATACATTACACATAATATATTCACAATAGCATTTAATAAATGCTATTGCTATTACTAATGTTAGTGGTGACAAAATATTTCAACTGCATATTGTCATTCAGTTAAGCAAGTCTTCATTCAAAATTATTTTATGGGAAGGGCACCTGGGTGGCTTAGTCAGTTAAGCGACCAACTCTGGATTTTGGCTTAGGTCATGATCTCATGGCTGTGAGTTGGAGCCCTGCATCAGGCTCTGCGCTGATGGCACGGAGCCTGCTTGGGATTCTGTCTCCTTCTCTCTCTGACCCTCCCCTGCGCGCGCTCTCTCTCTCTCAAAATAAATAAATAAACATTAAAAAAATTACTCTATGGGAAAAGATACCACAGGTCAGATTCCCTTCTGAGGAAAATAAAACAATGTTATCTTTTGCTGGTTAGGAAATTTAAGGACTGGCATTAAATCTCTATATAATTATTTTTCATTTTAACATTTAATTACTTTTATAACAGTTTGAAAATCTAAACATTTTGACCAAAAATATTAATCAATGATTACTACTTACTTGCCAGTATCCTTTAGGATAAAGCGCCAGTTGAAAGTAAGACTGCCAAGTATTAGCATGCATCTGATTTTTGAGCTTGTGCCTTAAATGTTGAAAATGTGAGTAACAGATGGTTTTCAAAAAATAAGGCGCTTTGCTATTGGTTTGATTTAAGGACACCATATAATGGTTCTCTTCTCACCCAAATATCTTCCACACTTGCCTGAAATCCATTGTCATGTTTCATGACTTTTGGGGAGATCCTGTGAAAATGCTAGGAGTCTTCAATGTTAAGAAATTCTTTGCTTTCCTCAGTGCTTCTGGACAACCTGACCAGGATAGGGAGACCAACAGATGCTACAACAGGTGGAAGGTAGAATTAGTCTTGCTGCCTGGTATTTTTTGTCTTGGAAATCCTTGGATTCACCGACATGCACACTAAATCAGGCCTTTTGCAAGCTGCCATGTACTTGGTGTCTAGATGGACTGGATTCCCACACTTATTATCTGCCTATTTCTCCAGTTACTTAAATCCCAAGTTGGCTCAATGATGTGGAGGGAGGGCAGTGCTGATTCCTGTCTATTCCTTACTTCCTTCTCTGTATCAATTGGCCAAATGCTTGGTAACCTAATCTCAATTCACTTTGGAGACGCCACTTTATATAGATAGGTCACTTAAACTGTGGCCCAAGTACTAGTATAAACTTGAGAACGGCTTATGTTTGCCTGCCCTCCATTCCGTATGCTCAGCCATTGTATTAGATTCCCTTGCAGATACATGCTGAGGCTGATATGAATGGGGCCTAGGTTTGGGACAGTGGAGATTAAGTTTCTGGTTGCTGTGCTTTTGGAAGCCAATCCCCATATCATAATCTAAACGGTCTTGGTTCCTCCCTTCTATTTGGATCCACGTGAGGGTCTAGACCAAATTAATCTGTCTGGCACACCCAGGGTTTTAAGAACACGGGTGCTATAGTCAAACAGTGCTGCATTCAAATTGTGGCCCTACCACTTATGACTGACGTTTTGCCAGTGCCTTTATCTCCTTAAATTTCAGTTTCTTGTAGAAAATGAGGTTGCCTTCCTCATTGCATGTTTATGGCTTTTTACTAAGATAAATGCTTGAAAAGTACATACTAAATTATGGTATACAGTAAGTTCGAGAAATGGAAGCTTAAAACAAAAGCTAAAAGTACCAGTATTATTCCAGGCACTCTAAGCCATCTCCAAAATAAAGTGAGTTATAAATACATAAATATATAAATAAGTAACTTAAAAATAAATTTGTATTCATCAATATTTTTTGACACTTTGCTACACAAACATTATTCAGACACCTGGCAAAACTCTGTGCGGATAGTATATGGGAGGATTATGAACTATAAAAGTGGAATGCATTTATTTTATTCCATCCTATTCTCTTCCCCTACAGTTCACTAACCATTTGCTCAATCTTTTAGTCATGTATTTGTTCATCCAAAAATATTCTGTACTAGGCCCTGTGCCAGGATGGGCAAGAATGCTGAGGTGAGGCATGATGAGACTCACAGGTTATGTTAAGGAGCTGGATTTTTCCTAAAGGAGACAGGGAGCCATTAAAGAAACATGATCCTGGAAAGACCTTCTTTGTATCTGCTAATCAAGACGCCCACTCTGGTGACAATATGGGGGATGGATTTGTAGGATCGGGGACAGCAGCAGGGAGACCCCTGTGCCTCACACACTACGCTGGTGCATGCCTTTGTGCCTTTCCACTGCTTGGGATCCCCTTCCCATGGTCCTTTCTCACCTTCTCCTCCTCCAGGGAGCCTTCCAGGACTCTTTCTTAAACCAAGGGGTCCCGCTCTGTGCACTCCAGAACTCTGTGCTTACCCCCGACTTAGCATTTACTCGAATATACCAAAACGATCTATTTCCTTGTTTGGCTTTCCCACCAGCTTACTCACACTTTGAGGATAGGATCTGCATCCTATCCTTGTTTCCCTAAGGCCCATCTTAGTACACAGTGCATACTGGATGCTCAATAAGTACTCCATTAATGGCTAAATAGGTTGGACTGGTAGGTAAAGCCTACACTGAATGGATCTACAGATAGAAGTCATGATTTAATAGAAAAGGCAGACACAATAGTATATATTACAAATAAAATAACTGGGTTATTGTATGAGTAAGAATGAATAGCTAGGTAGGATAAATTAGGGAAGGATTCCCAAAGGCAGTAATAGACTCTTTGCATCTTGAAGGTGAATGGCAGTGTCTTCCGTGGTGACACGGTGTACCACGTCAGACAGAGGAAAGAATGCAGACAAAGAACAGATGAGTGAAGACTGACTGGCCAGTGCCCTGTCTGGAGTTGGGGAGCAAAGGAGCCCATGAGGCATTCGGGCATCAGAATCAGGGCTGCTCTGTACAACACCATCTTTGGATTCCACCTTCAAGGGGCAAATAGTTCTTTAGGTTTCAGGTAAATTCCCTATGGGCCCAGAGCCTTAAAGGGACTCAACTTGCAGGTGGGGAGTCCTATTGTTAGAAAGGGGGCTGGACCATAAAAGTCAGGGGAAAACCACTGCTCAATTAGCTGCCCTAAAATCATATTGAGGGTTGAGGGCTCTCTGGTTTGCATTCTTAAAAATCTGTTTCAGTTTTTATTTTAATTAATTAATGTATTTATGTATGTATGTATTTATTTAATGTTTGTTTATTTTTGAGAAGAGAGAGACACAGCACAGCAGGGAAGGGGCAGAAATAGAGGGAGACACAGAATCCGAAGCAGGCTCCAGGCTCTGAGCTGTCTGTCAGCACAGAGCCCGATGTGGGGCTGGAACTCGCGAACTGCGAGATCGTGACCTGAGCTGAAGTCGGACACTTAACTGACTGAGCCCCCCGGGTGCCCCTAAAAATCTGTTTTGTTTTTAAAATTGAGTTCCAGTCTTTTTGCATTATTTCTAGTCTCTGTGTTTTCTCAAAGACTTATGGCACTGGTTTCTCATGTGATTTCCCTCAGAGCCCCTGGTTGAAATTTTTCTAGGATTTGACATCTTCAGCTCATTTAGAGCTGTCACATGCACTCACACTTTATTCTAGTAGGTTTGTTGTATTTTTATTTTTAAAAATTAATATTATTAAGCTTGTTTTGCTTTTTTATTCCTTTGGTGGATTGGCTTTCTGATAATGTATGCTAGGGTAGCAGATCACTACTTTATATTTGAGAGCAACACTGGATGTTGCTCTAAATGGCATTTATGTTGACATCTCAATGGATCGTTTGGTGGAAAAAACAGGGTGAGATGATAAGGCGAATCAATAATGGATGAAGGGAACAGAAATTGAGAAGTGGGAAATTATTAAAAGTTCTTATTTTCATAAATTATAACTTATTTCTTTTTGTTTCACAAACATCTAAATTTGGGTGTATATTGGACTTCAAAATAATCATATGTATGTTTATCTTATACTTTCAAATCTGGGTGGAAAAGACAAAATCAAAGTACCGATTGACCCTTTCTCCTTCAGACTACCACAGGGTCTCATTGCATCTTCTGCATCAAGGCGGGTGGGCTTGCCTTTCTTTTTGTTTCTTGATATGAACACAGCCAAATACATACATACATACCCTCCTGGCTGCTCTTGGCTCCTCTGCAATTCGAATACACCTTTTCAGCCAGCCATCTTTCATTCTCCCTCACTTTTGTCTTTTTCTGCTTCCTTTTCTCTCTCTAAGCATTGCTTTTCAGGTCAAATTGCTTGCCTAGATTTGCTTTAGTATCGTGTATTAGGGTTCTCCAGAGAAACAAAACCACTTATGTATTTCAATATACATATAAATGAAAAGATTTATTATGGAGAATTGGTTCATGCAATTGTGGAAGCTGAGAAGTCCCAAAATCTTCTGCCTGCAAGCTGGAGGCCCAGAAAAGCCAGTGGTATAATTTCAGTTTGAGTAAGGTATAAATCCTAGTACAAAGGCAAGAGAGCAATGTACCAGCTCAGTCAGACAGGCAGGAAGCAAAAGGGCTAATTCCTCCTTCCTCTGCCTTTTTGTTCCATTCTGGTCCTCAAGGAGTGGTGCCCATTCACAAGGGAGAGGGCAATCAACCTACCTTACGAAGTCCACTCAAACGCTAATCTCTTCGGAAAGACTCTCACACACACCCAGAAATCAGGTTGAGTATGGGCACCTATTGGTCCAGTCGAGTTGACATATAAAATTAACCATCACATTTCATTAGGGGGAAATGAGTTAAAAAGAGAAGTTGGAAAATGAGGGCTTTTTTAGACCAAAGTATGAAGATAGAGAGGAACAAACTTCCGTTACCAGAGCCTTTGGTTCCTGTCTCTGCCACTAGGTGTCACTAAGTAATCTAATTAAATACCAATTTATGACTCCAACAAATGAGAAGACACTGAACTAAATGAGGTAGAAATAAAAATTAAGGTCATGTGGCCTAAATAAAAATCCTGTAGATTATCTGTAACAGCTATTTCAAAACAGCAGGATGAATCCCTGGAATATGAATTGGAAAGTTCATGAATTAGCAAGAGGACATGAGAGGGCTTAGTCTTTATTGGGGAGAAAGAATAAATCCTTTATAGTTTATGTGCTCTTCCTTTTTTCTCTCCTATTAAATTGGACATCCTGCTGCCTGCATTTTCATGAGCATAATTAGATTTTATGTGGTCTAAACGTTTTGGCCGGGTTGTTAGCATCTGCTAAGGCAACTCTACTCCCCTTCGGACTTTATTCGTTCATATATTTTGTTGTTCAGCTTTGTTAAAACACTATTTTTTGAGGGCGCTGACCTGAACTACCTAAGAAGCAAACTGGATCAACATAATATCTGCCCTTAGGAATATCTTTGGGTGAACTCCTATTTATCCTTCCAGATTCAGATAAAATGGTTTCTAGTCTGTCAAACCTGGTCCCCATGCAGCCCTTCTCCTTGTCATTCCCCTGGCACAGCTGCATAATCTTCCACGAGGCATTTTTCACCTTACCTGCTCATTATTTGTTTATGTATGTCTTCTTCACAGACTGTGAGCTCCCCAAGGAGGGAGACCAGCTCCACAAAAACTCAATGGTGCCGCCGCGGCCACTTGGCTTCCGGCTCTAATGTGGAGACACCATGTGGCACTAACACAGTGTAGAGCAAGTCAGTGGGCAATTACTGGTTCCTCTAAAGCACTTTGCTGGCATCTTCTCCCATGTCATTTCAGCAAGGGATAAAACTGGTTGTGTGTGTTCTGTGTTTTATAATACTATGTGCTCGGAAAGAATAATTAACGGCTCACTGAATTAACGTGAAAAGAGGTTTTTTTTGTTTTGTTTCAGGCTTGTTTTATTTTTTTGGATGATGTCTTCAAATATCTGTAAAAGGAGTTGCTTATTATTCAGCTATTGCCAACCCATTTACACAAAGTTGCACAGCGGAGAAGAGGGGATTGTATTTTTAAGAGGTGCTAAATCAATATTTAACTGAAGGGGCAGATTTTAAGCAAATTACTTTGCCTTTCTAAGAGAAGTAATGAGATTAGGAAACATTTTCTTAGAGGTTAATGGACTTGCAAATTCAAACAAGTATTTAGAAATATTGCAAGTAGTTATGTTTAATTTTTCTATAATCTTAATTTTATAAAATAAGTATAAATTGCTTTAAGAAACTTACAGTGAAATGCGGCACACATTTATTTAATACTTATTATGTGCCTGGTACTATGTTGAAGGAGGAGATAGCAGCATGACTGGTGTCTCCCACCTCCAGAAGCTTACACTTGGTGGGGCCATGTATACAATGAATCTAAATATAATTTTCTAAGAGCCAAGAACCAAGAGATTTGATTAATCCTATAAGGGAGGGTAAGATGGTCAGGGAGGTTTCAGAGAGGCATGGCATTTGAACTAGAATTTTACTATCTGTGAAGGCAGGAAGCTTTATAGTTTGTACTTTGTGGCTTAGTTAAATGGAAGCACTCAGGGATTGGGGCAATATTTACATAGAGTGTTTAAAAGCTTAGATTTGTAAAATTTAATTAATGGATCGGATCTATCTTTTGATCTACTTTACTGATAAAGTTATCAGGGTAAATCAAAATGACTGTTTTCTGTCATTATATTGACATCATCCTAACCTACTGAGTTTTAAACTTTGGAATACTTTGCAATCATTAGCAAGGCTGTTAAAGTATAGTTTCCTCCCAAACTTACTGGATCCAAACCTCCTTGTGTGGGGAGGCAATGTGTTGTTTTTTTTTAAGTTTATTTACTTATTGTGTGTGTGTGTGTGTGTGTGTGTGTGTGTGTGAGAGAGAGAGAGAGAGAGAGAGAGAGAGAGAGAGAGATTCCCAAGCAGGCTCCACACTGTCAGTGCAGAGCCCCATGCGGGGCTTGATCTCAAAAACCATGAGATCATGATCTGAGCCCAAATCATGAAATCGAGAGTTCCAACGCCAAACTGACTGAGCCACCCAGGTGCCCTAGGAGGCAATGTGTTTTTTTTAAAAATGTTTTTTTTTTTCAACGTCTATTTATTTTTTTGGGGACAGAGAGAGACAGAGCATGAACAGGGGAGGGGCAGAGAGAGAGGGAGACACAGAATCGGAAACAGGCTCCAGGCTCCGAGCCATCAGCCCAGAGCCTGACGCGGGGCTCGAACTCACGGACCGCGAGATCGTGACCTGGCTGAAGTCGGACACTTAACCGACTGCGCCACCCAGGCGCCCCAAGAGGCAATGTGTTTTTAACAAGGCTTCCGTGTGATGTTGGTATAAGTACCACTACATAAGCAATTTGGTAAGTTAGAGATAAAACTTGGCCTTGTGGGGAAGGCTATGGTTGCTGATATTATCTTCTGATTACTAATGAATGTGCTTCTTGAGGAGATATAAGGAAACTTAACATTTATTTGGGACTCTACCCATCGTTCTAGGGCTGCATCTAGATCATTTTTTCAAAAATTGCAATACCACTAAGACTCCTATTTTAGAGACGAGAAAACTTAAGCTTTAGAGAAGTTAAGAAACTTGATTAGGGCCACACTTCTAGTAAAGGGTGAAATCACTACTAACTTTGGGGACCCTAGTTCTTTGCCCCCTTGAGTATATTCAGTTTATCTCAGCCCCTGAGATACCAATTTAAAAACACATATCCTGCAAGATGACTATTTAAGTCATTTTCATGAAAAGAAGAGATGACAGTGATTTTCTCACTCCTGGGCTCTGACCTGGCTGCAGACAATTGAATTGCCAGAGAAGAAGGAGAGCGCCAACTTCTGTAACTGATGATCTCTTCCACCTCCATCCAGACCACAGGCCTTTCCCAAACATTCCTGAATCAGAGATTAAATATGGACAGATCCAAATCAGTTGTGGAAAAATCTAAACTTGGCACTCCCCATGTCTTGTAGTTGGCGTTATGGAGTTCACTTCAACATCCATCTTAGGGGTGGGACATCTTAGAAATATTCAGCTGCTATTGTAACACATTGATTACATTTGTACAAATCATTCCTTTGGCAAATGGGCAATTGGGATTTAGCCAAGTGTAAACAAGAAAACTGACAAGCTTGGTCCTTTACTTTGGCTAGTTGACTTCTGCCTCAGAACAATCTTAGGTATAACCAGGATGAAGTTGGGAACACTAATACTTGCTGATCTCTAGAGAGATCACCCCAGGGCCTGAGATAGGTCAGCCTACTTCAACCCTGAGATGATCCCAGGGACTCAAGGCACAGAATTCCTTAACCTACAGGGGCATTGAAGGTATGGTCAGAGATGCGTGGCACTTAAATCCTATTTTATTTTGTTTATTTTTATTTATATTGGCAATTGTAGTTTCTGTGGACCCAGAAGTATGTGAAACAGGGCTTTCATTGTTATTCCTTTAATAATGAGAACGCTGAGTTCAAAAGCTGACACTCTTAAAAACACCCACTTTTGGGGCACCTAGGTGGCTCTGTTGGGTAAGCAGCCAACTCATGATTTCGGCTCAGGTCATGATCTTGTGGTTCATGGGGATCAAGCCCCGTGTCGGGCTCTGCACTGAGAAGCCTGCTTGGGATTCTCTCTCTCCCATCTCTTTGCCTCTCTCTCTCTCTCTCAAAATAAATAAATAAATATTAAAAAAACAAAAAAAGGGGCGCCTGGGTGGCTCAGTCGGTTAAGCGTCCGACTTCGGCTCAGATTATAATCTCGCGGTTTGTGAGTTCAAGCCCTGTGGGGCTCTGTGCTGACAGCTCAGAGCCTGGAGCCTGCTTCGGATTCTATGTCTCCCCCTTTCTCTGCCCCTCCCATGCCCATGCTCTGTCTCTCTCTCAATAATAAATAAACATTAAAAAAAGAAAGAAAAACACCCACGTTCATAGTTCTAGAAAACCAACGGGAGTAATTAATAGAACTTGAAAATTTGGTGGGGCACCTGGGTGGTTCAGTTGAGTGTCTTACTTCAGCTCAGGTCATGATCTTGTAGTTTGTGAGTTTGAGCCCCACATCGGGCTCTGTGCTGACAGTGTCTGGAGCCTGCTTCGGATTCTGTCTCCCTCTCTCTCTGCCCCTGCCCCACTTGTACTCTGTCTCTCTCTCTCTCTCTCTCTCTCTCTCTGTCTCTCTCTCAAAAATAAATTAACATTAATTTTTTTTTTATTTTATAAAATTTGGCAACTGAGCTTTCTTAAAATTAATTTCCTGTTAGACAGCTGTGTTTGTGTCATTTTGAAAAAGTGGATAAACATCATCCATTATGGATCATAAACTTTTTTTGCACGGCTTTTGCTCACTTTAAAACGGGCCAGTTTGATACACGCCTAAGTGTATGTATACACCTCACTTCCAGTGACAACTTAATGTGTCTGTATTAGTCGAGTTAGAGTGATGTTCCCTCACTTCTGAGACAATGGTCACGAAGGGGTCTCATTGCCTCCTGCCAAGGGTACCAGGAGAACTTCTCTGCTGTATTTCTTCCCAGACACATTTGTTATTCCCGTTTATATGATTCATCATTTTCCTGAAAAAGGTACCTGGCAGCTCAAGCTTTAGCAATAGTTTTCCGCTTTGTGTTTATGAAAGCTGCTATTTCAGTAGCCAGAGAAGCTGAGTTAGTGGACACCTAAACAGCCTCCTCTCAACATGCCATGTGGGGAGCCTAAACCATCTGATTGTGTAACAGCAGAAAATCCCCGTCTATGAGCAGTTCAGGAGGTGGCAGAGGTGGTGGGAAGTTTTCTGGCCAGTGTTCCGGATGGTCTGTCCTGTCTGGTCTGTCTCTCTCCCATTGTTTTCTAAAGCTTAGCCTCCATGCTAATGCCTTGTGCTGCGATGGGCTGCTCACCCCTTGAGTATGGATTCTGGGAGTTAACTTAGTGATAGGACCCAGAGGAAATGCTGACCCCCATCTGTTCTTTGGGAATGTCCTTGTATAGGAACAAATTTGGGTTGTTAATTTTTACAGTGAGAGCTTAGTAGGGCTGGACTGCATTTTCTCTCTCTCTCTCTCTCTCTCTCTCTCTCTCTCTCTCTCTCTCTCTCACTGCTTGACTGGAAGATATAGCTACAAAGGGAGAATTTTCTTCCCCAACCATGTTTCTTTCTTTGTGTTTGCCCCTGAAAAATGGGTCAATTTTTGCATGGGCATGTGTGTGTATGTATAACAGGGGGTGGTCCTATTTTATTCAGAGAAATCCTCCATTTTCTACATTTATGTATGTATGTATGTATGTATGTGTGGGTGTATTGGAGAGAGTAAGCAGGGAAGGAGCAGAGAGAGGGGGACAGAGGATCTGAAGTGGGCTCTGTGCTAACAGGCCACAGCAGAAAGCCCAATGTGGGGCTCAAACTCACAAACCACAAGATCATGACCTGGGCCGAAGTCCAACGTTCAACTGACTGAGCCAACCAGGCGCCCCTCTGCTTATCTTTAGATCACGGAGGAAGGAAAGTTTACCAATTCTTTTACTCTCTCATGGATACACTGGGGAATGAGTCTTCTCTTTCCATTGTCTACTCTTATCTCCCCATGGGATAAGATGCAGTCAGTCTGATTGGTCCCTGGGATTCATCAGTCATTCCCCACTTCTCCCCTAATAGTCTGCTGTGACCTATATGATTTTACTGGAGCCAGCCTATGTGAAGGTAATAGACTACACCTCCCAACTTCCTCTGCAGTCAGAAGTGGCCAATGAGATGTAAGCAGAAGCTGGGGGCCTTCCCCAGGAAGCTCTGGTTCACCTGGGAGGTGTATCCTTCGTTTCTGCCCCTTTTTATTTCCTATTGCCTGGAACACTGATGAAATGTTTAGAAATATAGCCGTTATCTTACAACCTCAAGGTGATCCTGAAAGTAGAAGCTATAAGCTAAGGATATGGAGTTGAAAATAGAAAGGTCCTCAGTCTCTGATAACTGTGGAGCACGTTACCAGTACTGGCTTACCTATCTTCACACTCATTTGTGAGTAAGAAGAGTACACTTGTATCTTTTTAGCCACTATTATTTGGATTTTTGTTCAATGCAGAACCTACTCTGTTGCAAAAAAATATGTAAGTCACATAACCAAAAATAGCTCATTCTGCCTCTTTTTCTCCTCTTCTCCCTCCCACCTCCCACCCACGAACCCCCCAGTTTTTGCTCTGTTTTTAGCTTCTCATCTCCAGCTGATAAACCCTGTGTTTGATCTGCTTAATACATGAGAATTGGAAGCACAGAGGATGTCCACCATCCCTGAATTGAGGTATTCAGCATTTGTAAAACCTAGAGACCCATTTGCTTTTAGGTATCCAAGATGGTGGCAGGATCTTATCTCTTGATAATCACTTCCATTTCCAAAAGGTAAAGAATTAAAGAGAGATCAAGGAGGAAAGAGATTTGTTTCCTTTATATTATTTTTAAGGGGGTAGTGTCGGTGGAAAGTTTTCTGTGGGATAAGAGGGGAATGGAGGAAGAAGAGACCATATCCCCAAAGACTCAAACCCTCAACTTCATCACGTTTGTTGAGATTTCCACATCTGTCTTGACCTGTTGGTCATTTCTACTTCTCTGGCAGTTTTAAAGGGAGGAAAGGACTAGAGTGAAGAAATGGGTCACTGGATACAGTGCCTTTCAGTCCAACGTGCTATTCAGCCTTACCTCTCCTGTAGCTGGGGGCTCTGAGTATAAATAGGGGATGTAGGGAGCAGGCATGGGTTCTCCTACCCAGTGAAGTTGCACATGCTCTCTCCCATGGCATCTGGGTAGCAGCGAGGGGCAGGGGTGGCATAAAGAGACTGTGTGGGGACGATAGACTGGGGTTCCGTCTCCTTGTTTTGGGTTTTACACTGTGTGAATCCTACACCCACTCGTGTCCACCCTGAATAAGGAGAGGAGGATTCTTTTGTTAGAAATGTGTTTATTTTATAGTGAATTAAGGAAAGGCGGTCACAGTCTGCAATGACTGTTTGGATTCAAGGCACGGCGGCTCTTCCTAGACTACCCTCCCTTTTATAGAAGGTTAAGCTAACAATGTTTAACTATCTAGAATGGGGGAAGGTCCCCTTTCCTTATGTCCGTATCTTATTCTTCCTGTCTGCTATCTTAAAAGAAATCTGAAGGAAGCGGATTGACGTCCTTCTGATTGCACGAAAAGTGATTGAACAGCAGCTCAGCAGCATCATTTTCCTTCCCAGTCATTGAAAAATGTTCTGTGTTATTTTCTAAAAGAGTCATCAGAATTGACAATTTTGTCAAGATTATCTGTTTTGAAAACAGACTTTAATATTCAGGACACCATGATGACTAGAGGAAGAACTTAGAGCTTGAATCTCAAAGCAGTCCGTGTGTGTGTACGTGTATATGCTTGTGTGTACATGCGTATGTGCAGATGTGTGTGTGCATGTGGTGGGGGGGAGTGGGTGTCTCAGGCTCTGCCCTCGTCAGTGGTCCACTTAGAGCCAAGGTGCATCACATGAGCCACTCTCTGGCTGTGAGAAATGCATACCTGCCCATACGTTTGAGATTCAGTTCCCACATTGTGACTCTATTTAAAACCTACCTAACGTTCGATGTTGCCTATAATTGTAGGCTGGTATCTGTATATCACCTTTTGCTGGAAAACCCAGGCTTTTCAAAAAAAAAAAATACTCAGGTCTTACCACAAGCGTGGGTGGCAGGTGTTGTTTCTTTCTTCCTCCAGATGAGGAAAATGCAAAAACAGAAAGGAGTTACGTGACTCGTGCAGGCTCACTAAAGCCTTTGTAAAACTTAACCCCCATTTGCTTTCGATGTCATTTAGTATAATGTGTTAAGTCAGCAACTGATTTTTCTCTCAGATAACTTTGTTATTGAAATCTAACTCACGTATCGTAAATTCACCCTTTTAAATATACAATTTAGTTTTTAACGTAGTTACTAAGTTGCACAGCCATCACCACCATCTAATTCCAGAACATTGCCATCAACTTCCAAAAGAAACCCACACCCATTAGCAGCCAATCCCCTCCCCCTTTTCTCTTCCAGCACCCCCAACAACTATTGATCTACTTTATATGTCTATGGATTTGCTTATTCCGAACATTTCATGTAAATTGAATCCTATAACATATGGCCTTTTTGTGTCAGGTTTCTTTCACTTAGCGTACTATTTTCAAAGTAAATTCTTCATTCCTTTTTATGGCTGAATAATATACCCTTGCATAGGTATGCCACGCTCTGTCTATCCATTCATTAGCTGAAGGACAACCCCCACATTGGGGCTATTACAAATAATGCCGCTGTGAGCATTCATGTACAAGTTTTTGTGTGTATTATTGTTTTCGACTCTCTCTTGAATATATGTATATACCTAGGGGTGGAATTATTGAGTCATTACGGTAACTATGTTTACCTTTTTGAGGAATTCTTCAAACTGTTTTTGCAAAGAGGCTGCAACATTTTACATCCCCACAGCACTGTCTGACAGTTGTAGTTTCTCTGCATCCTTGCCAAACCTTGGTATTGTCCCTCATTGTGATTACCGCCACCCTAGTCAGTGTGGTAGCTACTGATTTTTAAACGATAACAGAAAGATATGCAGCTAGAGACACTGGGACACTTTCTAAGCTGGGATAGGGGTTATGTGGCCCATGGAATGGAAACCCCTTTCCTTGCTAGACTTCCCTCTTTCATTATCCTATTCCTTATCTGTGACAGGCTTTCTAGAGTCTGCACCTAAGACAAGAGAGAAAAAGCTGCTAGAGGCCTCACCTCCTCTCTCTGTTCCCAGTGTATGTGAAACATGGTCCTCCCCAATGTTAACTTCCAACTCTCTACAGAAATTCTTCCATGGTTAACACCCAGCTTAATGTATTTACTAGCATCATCTTCCTCAGCTGCTCTGGAATATTCTTTACTTCACCATTTGACGTGTTACTCATATTAATAGTGATGCTAAATACCAAATGATCCCATCGCACTTATTACACATTGTTTAATCCTTACAACAACGCTGTGATGCGTGTTGTTATTGTCCCAGAAATTTTGGACATGAGGAAGTTGAAGATGAAGAGTATAAAGTGAATTTCCTTGGACACAGAGCCATCGGTGATAAAGTAGGACTCTCTAGGGAAGGCTGTAATGTCAGCCTCATCTACCCTGGTATTTATTTCTTCTTGGCCTTTTCTCAGGCTCTGAAAGTCTGGAAGGCTCCCTTCCAGACTGGAAAATCCTGAAAAGCGATGTGTTCTTCCCGTCTCCCTCAAATGCCACGATAACCCTGGAGGGAATTATAGAGCTAAGTAGGCTTGGGATGACTTACTTTTATTTAATTACAATTTTAATTATTCCATTAGGCTGCTTATGTCTCTGGAGTCAATTCTCATTCTCAGATATTTTCTGATAATTAGAAAATAAATTTATAACTCTTTTCTTCATGATTTTAAGCAAGGTCCTGTCAATTGGGCCAAATTAAGTTTGGGGTAATTTCTTGGCAGATGGCAATAATCAAAGCTAACTCTGTACCCACAACCCAATTCTTATAATTTTTCTGCTTATGAAACAGAACCCAGCATTGCCATTTCATACCAGGTGAAAGATGCCATTTCATACCAGCAAGATGTTTCTTGCTGAAACAAAATACCGCGTCCCCCCTCCGTCCCCATATTCTATGCTTTGGCTGGTTTGTAAAAGGCATTATCAGAATACATCTAGCAACAATGCTAGAGTGGACTCCGAGTTTTTGATGCCAGACTGCCGTTAAATGGAAACCAGAATGCAAATCTCAACATTCCACCAGAAATAGAAGCAGAGGAGCCTCTATTTGGGGGGTTTTATTTAAATTGAAATAGTAGCTCTCTTTGGACAGTGAGTGTTGAGTTATGTATTTTTTTATAGTTTAAAACACCCAAATGAAAAACCCAGGGAGGGACTGAATATCTGAAACACATAGACGTTCCCTTTCTGCAGGGGCCGTGACCATACATTTTCCATTGCACGGCTTGCCACTTCTCCTTCTCATCTTTCCATCCTTCCTAACCTGCAAAACCACATGTCAGTCGTCTTCTCAGTGATGGGATGTCAGGGTAAAATGTTGTTTATACTTCTCTGGAAGGGAAGTGTGTGAGGTTTATGAGTGTGTGTGTGTGTGTGTGTGCGCGCGCGCGCGCGTGTGCATGTGCATATATTTGAAGATCTTCAGGAAAAGGCTGAAGAATAACCGTAGGGAATGATGGCAAATTAGTTTTAATTAACGTACTGTACTAAAGCCAACCCCTGAGAACCGTTTGTCTGTATATTGTCATAAATAACACTCTATTCATTACACACACAAACACGAGCCCAAAGTGAATGAGGTCATTGAATTTTTGTTGAAAAGCCATTTAACTTGGGGCACTTGGGTGGCTCAGTCACTTAAGTGTCCGACTTTGGCTCGGGTCATGATCTCACAGTTCGTGAGTTCAAGCCCTGCATCGGGCTCCGTGCTGACATCTCGGAGCCTGGAGCCTGCTTCAGATTATGTCTCTCTCTCTCTCTCTGCCTCTCCCCTACTTGCGCTTTGTCTCTCTCTCTCTCACTCTGCCTCTCCCCTACTCGCGCTTTGTCTCTCTCTCTCTCTCTTTCTCTCTCTGTCACACACACACACACACACAAGAATAAAACATTAGAAAAATGTTTTTTTTAAAGTCATTTAACTCAGGGTTTTACTGTTTTATTCTATTTCTTCCAAAAATGCTCCCCTTTAATTCTAAGTCATAGTAACATTAGGAGGAAATGTGTGTCTGAGTTGCAAGAATCTTTTCCTGGAGATTTTTTTTCTGACGCTCATTCTCTGACACGAATTGTCCGTGACTGACATTTGGATGATTCCTATCATTGGCACAGTTTTAAACTAAAATGGGCCCGAACTGCTTTCCATTAAAAAATTTAAATTAATATACATACAATTTTGGGGTATGTTCAATTTTGCATACAACCTTGTTGTGTTTGTTTTTAAGATACCCCGGTGGCCAGACTCTCTGTTCTTCCTGACACCTCTCCACTTGAACACTACTTCACACTCTCTGTTTCCAGCTCTTCTGGTCTCACCTTCTCGGTGCTTCAGTCATCTTTGAGGGGGCAAATTCAGTGGACATGAAGTTAGAAAACCTGAGCTCTATCATTTGCTTATGCCGTGATTCTGAGTACATTACATGACTCCTCTGAAGTAATTTCTTCATCTGTAAAAGTGGGAAAATGCTTGATGTTTGTTATTACTAGGAGAACTTTAATCTAATTTTCTATACAAAGCTCTACTCTCATAACTCATTTGGAATCAATGGCGGCTTGAGAGATTAAATATACCAGTAATTTCCCTCTGGTCATTCCCCTCATGCCCCATCTCCACCTTCACCACGGTATCAATATTTGTCAGTGTTTAAACAAGTTATAACGATCTTTCCCTCACCAAGGGATTTTACTATTTTTGTTGTTCATTATTGACATTTTTCTGCTCCATATCATTTTTGCAAGTGGGGGAGTAATGAACAAAATGAGTATCAATGCATTTTTGCAAAAACAGATTGGCCCCTTTGTTTCAGGAGAGCAGCTCTGGGGCACTCAACAGGGTTTCTCAAAGGATCCCTAGGAAAGATGTATGGGCCAGATTGCTGCAGGGGATCACTGAGAGGCTGAAGAAAAGGGCCAGCGGAAAAAGGACAGAGGGTCCAATAAGTGAAAATGAGCCACGGGCATGGGGCTAATCCCCATGGCAAGAACCCAGTTTCCTTGGATCTGCGGGGCTCACAGAATCATCAGGAAGGTCTCTGAGGCGACTTTATTAGAGCCGAGAATGTCCATTAAGAAGGATGGCCACACTAGGAGCCAGAAGATGTCCTGGGAGGAAGAGAAGGCACCAGAGCTGCCTGCTGGCATAGGACACAGTAGCCAGCAAGACTGGGTGAAGGCAGTGTATGTGGCTCAGTCCAAGCTGATGTGGAAGAGCCGTGGTGAGGACTGGAAGCCCATTGCCCCAACCAAAGCGATTCTACCACTCAACCCAACTCTAGTGTAGAATTATTTCAGCCACTGGAAGTGACAACATTCCTCATAGGCCACTAGACACTGGAAAGCATTTTGTTCCTAGCAAATGGTATGAACCTAGTAACTGTTTAATTAATTTATTCATTCATATGCTCATCCAAAAATATTCGTGAAACTCCTATTATAGGCTCAACGGTGTTGTAGGTTTGTAAGGATATGCTAATGAACTAGATGGGTGAGTCCCTGCAGTCCTAGCATTTATATCCCAAGAGGAAGAGCCAGACAATAAACAGGTAAAGAAACAAGCAGGATGATATCAGATATTGACACATGCTGTGGAGGCTTATCTAGAGTTATATTTGCAATAGAGTGGTCAGGGGAGTGGTTTTTGAGGACTGAATCATGAAAATTGGCCACCTGCCCTGAGAGCCATGCAAAAGGAACCTGAACAGAGTTCGATTACGTGTGTTTGCTGATTTGTTCTATCTCTGAAGTAAACCTCATTCTAACGTACTGTAGTCACAAAGCTTGATTCAAAATAGTTATTAAACATGCTCTGTATTTCAAATAATGTGTTTCGTGCTTGCAATATACAAGTTAATGCATGGCCCCAACCTTGAAGGACTTGACATTCTCATGTGGAGAGCCAGGGGTGTGAATAACGAATAAAAAGTGAGAACTGCCAGGATGGAGTCATGCTAAGCATACTGTGGGGGACTTGTTGAAGAAATGCTTTTTTTTTTATTAAAAAACTTTTTTTTAATGTTTGTTTATTTTTGAGAGAGACGGGAAGAGACAGAGCACGAGTAGGGGAGGGGCAGAGAGAGAGAGGGAGACACAGGGTCTGAAGCAGGCTCCAGGCTCTGAGCTGTTGGCCCAGAGCCTGATGCGGAGCTTGAACCCACGAATCGTGTTGAACCCACAAATCGTGAGATCACGACCTGAGCTGAAGCCGGACGCCTAACTAAATGAGCCACCCAGGTGCCCCAATTGAAGAAGTGCTTTTCATGTAACTGAAATAGCAAGGCTAGCTGTGAATTAGGAGAAAACTCTCCATTGGTCCCTCATGGGTCTGCCTTTCAACAGACCACCTTTGCTTTTTTATTATTTTATTTTATTTTTCCATCATGATAAATGTACTCTTAATCCCCATCACCTATTTCACCCATCCCCCCACCCACCTCCCATCTGGTAAGCATTAGTTTGTTCTCTACAGTTAAGAGTCTGTTTCTTGGTCTCTCTCTCTCTCTCTCTCTCTCTCTCTCTCTCTCGTTTTTTTCCATTTGCTCTTTCATTTTTTCTCTTAAATTCCACATGGGAGTGAAATCATATGGTATTTGTCTTTCTCTGACTGACTTATTTCGCTTAGCATTATACTCTCTAGCTCCATTCCTTTCATTGCAAATGGCAAGATTTCATTTTTTCGTTATATAGGTGCAAATTATTTGTTTTGTAACCTTTTCGTCTTTCTTACAACACTATTTATGCTTTCTGAGTTTTCATTTTCTCATCTGTAAGCTTGGGGTGAAAATCCTTACCTGAAAAAATCCTAAGTATCAAATGGGATGTCCTATAGGTGGCAGAGACTGTTAGCTCTTCTTTCTTTCTCTTATAGAAATTTTGTAGTGTAGCGATGGCCACCAGATTAAGGAAAACTACATATCCCGGCCTCCCTTGTGCGTGGGTGTGATCAAGCAATAAAGTGCTGGTCAACATGAGCAGAAGTGATAAGTGCAGCTTTCAGATGATGTTCTTGAAAGGGAGAATTCCCTCCCCTGCCCCTTCCCTCTTTCCCATTGCCTGGAATGTAGACATAGAGATGAGATGTCTTAGACCACGTGGAATGGAAAACACCCTGCAAATGGTAGAAGAATAAGACAGAAGGAGCCTGGGTGTCTATCTTTTCAGAGAAACCATTCAAATCCCGGACTGCTAATGAACAGACTGTTATGTGTTATGTGAAAGCAAAAGAAATTTCTGTTTTCTTTGCGCCACGGCCATGTGGTATGTCTGTAGGAGCAACGAACCTGTACCCTAATTCATGGAGGAGTAAAAGCAGAGTGATGCGTTAGAAAGGTCCTGCTGGTGATGGTGGAGAGGAGAGAATAGAGGCAGGGAAATTAGAGGGAGGGAGACCACCCAGCTACCCAGTTATGTGTTTTCGTGTTCAGAGATTTTGAAAGTTGGCAAGTCTTGCCTGGCCTGTGGGTTTTTACAAGAATTTTGAATTCCATAGACAAATAAATTGGAGACACACTGAATTAAGGCTAAACGTGATTCTTCACGATAGGTGTGACAGGTGTTTTCAGCATTAGAGAATTTTATGCCCCTTAAAAAAAGAAGGCTGAAAATACAACGTTCCTGAAACTTATTTGAAAATGAGCCCTTTCATCATAAAACTTCAGTTTTCATGGCTATAAATGTTCTAGGAGACATAGGGAAGCGTGATCAAGTGCCAGTTAGGCTTAAAGGCATCTATACTGCCCTGTAGAAATTTTAAATCTGAGATGACAACCAAATATCAATAATCCACAAGGCATTTCACAAAGAAGGATGTTCGTTGGATACAAGAATTAAATAAACGTGCGCATGCACATGTAGCCCTTTCCACAAATTGAAGATACACCAAATGTTATTAGATATCAATTTTTCTCTGCACAGGGTTAAGCTTTCAGTCTTGTTCCAAGGTATGAATGAATAGGACAAGAACGGAAGAGGATACAACAAGACACTGTTTTGATTCCACTTGGGAAGATCTTCATGAGGAAAGTCCTTGCACAAACCTCAATGGCATGAATACTAATTCTCATGGCAAGAGATTAGACTGCACGGTGGATGACCTCCTTGCTCGGGGAATTCATGACAATCCAAGAGGCAAAGTGAACGGAGGCAGAGCAGAGCATGTAAAGTCAGAATCCTGTGACTTTGGCCCTGAGAGTGTTTGATCTGGCAGAAGCCATTTTCCATGAGTAACCGAGTCCTGTATAGCACTTACAGGATCAAATGGCAGTATAAATTGGATCAACAGTTAACGTCCTAATTCTCTTCCATGGCCAATGTGAGGAAAAGTAACTCTATTTAAACCCTTCATAGAAAAATACTTGGTGCAGATTCCTTGGAGGGAAAATTTTTCTAATCACAATCCCATGCCAGCTATCTCTACAGTTTTCTCAGCAGTACAGCTAATCCTGTGTGAGCAAAACTGAGCAAAACTCAGTTTTCTTTCATTATTTTTGGTCCATATTGGCAGAGGAGTTCTTAGGTGCAGGGAAAACACACACAGAGGTGTCACACCACACTTGACACTGTGACTGTGGTGACAAGGTTCTCTCCAGCTGTCAGTTTCAGGAGCATTTCATTTCATTTGCTGCTGCACAGCCCCGTGGTGAGAAGTGGCAGCCACACGTTTTATCCAATGTAATGTCTTCATTAGTAACAGAAGCGATAAATTGCCTTGGAGAAAAGAGGTGCCTAGGAAATGGTACACGTGGCAAGCGAGGGTCTTTATGTAAATATCCTATGTTACTTCCTCCAGTTGGGTTTGGATTCTTAAGCAGTAGGGGTTTTGAACTGGGAAAGGTAAGGAGAAACTGCATGTCTTCTCTGCATGTGGACCACATGAGACATCCGATCTTCATGCACAGCATCCTCATTCTCTTCTGTGGGCTGGGTCGTTACCTGCCTAACAACCTCCTAAACAAGTACAAATTGTGTCTCCCAGTCCATACAATGACACGGTGACTTCTTTTTAACGGCCATGGAGAAACTCTCAAGATAAAAGTGAGTGTCTTTCAGAAATCAATGGCAAATTTCTCAACACTCGATGGGACACTAGTTGTGTGGTGTGACAGAATGCATAGTGAAAACTTGAAGGTTTCTTGATCAAATCTTCGTTTGGAGAACAGCAGTTTATGCAAAATTAATCAGGTTTCTTTTGTTGTTGTTTCTGGAGCCTTTAAGAAGATGACACGTATTGTGAAACTTCAAAGGAAAAGGAAAATAGAGAGTTTCCTGAGTTTATTTCACCCAAGAAATCTTTGCTTTGGGCCTAGATAGTTCCATGAAACGTTAATTTTTGGAAAAGACTAACAGAATCTGCCAATCATCAGCTTTTATGTCCTTTAAAAAAAAGTTTATTTATTTATTTTGAGAGGGAGAGAGAGCATGCAAACGGGAGGGGCAGAGAGAGAGGGAGAGAGAGAGAATCCTAAGCACTGTCAGCACAGAGCCTGATGCAGGGCTCGATCTCACGAACCCATGAGATCATGACCTGAGCGGAAATCAAGAATCAGGTGTTTAACCAACAGAGCCACCTAGGCACCTCATCAGCTTTTATGTTTAGGAACGCATACCAACCCCCAAGCTAAAAATGTTTGAGAAATGCCCAGTAACCTGGCAATCTGACTGAAGGCTACATTCTTGGTGAGGAGGTTAGGCCCAATGATGATTTAGCAGAAGAATAATTGAATTCTTGGGACTATACAAGAATCCAGCAGTAAAGGTTGCTTGCTGACCTGGGGCAGAGATGAGCTGCAGGATTTGTGTGATTCCTGCCTCACTGGTTGGAATTCTTCCTTCTTTCCTATTTAAGAGAGGAAATGCAAGTGGGCAAGAATGATGTGATTTCAGGGCTAGAACTCACAGTCCTCTCTAAAATGTGAAACAGGAATTCAAAAAGGTTGTAGTTTGCTGTTTGAATGACATCTTACAATGGAGCATCACACTCTAAAATGGCCCTGTCAGTGATATCGATGGCCCAGAGGATCCTGGAGTGGATTTGCTGCGAATGAGCATGGGATGCATGTGTGTGCACACTCAAGTTCACACACATGTGCAAAAGTCCTGGACTGGAGAGCTGGAAGAATCCAGAGAAAGGGAAAGAAACCACACTCCTCCAAAGTCCTCAAAGCTGGTGAAAATCTCAGGAACCGCAATTCTTACAAAGCTCCCTATGTCACATTTTATACATTTTTGGTTTTCAAATTATCATGGATCATGGACACTAGGATTTGGTCTTGGGGATTTTTTTCCCCATGCTAGAGAAAAGTCTTCACTTGCCATGTTGGATGTATTGCATTTGGAAAAAAACGTGACAAGCAATTAAATGTCCTTTTGGTTAGAAGGTCAACCAGGACTAATATTTTGAAAATATAAAATGAATGCAATAAGGACCTTAGCATAGTGATTAAGAATATGTATTGGGGGTGCCTGGGTGGCTCGGTGGGTTAAGTGTCCGACTTCAGCTCACATCATGATATCATGGCTCATGGGTTTGAGCCCCATATCGGGCTCCACATTGGTATTGTGGAACCTGCTTGGGATTCTCTCTGTTTCCTCTGTCTGCCCCTCCCCCACTCATGCTTTCTGTCTCCCTCAAAAATTAGTAAATCAACTTAAAGAGAAAAAAAAAGAATATGTATTCTAGGGGCACCTGGGTGGTTCAGTTAGTAGAGCAAATGACTTTTGATCTTGAGGCTGTAAGTTTGAGCCCCGTGTCAGGTGTAGAGATTACTTAAAGATAAAATGTTGAAAGAGAGAGAGAGAGATAATATGTATTCCAGAGCCAACCCATCTAAATTTGAATCTAAGCTCAGTGCCCTTGTGGCCAGCTGTTTATCTGTTCTACACCTCAGCTTTCTTAGCAGTAAAATGGGAGTTAAATTAGTACCCACCTCAGGATTCTCAGGTTGTCGTAGGATGGAATGAATTCATATTTGAAAAGGTCTAAGAATAGTGTTTGATGTTTAATAAATGTTTGTTACACTTAAAAATATTTTTAAATGTGCTTTTCATTTTCTCTCTTATACAACATGATACTCAAATCACTCCATTCTAGACCCATATGTGTCTCTCAGACTCCTTTTATCTTCCACATAAAAGCAAAATTTCTTTCTTTCCACAGTTGCGAGCTTAATAAAGAAGATACACCTCACGCGTCCTCAGAGCTAGGTCTAAGTCACTGCATGGGGTAGAGTTCTCGCCCACCCAACTTGTAGCCACTAGGAGGCCATGAGTGAGAAGTACACTTTTCTTGTTAAATCGCTATATTTAGAATGTTTCTGTTTCAGCAGATAATGTCATTATTTACCTAATAAACACAAACCAAGATTGATTAGACCCCCTCGCTCACACTAACCAAAACCCATGAAGGACCGGAGTAGCTTGCAGAATGCCAGTTTATTCGTTCAAGTCGACAAGTGTATCTGTCAGACAGGCTAGGAATGCTCTCATTGGCATGATGCAAGTCTTTTCTCCCTGGCCGACTGCCTGGGAGCCAATCATAATCCAAAGTCACTTTATCTGCTCGGCATGAGAGATCACTGCCCATTCACTGGAAACACATGGAGTTCGTATAGTGCACATCCTTGGTCTGTATAGGGATCATAGAGGAATGAGAACGTCATTTGGCAAGCATGAAAACAGACCAAGAGTAATTAGACGAAACAGGGTTTAATGGCAAAGAGCTAAGAGATTCTAAAGCATCCAACTCTTAAGATCACTTTCCTAATGTGACTAAAAAGATGTCAAACCTGATAACTCATATTCCCTATCATCCAATTCTTAAATAGTTCCCACCACGTCTTGTTTCTCCTTTTTATGCTTTCATAGATGCTTCTTTTCCACCTCCATCCCCATTGGAAGGACATTCTCTCGCTGGCTGTGCCCGTATATTGAATCAGGGTGCCATTCTATCTCCTCTCATGGTGTTTATTTAAAGTCCCCTAGATTGCAGTTGGGGAGGGGCAGTGGGAGAAGCATTTTTAAGGCTTCCAGGGAGGACCAACACCTGACACCATTTTAGTACGGGGATATAGAGAGGAATAAGGTGGGCACTTGCCCTCCAGGGGCTGCAGCCCAGTAAGGGGCCCAGATTAGTAAGCACCCAGACTACACTGTCGTATAAGTACAGTCAAAGGAGCAGATATAAGAAATGGCTTTAGCATGCAGGAAGGCGTGATGGACTCTTCTTGGTCAATGGGCATAAGAGGAAATGAGGGAAGGTTTCCTGTAGGAGGTGATAATTGAGCTGGAATAGTGATAGAGGTGTTCCAGAAAGGTGAAATACCAAAATGGGGGAAAAAGGCATACTGTGGCTTGAGGTGTCCAGGAAATGATTACAAGTCAGTCATTTGGTGGGGGTGGGGGTGGGGCATATTGAGACAAGGAGTGAAGCAAACCTGAGCACGTAGGCAGAGGTTTTGGCCACGAGAAGCTTTTTAATGAAGCCCACTAGCATATTGGTTCACTAGGTCTGTGGTGACAAAGTACCACGAGCCAGGTGGCTTAGCCCAAGTTCATCATCTCACAGCTCTGGAGCCTAGAAGTCCAGGATCAAGGTGTCAACAGGGTGGACAACTTCTGAGGACCTCAAGGGAGCATCTGTTCCAGGCCCGTCTCCCTGTGGCTGCTGGTTTGCGGGCACTCTGTGGCATTTTCCTTTGGCTCGTAGAAGCATCGCCCTGACCTCTGCCTCCATCTTCACGTCACGTTTGTGTTCTCCCTGTGTGCATCTCTGTTCACATTTCCTCTTGTGGGGACACGAAATTCAGTCAGATTAAGTTAGGGCCTGCATCATGGCCTCATTTTAACTTTAGTATCCCTGTAAAGACCCTGTCTCCAAATAAGGTCACATTCTGGGATACCGAGGGTTAGAAACCACATACGAATATTGGAGGGGGACACAATTCAACCCACGACGACCTGCATTTAAAAGACAGCTAAAGAAAAAGAATCACGGAAGGACTGGCCAGGAAAATATGAAGAGAATACAGTGTCAGAGAAGGGCAGGGGATAGGGCTGTCTGCAAAGCTGATTGCTCCTTCAGGGCAAGTAGGTGGAGGCACCAAATCCCAGCTCTACCTTTTGCGTTCACTTACCTGCTTCTCATTTTTCTTATTGCCAGATAAGGGTAATCCTGCTTCCCCACAGGGTGGCCATGAGGATTAAATGTGATTATGTACATAAACTCCCAGCACATAGTGGGCCAGTTCAGTACATACATGCCTGCATACGTAAACAGTAGTATAAAAAACTGCATTTAGTCTCACCCTAGGGACCTCTCTCATTTGTGCATGCTACCTAATGCCAGAGGGGTTCTAGACTGTTACCAATCGACTCCCTAGATACACTACATCATTTAAAAGCTGACACCGTGGGGGGCTGCTCTTGTCTCCTTCCCTGTGCAGAGCTCATAAAATTCCCCATTTGCTTCATGTGACCAAAAACCTATGGGAGTATACAAGTACAAAGGGTGTGAATTATGGCTGTGAAACAGGATTTCAGAATGTTCCCCTCTTGTACTTTCTGTGGAAATTAAACATCTGATTTGACACCTCATGAATCTTGCTCTCCAGGTTGTTTGGTTTGGATTTCACATGGTAACGGATCTGCCCAGGAGAGCAAAACACAAACCTGCCTTGCTGTGTGTATCTAGCCAATGACCTATCCGAGGGGTACGCTTTGCTTCCTTGATTGTTCTTACCACTGGAGAGATACTAGGTTCCTTCATTTAGGATGGTGTCTGGGTTTTTTTTCCCCCTCAGAACCAGTTTAGATGCCACAAATGCTCTCTTGCGAGAATAGCTCCTATATTCATGACACATTCAAATGATGCTTCAAAGGAGCATCTCCATCATGAGCTAGGGTGTTAAACCAACTTCGTTTTCCAGGCCTGCATCTGGCTGTCAAAGGCTCCCGGGCTCTAGGCCCTCCCACTACTGATATTTTGCTGGTGTGGTTAAGAAGCCATGAAAAGGAGCCTTATTCCCTCTGGTGAAAATCACTTAAGCAATATTTCTGAAAGACGCAAACATTCTGAACCTGTCCATTGTCCAAACGTTTGTGAGAGATGGCATTCTGTATCATTTTTTTTTTCTCTCAAAACAATGTCACCATATTTCCCATCAGTCCTTATCCTGTTTGCTCGGGGAGTAGAACCACCTTTTTGCTTTGCTCATCTTCAACTACTCCAAGCATACTGATGAGCAGCTTGTTTGGAACAAAAGGAAAATACCCAGGTGCTGACAATCATCCTCGGTTACCCACATCACTGCTGCTGTTTGTAATATGCTGGAGATGACCGGGATGCATGGAGAAAATCTGTCCTGTTGGCCTCCTCATTGTGGGCTTCTGAGTCATGGAGCCTGAGGCCAAAGAGGCGCATCAGTCAGCATTTATTTGTTTTTCCTGTCTCTTGTTCTGTTCCTCCAACCCCCCACATCTCCTGAGTTAGGTCCTCATCCATCTCCTATGGACTCCTGCAATAACCTTGGAATGAGCTCTCCTTTTCCGTGTCAACATCTTTGTTAACGTAAACTCTTAAGGCCCAGCCTTTAATTTTGTCTTCTGGACCCTCATGGGTCTCCTTTGCCCTCACAATAAGATCCAAACATTCTTATATATATATATATATATATATCGCAAGGTCCTTCAGATCTGTCCCCAAACTAGAACCCCATGCTCTTGTTCCTTGACCATCTTCCATATACCATCTGCTCTAGCTAGATGGAATTGCTTCTCCGTAGACACATGTACCATGAGGTGTGCTTCACTCAGTCTCTCCCCTCCGAGTGGAATGCAGAACCCTGTCACCTTCAGAGCTCAGCCTACCTCCCTGAGAGCTTTCCTGACAACTCTACTCAGAAGTGATGGCCCCTATGAATTCCCGTAGCCACATTTCTCTGCCTCTCCCAGGGCTCATATAGCTTTCTACTTGATATCCTATTTGTTTGTGTATCTGCTCAACTCCTTCCTAGATTGTGAACTCCCTGAGTATAGAGATGTGTCCGGTTGATGCCCCCAAATTATCTGGCACAGCTTCTTACACATATGGCAGGCACCTTATCAATGTCTGGGAGTGACTGAATGCCAGGTAATGGGATAGACATGGGGGCACGGAAGACTTACAAGAGATTCTTCCAGTATCTCAGCTAATTTTTACATGTAGTGGCACTGAGTGTCCTCAGCTGAAATTAATCTGGAAACAGGAGTTTACAGAGCAAATTAGTTTCATATGAATTCAGACTTGCAGCTAATAGATGAAAAGCAAACCTCAAAAATCTTCATTGCATATTGTCTAGCCAGGGACAACTTCAACCACACTTTTATAAGCAACACTTCCATGCAGATCTGCCAGATAATTTACCCCCCTGTGACAGCCGTCTTTTGCTTTCTCTCATATATTCTTAGCACAGTCCCCATGGTA
The DNA here is from genome assembly GCF_014898765.1 of Herpailurus yagouaroundi. NCBI lineage: Eukaryota > Metazoa > Chordata > Mammalia > Carnivora > Felidae > Herpailurus > Herpailurus yagouaroundi. The sequence continues at coordinate 49,538,902 of NW_024412413.1, forward strand.
ATAAAACTTTACTCAGAAAGCAAGGCAAGTGTGTGGGGGAGGAAGGGAGGTGAGCAGTGTTTTTCCGTCTGACTTGTCCTGCTGTTGCTTCAAGTTCATTGCTTGCATTTTATCTTGGTTTTGGTAAACAAACTGCTCTCAATTATCTTGTTTCCTGGAAGCTCCACTGAAATGCATTTGAAGGTAGCTCATAGCTCTTGAGCTTTTATTGGGGACCTCATGATTTTTTCCATGGAAGGCAGAGGGGACTCATTTAGTTTGTGTTCCCTTCTGTGAACAAGTAGGTTTCCAAGGAGAGAGTTGGCTAACCAGAGCCTCAAACGGAAGCCAGCACTCTGGGCTCTGTGTTATGCATCTATGTCTCTGGGTTTGTGTGCACCTGTGTATGCATGTGTGCATTTGTGTGTGTGTGCGTAAAAGACACACAGAAACAGAAAAGGAGAGAACACGGGGCTTTCGGCATGCTTTAAATTGAACTGTATCCACCATCATGCCACCTAACTTTAGAATCTGTCATGGGAAGGCACTGGTGGAGGTTATTTTAACCCAGTGGTGAGCTCTGAGTGGTGAACACAGCAAGGGAGTAAGAAAATGGTTGGAGATGTGTGCGGCGGGATAACGGTCTAAGGCGCTCACACCGGGTGCCTCCAGCCACACGTCTGCTTATGCAGTGGCCCTAGAGCTGGGGCAGTGGCAGAAAAGGTATTTGTGAATCTAAATGCCTATTTCTTTGCTGGTTGGTAGTAAGTGCATGCTGCACATCGCATGAACGAATTAACAACGTCCAAAGTTTAGTTGAGTTGCAAAGGACTTTGTCATGTATGCTCGCCTGATGGTGACTGAATGGAGACCTCAGGTGAGGAAACCATCAGCTCTTTAATCAAGGTCCCTGCAAAACTTATAAAATGCTAAATCTATTTCATTTTGGTTGGCATGAGGCAGGTTTTTTTTTTTTGTTTGCTAGTTTTATGTGAAGTGTTATAACCAAAGTCTTGAGAAACATCTCCAAGATTAATTGGTGACACTGATGAAAGTGTGAGTGTGGCATTACAGAAGAGAGTTTTGTACATTTTAAAAACATGATACCTAAACTAAGCTAATGGTGTTACCTTAAAATTGGAAGGTTGGACTTAAAGATGTGTATGGGAAAGACAGAGCTTAGCATTCACGTATGTTCGGGCTCAAGCACCTAGATCCCAACATTTTAAACTAAAAGAATAGAGCAATGCCAAGTGATTCTTTCATTTAGGTGTCATTTTCCACCAAAAAGATTTGTAATGAAGGTAACACCCATGTCTTCAAAAATAAGCCCTCAAAAGGCCATTTTTTTTTCTTAAAAAGAAATCATATTTCATACAATTGCTCTACCATTTCAGAGTTATTACGTATCAAATATCTCATTTTGTCCTTACAAAATTGTCTGATTTTTCTCATCCTCATTTGACATCAAGGAAACCGACACCAGGTAGTTAGAAAGATAAATGCTAGATTCTAGATGTTTTGACTCCCCATTTTGTATTATTTTTGCTAGCTCATAAAAGAAAGGAAGAAGAAAAAATAATGGCTAAAAAGTCCTCGCAGAGGCCCACATTTCCTAAGTGTGGGTATGATGCTACTGGGTCTAATGTATAACTTAGGGGTTCAAGTTCAAATTCTTTCTCTTCTCTTAGATCATGTTCTAGTGATAGTTTTGGTAGTCTAACATAGTGATAAGTAACTTTTAAACTTAAAACTCCTTTAGTAAACCAGAAAAGGAAATTATTTTAAAAAGTAAACTTTTACATTAAATAAGTGCCACCTACACTTTGGGACTTCCTGGGTAATTCTAATTTATTATCAATCAAAGCTTTAATTCACACCTCAAATTTTCTCCAAGTTTTTATTTATTTGTTAGTTTGGTTTTTCAAGTTTATTTATTTGTGTGTGTGTGTGTGGGAGAGAGAGAGAGAGAGGAGAGAGCATGCATGAGCGGGCAGGAGAGGGACAGAGAGAGGGGGGTACAGAGGATCTGAAGTAGGCCCTGTACTGTCAGCAGAGAGCCCAATGCGGGGCTCAAACTCACAAACTATGAGATCATGACCTGAGCTAAAGTTGGACGCTCAACTGGCTGAGCCACCTACACACCTCTCTCCAGATTTTTATTAGAATTTTCCCTCTTAGTCTATTTTTTATTCTAAATGAGATCCTTCTCCTTCCTAGGGTAGCCTAAGGCTCTTATACTTGAGGTTACCTAAGCTTTAAGATTCTTAAAATATATCAATGTGCTGGATTAGCAAAGTTGTGAAATGGTAAGTTTGTGAGTCTGTTTGTTTTCTTTTTTGTTGTTCATTTGGATTTTCTCATTTTTTAACAATGGGAACATATTGTACTTTTATAACAGAAAACTATTTTTGATACCATATTAGATCAACAAATTATAAAAAGGGAAAAGGAAGGAAAGAAGGAAGGAAAAAAAGAAAGAAAGAAAGAAAGAAAGAAAGAAAGAAAGAAAGAAAGAAAGAGTAAGGAAGGGAGGGAGGGAGAGAGAGAGAGAGAGAGAGAAAGAAGACAAGAAAAAGACTCCAGCCCAGGCCTTGAGAAGCACATTGCTGGACAGCTATGATTATCTCATTAAGGCCAGACTTTGTATGACAGTTATGTTTCCCTAAGGGAATACATGTTCCCACTGTCAGCCATATTGGGAAGAAGCTAACTCTGGATCTGAAAATGGTGTTAAGTTGAGACTAAACACTAAGATGTGGAAATGCCTAGAGAGTTCCTATAGAGTTGAGGTAGTCCCCTGCCACAGAGCGGGAGGAGGCTGGCTGCAAATTGGTCTGGATGGAGTCATCACATCTAGTAGCAACTGGAGGCTAGAACCTGTGGGAGCCCCTCAACTGGGCTAGATTGATGAAATATTCGCTACAGACTGGTGTCCCCCAGGAGCAGTGATGTCAGAAGGATGGTGGGCTTTGAGACACAGCGAAGTGACAAGGGGGAGGCCAGCAGGAAGGACCTGGAGTGGGTGGGAGGTGACCTGTCCCTGAGACTGCAGGAGACTTACCAGGAGGACCTGCCAGGGGACCCCTCGAAGCGGCTAGTTCCTGGGACTTAAGCTGGTGGCGGTGAGGAGCTCACATCATGACAAGTTAGATAGAAAAAGCAAATGTGACATGTTGTCATGCTTCAGACTTGTGACACCTGGGACGTTAAGTGGTGTGGAGCAGATATGGGTAAAATGACTGGAGGAAAGGAAATGCATCAAAATGACGAGTGGAAATACATAGAAGTTGTGGAATTATGAGCAGTTTCTTTTTTCTCTTTTTTTCTGTAATTTCCAAGTCATGTACCATTTCTTCCACAATTAAAATACCAGCATGTTATAAAAGTTATTTGTTGCATTCGGTCTTGGCTCCCTAGGCACTGTTCAGTCAAAGTATCACCGCAGCCTCTCCTAGCACTGAGGTACATGGAAACCATTCCTATTATTCCATTACATGAATTATTCCTTTGTCTGCTCCCAGGTGCCTGCTTCTCACCTGGTACCCAGTAAGCTCCAGCTCCGTCAGAGCCCTCCTTTCCCCCTTCTACACAGAAGAACAAGGCAGACTAAAGTATATTGTATCTATATACTCAGAAAAGGCAGAGCTGATTGTTATTCTGTAAAACTATTGACTGTGCCTTCAAAGGGTCTAGAAACATCTGAACTTACAGAGCCTATTTTATTTTATTTTTTTAATTTTTTTTTCAACGTTTATTTATTTTTGGGACAGTGAGAGACAGAGCATGAACGGGGGAGGGGCAGAGAGAGAGGGAGACACAGAATCGGAAACAGGCTCCAGGCTCCGAGCCATCAGCCCAGAGCCTGACGCGGGGCTCGAACTCACGGACCGCGAGATCGTGACCTGGCTGAAGTCGGACGCTTGACCGACTGCGCCACCCAGGCGCCCCACAGAGCCTATTTTAAAGAGTCAGTAAATATTTGTTGAATGAACAGTGCAATCTATCAATATGTTAATTAATTCTCTAAGTACATGCTCGATATTTACTTAGAATTTCAATATTGACTTCTTAGCAATAACTATCCATTCTTAATATTTTTCAGTACTGTAGACTGAGGCTTACCAAAAAAGCTTCCTGAGAGAGAGACAAGTCATATATGACAGATTTATGCTCTTCAATATGGTAGCCAGTGGTCACCTTAAAATGTGGATAGGGGCGTCTAGGTGGCTCAGTGCACTGATCATCCGACTTTGTCTCAGGTCATGATCTCACTGTCCATGAGTTCAGGCTCCACATCTGGCTCACTGCTATCAGTACAGAGCCCGCTTTGCATCCTCTGTACCCACCTCTCTCTGTCCCTCCCCTGCTCATGCTGTCTGTCTCAAAAATAAATAAACATTAAAGGGGCGCCTGGGTGGCTCATTCGGTTAAGCGTCCGACTTTGGTCCAGGTCATGATCTTGTGATCAGTGAGTTTGAGCCCCGCATTGGGCTCTGTGCTGACAGCTCAGAGCCTGGAGCCTGCTTCAGATTCTGTGTCTCCTTCTCTCTCTGCCCCTCCCCTGCTCATGCTCTCTCTCTCTCTCTCTCTCTCTCAAAAATGAGTAAATGTTAATGAATAAATAAGCAAACATTTAAAAATGTGGGTAGAATGCATTAAGATGTTGTAAATGTAAAATGCACACTGGGTTTTGAATGATCTTATTAAGAATGTTTTTAATTTTGGTTATATATTGAAGTGATAGTACTTTGGATATCTTAGGCTAAGTTGAATATATTATTAGAACTAATTTCACTGGTTTCTTTTTATTTTTTAAAATATGGATGCTAGAAAAATTTACATACATGGCTCATGGTATTTCTACTGGGTAGCATTATTATAGCATAAACGTCTTTAAAGGGAGGAGGATTCACCACATAGTTTTAATGTGATTTTATTGTTGTACTGAACATCTTTCCCATTCTTCTGCTATAAGTTCTGCTGTAAACCCTCATTTCTTTTCCTGGTCATGTAATGATTACTTGACAGAAAGAAGTGATAAGGCCAGGCAGCAGGATGAAAGCAATGCTATATATATTGACCATAGAACACAAAATAGGTTAGAAGTTCAGGCACTACAAGTAAAAGGATTTTGTTTAGGCAGACTGGTTGGAGGGTCATGAGCCCACAGGAGCAGAGAACATCGAGTATGTGAATTGTCCTGAGCCTCCGAATATACGTCCAGAAGGGAGGCACTGTTATTAAGAAAGATTATTGTGAGATGGTGTTGTGGGGCATTTGGATTTGGAGGTATAAATTCACCATTTGGTATCTGAAAGTCCTACAGCTCTCTTTTCAGATAAGGTGGACCATGCTTGGTGGACCAAAGTACCTGAGGTACTTTGCAGAAATCCCAATCTTAACCTACTGTCAAATCCTTGATTTAAAAAGAATGATGTTGGCAAACTGCCAGAGAAAATGCTAACTGTCCATCTGATGACCTTCAGATCAACACCTGTAATACATTTGGATCATATAAGCCCAGTGCCTCATCCAAATGGCCTCACTTAACCACAGTTACATAATCCGTTCTTCTAATCAAGACTTGATATAAGAAATGGCCATTTGAAATACAATGTGAAATGTCGCAAATCAGATGTTGTCCATCTCAGAGTCTCTGCAGTTAGGAGCCACATGAATAATTTGCCCTTGATTTTAGAACCTGTAAAAAACAGTTCTCACCTGAAAAACTCATTTTTCTTTCTACCAGATAAGGCGGTCTCATGACACTCTCCTGTTACCTTGGGTAATCATAAGCTCAGAATCAATTAGTACTTAATTGTGGTAAAAGTTTAATTCTGGTTCTTGATAAAATTATCTTTCTCTAACCTCTTCTCAGTCTTGTTTTTTTTTTTTTTTTTTTTTTTTGAATAATGCTGGGTACGTCATTATGGTGGTGACTCTTACTGGGCCGCGGTATGTGTTCAGCTACCCTCGCGTGAGAAGTAATCACCACTCACCCTCTACCCCTAATCCAACCACACATGATCCTAGGGAAAACTCTCCCTCTGTCCTCAGTTGGGGTTTAGCTCTGTATTGATTGTGTCATGATGGAATGTGTAGGAGGACATCAGAAGCCAGCATGTTAGGAGATGTCTGAATATACTCTAGCCCTGCGAGAAAATCTCTCTCTCTAGACTCGTGAAACAAACAAGGAAGAATTATGAAGTGAGAAAAGTGACACTTACAAAACCTTGAATTAAAATCTCAGTAGTATAATGGAGTTGTGTCTGAATTCTTTATATAAGTCCTCACTGGTCTACAAGGCCCTACGACATTGGTTTTTAACCTGCCTCTCCAGCATTTTCCTGCCTCCCTTCTGCTCATTAACAGATACAGGTACACTAATCTTTATGTTCCTCAACTGCACCAACCACATCCCCGCCTCAGGGCTTTTGCACTAGCTCTTCCTTCTGCCTGAAATGTTCTCACCCCATCTTTATATGCCTGGCGCTTTGTTATTATTCAAGTTCCAGCTCAAACAACACTTAATGAGAGAGACCATTTATACCAACACATTTGAAGAAGGCCTTGTACCTTCAATCTGTCTCTATCACATCACCTTGTTTCATTCACTGTCCTCATCACTATCTGAAATCACATTTATTCATGTCCCTGCTTTAGAAAGAAAGCTACCTGGGATTAGAGATGTTGTTTGTCTCATTCACATCTCTATCCTCAGCACCTATGAGCGCTAGGCATATAGAAAGCTCTCCATAAGTATTTGTTCATTCATTCATTTACTTATTCATTGGTGCCTTAGGTCAGGTCCCCCATTAAAACACACTTTCAGATGGATAGCTTATTGACAGGAGCCTTTGGGATCAACATCGGTGAGCAAGGAAGGATGTAAGATTGGAGAGCGGGGTGGAGCTGAACTCTGATGCAATCACAGCCAAGTTTCAGTCAATCCCACAGGAAATCCAGGAGCTGGGATAGTCCTTCAGAACGGTCCCACCTGGAGGTAAGAGGACTGGTCCTTTACACCTCTGGAAAGGGGACAAAATCTTGGGCCACTCAGCTCTCTTCAGTCAGGGCAATACCTGGGGTGAGGCTCAGCTGTGAGCCATCAGCCTCCAGTACTCTGTCCTGAAGGGGGATGGGGAATCTGGGCTGCACAGCCCATCACCCACTACAATTCAAACCGACCGTGAGCCAAGAGTGGATCTAGACGCCGACAACGCAGCAGTGAATGGAAGGAACACAGACCCTTGGTCTTGCAGATCTTACATGTTAGCAGATCAATGACTCGGTCAGTCTGTCATCTGTATCTACATTGTGTCACAGCATCCTCCTCCCGTTGACGGCGTGTCTTTGCAATTGTAAACAGTTGAAGGACGTTGATTCTTTTTTTTTTTTTTTTGAATGTTTATTTATTTTTGAGACAGAGACAGAGCATGAATGGGGGAGGTCAGAGAGAGAGAGACACAGAATCGGAAGCAGGCTCCAGGCTCTGAGCTGTCAGCACAGAGCCCGACGCGGAGCTTGAACTCACAGACTGTGAGATCATGACCTGAGCCGAAGTCGGAAGCTCAACCGACTGAGCCACCCAGGCGCCCCCAAAGGGCCTTGATTCTTAAGGGGCATAATAAAGAGGGACAGTCCTTGAATCCTTTGATGGAAACCAGCATAAACTCATCAGGCCCATCCTCCTTGTTGCTGAGGGAGGTCTAGGACCCCCATGTATCACACTATCTCCATACACAAGCCTAACTTTTTTTATTCCATATTTTCTCCTTCTTTTCATTTGTCTTTTCCTCAAACTGTTGATTTATGTATCTATTTTGTCTACCTGCATACAGTATATGTATTTTCAGACACCCCGGATTTTGGCGTTCTCTTCTTTCATTCCTATAATATGCTTAAGTTCTTCGTTTTTCTGAGACACTCATTTTAAAACTTGTGTGCTATAGGACACTAGTTCTAAGAGATGCTGTGGAGAAAAAGGGAGGAGGAAGCTAAGGTCAAATGTATCTCCTTCTTGGAGAATCACCACCTACATCAGGCTCTGGGAAGTCCTGAAGAAGAGATATGTTTTTTATTATTAAAAAACATTTTTAAATGTTTTACTTATTTTTTGAGAGACACAGAGAGAGAGAGAGAGAGAGAGAGAGAGAGAGCAGGAGTGGGGTAGGGGCAGAGAGAGGAGGACAGAGGATCCAAAGGGGACTGTGTGCTGACAGGCTGATAGCAGCAAGCCTGATGTGGGGCTTGAATCCATGAACCACGAGCTCATGACCTGAGCCAAATTCAGATGCTCAACTGACTGAGCTACACTGGCACCCCTATTATTATTTTTTAATGTTCATTTATTTTTGAGAGAGAGAGAGAGAGCATGCATGCATGAGCAGGGGAGGGGCAGAGATAGAGGGAGACAGAGGACCCCAAGCAGAGAGGCTCTGTGCTGACAGAAGAGAACCCCACTCAGGGCTCAAACTCAGGAACCATGAGATCATGACCTGAGTTGAAGTTGGACCCTTATCTGACTAAGCCACCAAGAAGCCCCAAAGGAATGTATTTTAGTTATTGGACTACTATTTCCCAGACTTATTTTACCACAGTGCTTACCCCCATGACTTTGTGTTGTTTTTGTTAGTGATAGTGTTCATTTTGTAGCACATTGGTCAATATCCCTGCAACAGTGAAAGCATCATGGAAAGATGCTCTCCTGGTGTCTGTCCCTTTAGGCCTCTCTTCCACTGTCTTCCTCTGGTCCATTATTTTACACAATTTCCCTTCTTAGCCTCTGCTACTCCAATTGATATTCCAACATGCAGCAGGATTGAATCTTATTCTTTTTTAAGATATAGTTTCCTCATAACTCACGGAAACAGGGAGTAGACCAGTGGTCACCAGGGTTGAGGCATAAGACAATGGGGAGATGTTGGCCAAAAGGTTCTAATTTCTAACTATAAGAGGAATAAGTTTTGGGGGGGGGCACCTTGGTGGCTCAGCTGGTTAAGCGGCCGACTCTTGATTTCGGCTCAGGTCATGATCTCACGGTTAGCGAGATTGAGCCCCACGTTGGGCTCTGTGCTGACAGTGTGGAGCCTGCTTGGGATTCTCTATCCCTTTTTCTTTGCACCTCCCCTGCTCATGCTTTCTCTCTCTCTAAATAGATAAGCAAACATTTTTATATTAAAAAAATATGAATAAATTCTGGGGATCTAACCTACAATATGTTATCATTAACAATACCGTATTATATACTTGAAGATTGCTAAGACAGTCATCTTTAACGCTGTTACTATAAAAATGGGAATTATATGAGAATATGGAGTCGTTCACTAACCTTATTGTGGTGAACATTTCACAATATCTGCGTATCAAATCATCACGTTGTATACCTTAAACTTACATATGTTATATATCAATAATACCTCAGTAAAACTGGGAGAGAAAAGACATGGTTTATTCCGTTACTTTCCTTATTTATGAAGCTCTGTGTGTCCTGACCCATCGCATATCAATACCATAGCCTGACATTCCAAACTTTTGGTCAGCGTCCCCAGCCTTCGCTATTATAACTCACGCCTGTCAGTCCAATCTGTATGTTGTCTGTCCCAGCACATAGTCGACTCATTTCTTTCTTTGCATATGTTCTATCTCCCACCCCTCTCTGATAAATTATATCTTACTTCCCTTCAGGTCCATTTCAACATTGACCTCCTGCAGGATCTTTTTCTATATTAGCACAATTCTATTTTATCTCTTTAATACATCAACGCAAGAGGGCAAGAGGGCAAGAGGGTCTGGAATACTGGAAGACGTAACTGAATGGGAATAGTGCCTGGCACATAGCAGGTGCTGTTTTTTTTTTTTTTTTTTTTTTTATATATGAAATTTATTGTCAAATTGGTTTCCATACAACACCCAGTGCTCATCCCAAAAGGTGCCCCCCTCAATACCCATCACCCACCCTCTCCTCCCTCCCACCCCCCATCAACCCTTAGTTTGTTCTCAGTTCTCAACAGTCTCTTATGCTTTGGCTCTCTCCCACTCTAACCTCTTTTTTTTTTTTTTGCTGTTTTTAAGCACCTTCGATGTAAGCGACTAATACTAAATATTATGTTTATACAAACAACAACGAAACGATAACGTGCATACTGTGCCGTTAATAAACCCATTTCATGGTGTCCTAAAGTTAGAAGCGGAAAAGAGATGATCTGGTCTCATCACCTCATTTTCAAGATGAGCCAACAGAGAGGTATGATGACATTAACTGAATTCTGTAAGGTCATATGTGTGGCTGGGCTGGAACCAAAGTTCCGGCTACTTGATTCTTAACCCAGTACGCTTTTCACTTCCCCGGGCTAGCTGTCTCAATAACCAGTCGTATGTGTGAACAAATTGCCACCCACGCCACTATGTGAGAGTTGCCAGATGACAAGAACTTGAGGTTTTCACAAAAGGGTAGAGAACGCTTTGGCCTGTCACGTTCAGAAGGAGCTGGGGACAACGAAGACTCGTAGCAAAGCGAAGGTAAGATCTAGAAAGGCGGAGGTTGTGGGGTGAGGTAGGACAATAATTTAATTTGGCAGAAATCAAAAGCAGCAAGTGTTTGGAGATGGAGAGAGTGTAAGGTATGTTCAGCAGGAAATACACAGACAATCTAGGCGAAGATAAGAGGTAGGGCTAAAAGCTGCCTGTGTGCCGCAGGCACCTCCTAATGTGTCAGGAAATGAGGCTTTTGTTTCTCTTGCCAGAATTTATAACTGGAAGCCGGAAAAGAGCTCTATAATTATGGCACTAAACATTTTCGGAAGGAAGAGAAGGAGTTGTCCGTTCACTCCGCGCTGCTGTTTGCAGAGGGGCCTGTTGTGTTTGTTTTGTTTGCCCATAACCAGGGGCTGGCTGTGCAGCCCTGCTTCTAACCAGTGGCCACCAGGCACTCGTTTTTCTTACTCTGAACACTCACATGAGAGCCTTGCATCTCTTGGAGAGACTTTGGGTAAAGTGGCCTTCCTTGTATGCCACCAATGGGGTGCTTCTTGTATTCTTAATAGTAGCTGGTAGTTGCAACTTTTAGGACGCCGTGCCTGCTTGTAATTAAATTCTGATAATAGCTAAGAATGAAAGTAGCCCAGGAAGGCAAAGCTCTGCAGAGGTTAACTGCACTGGCATCGCAAGGGGGACCCGTCGCACATTCACGTGGCGGGCACCTTCGGTCTCCGTGACTGCCACCAAGCGTGAACGCATGGGCATTGAGGGATGCTATCCGTGATACAAAATGCGGTTAACAAGCAATGGTCTCCCATCAGCCGGGAAATCCAGAGACAATCCAAAATCGTTTATCAACACACACATCGAAGCCGATGTGAGAAATTCATTTCCAAAGTGGGAAATGTCTATTCTGTGTCGTTGGTCCCAGACAAAGCCCCTTCTTGCATAAAACCAGAGGACAAATGTTATATCTGCTCTTCTATCAAGTGCATGTCCAAAACAGGCAAAGATGAGCAGTTGCTACATTTACCACACGTCGTAATCCCTACCCAATTAGCTCGGAGAGCTGTTTTCTTTTTTTTATGTGTCATAAACCCGATGATATGGGAAAGTCATTTCAAAACTAGTTCCTGCATGGTAATGAATAAGTTCATTTGCCTCAAGAGGCCGAGTGTTGGTTTCGATTAAAAAACAAAAACAAAAACAAAAACAAAAAACCAAAAATGAAATAAAGCTATCGCTGCCTTACATGTGGTGTTAGGAAAAGGTGTGGCATTTGCACATGATTGCTGAGAGAGTTGGAATTCCAGAAAAATAAGGCATTTTGAGTAATGCATGAGGAAGAGGTAAACCTACTGGTCCTTTACTTAATACCTTTTGATAATGCATCAAGAGGGGCGCCTGGGTGGCGCAGTCGGTCAAGCGTCCGACTTCAGCCAGGTCACGATCTCGCCGTCCGTGAGTTCGAGCCCCGCTTCAGGTTCTGGGCTGATGGCTCAGAGCCTGGAGCCTGTTTCCGATTCTGTGTCTCCCTCTCTCTCTGCCCCTCCCCCGTTCATGCTCTGTCTCTCTCTATCCCAAATAAATAAACGTTGAAAAAAAAAATTTAGATAATGCATCAAGATTGGGAGATTCACACTCTCTGTTTTCCATTTGCTGGATGACTGATCATTCAGAGAAGATCCATAGGTTAGAAAACTAAGGACCAAATAAATGGCCCCTGCTCTCCCTACATGGACCCGTGAAATAGCCCAGGGCTCCAGTCAATGTTCTTATAGCTTTCTCAATGTGCATGAGCACTTCTTGGTTGCTGTTATTTCTAAATCTTCTAGATCAGGGATATATTCATAATAAACCTCTACTCCATAGCTCACATAACAGATTCATATTAAATCGGCTCTATTGTGTGGTAATTCCAACAGCTGGTTTCTTATCTTGAGCCTCTGTGCTTGGGTCCCTGTGTTGGTTTGCTGGTCACTGGTGACTGAGATTTAGTTTCTCCCTCCTATGCATTTAGAGATAGGAGAACCTCCTCAAAGCTCAGATCGCCTGATGGAAGCCCACAACCTCTTGTGGGATCTCTCTAGGACCTCTAACTGCGGTCTAACACTTTGGTCTCCTCTGACTGTCTTCCAGCCTTAGAGGACCTCCTGGGTCAGGCTCTATCTGACCATTTCCCTTCATCCACCAAGACTCAGTGTTAATGACCGAGACGGCAAGACAAAAATACTTCCTTTGTTGAAATTGTTACTCCTGAACATTCTTTTAGCTTTGGATATCACCTTGCTACTTTCAATGTGTATTTTTTCAGTCAAAAACATTTATGATTTCTATTTTGTTCCAGGAACTGAAGCTAATACCAAGAAATATTAAGACATGGTTCTTTCCTTGAACAAGCTCAGTCTAGGGTAACATTCTGTATTATCGTATCTTATATTTGCATAACACTTCACTGTTCACAAAGAACTTTCACATATGATTTCTTGACCATTATGCTTTAAGTTACAGATTAATTGACTTTTCATATTCAAGACCACAACTATTCCAAGAGTCATGAAACTAGCTTTCCCATGATGTAATTCAAACTCATACTGGAGAGAAACCTTATAAAAGTAATGAATGTGGGAAAGCCTTCAGCCAGAACCATCACCTTTTCCAACGTGCAAGAATTTGTACAGGGGGAGAAATGCTATAAATGTTCCATTGCTTGAGCAAACTGGTTTCTTGACCTATATTAGTTGGTGGATTTTCTATTTAAAGAGGCCTCCTTTCAGGGCCATTTGGGGTTTTAATATCAGGTTCATCTATTTAAATTGAGAGAATGAAATTTATCCTTTTGAAATATGATTTATACAAGTAGCTTAGCACAATCAAAATTATTAAGCCTGCAGGAAGCCTGATGGGATCACATAATATTATTATTTTTTTGCACATTTTGGTGAAGGCCAACGGATTGAATATTCACTATAATCAGATAAGACATAGCTATACCACTGGAAAGTATGAAAACACCTACAAATGTTTTGTTGTCGATTTGCTCAAAGGAAAAACATACTTTTGAGAATTTCAAGGAACGGGGGTCAGTGACATCCAGTGCCAGATCCAAAAAGGTGTGATGGGAGCATCACCTTATGGAGCTACATTTTTTTCAACTCAAATACTCCAGGCTCTTGTTTACTTCTAGATAATTTTCTGTGATTATAGGGTAAGTTTCCAGCCAGGTGCAGGTTAGTGTCATATATATATATATATATATATATATATATATATATATATAGCCTTGAGCTCAGTAGGTGGATGGGAAGAAGGAAACCGGGAAACCAAGATCAAAACATGTATTGCATCTTGGCAACTTGGGTATACTTAGACCCCTGAAATGGCTTTGAAGTTGGTGCTTCAAAAGCTAGAAAGATATAATAGGCTTCTGAATAGATGCACTTGTAAGAGCCACTCGGGTTGTCAGTCATAATCGTAAATCACATTGTTTTGATGTATATGTTAAAGTTCAAAATTTTGAAATCATCCAATAAATTATTTCAGAATTCCATCTACTCCTTTACGATTCAGTCTTTAAAGTGAGAGTTAGAATAAATGCTTATGAAATCGCCTTTATCTTAATAAGTACCTTAAAAGATGGGGCCTCTACAAAAGCATAATCTTTGGTAAAAGAACAAGAATTCAGATATTGGATGCTGCCACTGTATCACTGGAGATTCAGTATAAAAATGTTCTCCCTCCACCCCACACCCACCAAAGTAAATCTGTTTCAAATGAATGTCTAGAAATGTGACTAGAATGCTGTGCCTAATCACATATGGCAGTTCTGTGCCAGAATATGTGTTTAATTGCACACAGCATGGTCCTAGGCCCTATTCTCTCTTCCCTTCTGTCTTATTATTACAATCATAAGATAAAGGGATGAGTTAAGGAAACTAACCTTAATGGTTATTTAACTATAACCCAGCCACTGAAATTCATGTTAAAATATGTTGTCTTTCTAACCATTATAGAGATTGTGCCACGTAAGTAGGATATTCTCATTTTGCATCTTGGCTATTGTGGTGGGTACTACAGTAAACATAGCAGTGTTGGTTTTTCTATCCACCAGCAATAACCATTAGAAAATGCATTTTTTAAAACAAAGAACTCCAACTCACAAGAGCCCCCGACAACGATCAAGTACTCAAGAATAAGCTAAAATATGCAGGAACTTTATAGAGAAAACTATAAAGGTATACTGAAGGAAGTGAGAGAATGTTTGGATAAATGGAGAGTTGTGAAAGTAAGGACTCAATATTACAAAGATAAACGTTCTCAAGTGTATCTTCAGATACAATGCATTCCCAATCAAAATTCCCACAGCATTTGTCATAGAAGAGTATATGTGCAAAAACTGCCAACCTGATTTTCAACATAGGATATTAGGAAGTATTATAATGAAAATAATGTGATTTGGGCATAAAAATTAGATAAACAGAACCATGGAACGGACTAGAGGGGCATAAAAATTAGATAAACAGAACCATGGAACGGACTAGAGGGTCCAGTTGGGTGCACATAGGTAGAGTTGCATATATGATTTTGTTAGAAGAACAATAGAGCTTCAACTCCCTGTGGAAGGGATGAGCAGCTCAGTAACCATGTTAGAATAACTGATTCTCCATTCACAAAAGTAAATTCCTGATGGATTGAAGAACTATGTATTTATATATGTATGTGTCTGTGCACACGCAAGCTACGCAAATTTATCCTGAAAGGTATTTATACATGTGCACAGGGAGGCTTATACAAGGAGATTCATTACATGATCATTTTAATAATTAAACATGAGAAACAATGTCCACAATTGCTAGAATCGAGAAACAAACTATGGCACATCCAAATATTGGATGCCATGCAATATGTAAAAGAATGAAGTGCACTCCTATGTAATCGCATGGAAAGATCTCAGAGTCAAAGAAATTACTGCTTGTGCTCTCTTCTAGGATATTTATGGTTCCAGGTTTCACATTTAGGTCTTTAATCCATTTTCAGTTTCTTTTTGTGTGTGGTATTAAAAGGTGGTCCAGTTTCATTTTTTGCATGTAGCCGTCCAGTTTTCCCAACACCATTTATTGAAGAGACTGCCTTTTCCCCATTGTGTATTCTTTGTCTCCCTTGTCATAGATGAGTTGACCATATAATCGTGCCTTTATCTCTGGACTCTGTAGTCCATCCTCTGATCTATGTGTATATTTCTATGCCATACCATACCCTTTTGATTACTACGGCTTTGTAGGATATCTTGAAATCTGGAATTGTGGTACTTCCAGCTTTGTTCTTCTTTCTCAACATTGCTTTGGCTATTTGGGATCTTTTGTGGTTGTTGGGGATGTAAATTGGCGCAGCCACTGTGGAAAACAGTATGGAGGTTCCTCAAAAAATTAAAAACAGAAATACCGTAGGATCCAATAATTCCACTAGTGGGTATTTACCCAAAGAAAACGAAAACACTAATTTGAAAAAAAATATATGCACCCCTATGTTTATTGTAGCATTATTTATAATACCCAAGATATAGAAGTAACCTAAGTGTCCATCAATAAACATATATAAAGACGTTGAATATATTATATTATATTATATTATATTATATTATATTATATTATATTA
>NW_024412413.1:49555027-49622335 GCF_014898765.1 Herpailurus yagouaroundi
TATATTATATTATATTATATTATATTATATTATATTATATTATATTATATTATTATATTATATGATGGAATATTACACAGCCATAAAACAGATGGACGAGATTCATGCCATTTGGGGCGCATGTAGATGAACCTAGAAGGTACTATACTAAGTGAAATAAGTCAGACTGAGAAAGACAAATAGCATATGATTTCATTCATGAGTGGAACCTGAAAAAAAGAAAAATGAATAAACAAAAAACAGAATCAGACCTGTAAGTGCAGAGAGCAAACTGATGGTTGCCAGAGGGAAAGGGGGTGGGGTTGGGCAAAATGGGTGAAGGGGAGTGGGAAATACAGGCTTCTAGTTATGGAGTGAATAAGTCATACAAGAATAAAAGACACAACATAAAGAGAAATTTCAGAGTCATGTTTCTGAGTGTAAAACACGAGTTATAGAAAATGCCCAATGTTCTACCATTTATATAAATCAATTTAATATACATCCATAGGTAACCATATAAGGCAAGCAAATGTTTCAATATTTGTTACATGAATGTTATAATATTTATTAATATACATTTCATATACATAATGATAATTGATTACAATGTTTTCTTTCCTTTGGGAAGTGGACTACTCAGGGTTTTCAAGGCTGAATAGCAGACAATTATTTTGTATATCAAGTATTAAATAAAGAGTCTATATTGTTTGTTCTTACATTTCCTGAGCACAGTAATGAGGGGAGTGGATCTTATCTATCTCAGAAGAATCTTTGGAAATTAAAAGGTCAACACATTGAGGACTAATGAACGAAATGAGTTATGGAGGCTAAAGTCCACCAATTTTCCATTACGTTCTGGCTAAATATTTTAGAAATATAAATATGAGGGATGAGAAGAAAAGAAAGTCTAAGCATTTAATCATATTCCTGAAAGGACCATATGTTGCTTTGGCATAATCATTCACAATCTATTTTCCTATTGTATTAGGACATAAATTATACTAATATTTAGGTAGAATGCCAATTTCCATCTAAAGATGGAATCACACAAGTACACAGAGGTAGACTGTTTAGATGGATCACAGAAGTATACAGAGTGGTTATACAAATCCTCTTTTCTTCTCAAAAGA
The DNA here is from genome assembly GCF_014898765.1 of Herpailurus yagouaroundi. Lineage (NCBI taxonomy): Eukaryota > Metazoa > Chordata > Mammalia > Carnivora > Felidae > Herpailurus > Herpailurus yagouaroundi. Next base: position 49,556,140 of record NW_024412413.1, read on the forward strand.
AGTCAACTAATGCTTCACCTAATGCAAATGGTCAGAACATATTTATTGATTGACTGGAATAACACCTTCAGGTTAACTTAAAGAGTTAAGATTCAAGTATTATCTCCCCAGCTACATGATTGCTAAAGAGAAAAAGCTTAAACCACCTTCTAGACGCTGCATCAGAGAAACTCTGATCCTAGAGTTCTCTTACTTGAATGATGTGGACTGCTACAGATGGTGATAAACCTAGTCAAGAACTTCTGATGTCCTGTTGCATATTTATATGTTGTATAGATCTCACTGTTAAACTCATCCACTCAGTTGGAGGCAGTTGTCAGCTCTCCTGGTTAAGGTTCGGGGAAGCTGGTCCCTGAAAGGAAAGGAGTGAGAAAAATTGTAGCTCTGACATTCCAGATAAATAAGCTCCTTGCAATTGAAAACCACTGAAGTTATACTCAGAAATACGTATCTGTCTTGAAGACTTAACTGCTGGATTGAAAAATGAACAAATACCGAAATACACTTAATCCTTCTCCAAAGACAGCCAGTTTCAACAGCTATCTTTGGATCTTATAGCAAGAAAGCTTTAAAAAATTCAAGAAGTGCTTCTTGGTGTTAAATGAAAAATAATCCTGTAGCCTGCATGCTGCGAATGTCTAGTGTGTTTTCTTGCAATAAAACAGCAAGGGGGTATTTGTTTTCAAACAGATCTCTCTCGACATTCTTGCCTTCAGGATATCTGATGCTTGGTTTATTTCCCCATCAATTTATCAGGTCATCAGAACTCTTTCTAACACACCCCTCCCAAATTCTCACGTTAGAGGGATAGGACAAGCTAATTTTTGCCACATATGTTCTCTGCCTTGTTCATTGTCTAGCTTGTTTTTCCGCAAAAAGTCTTGGAGGCTTTGCTGTTCTTCTGTTACACTGACTTTAATGCGACACACTTGGGGCAGAGTCCTTAGCACTGCTTACCCAGGCTTCTGGGAATGCCTTTTTGCCTGCCCTTTAAATCCTCCACTATGAAGCCTTTATTCTCCAAGAGAGTGCATACAATGAAAGGCTATTGCAACTTCCACTTGAACTTTTAACAAGCATCTAAAATAAAAATGTCAAACACAGAGCTTTTGCTTCAGGCTGTCCCCACCCCCATCAAGTCTACTCCTTCTTTAGCCCCGACTACTCCCCTCCCCCACTGCCCCCAGGCAAAGGTTACTCAGGCCAATATCCTGAGGGTCTTCCTGGATCCTTCCCTTTCTTTCAAGCCTCATATCCAGTTATTAGGAAATCTTGTCATCAAGATATACCTGTGATCTCATCCATTCTCACCCTCTCCACTGTGGGTCTGAGCCTTCACTGTCTCTCACCTGGGCCAGTGCACTGACCTCTGCCCTGGTCTCCCCATTCCTACTCTTTACCTTTTGGAGTCTATTCTGTAGACAATTGGCTTCAGAGCCCCTTCTTAAATGCACATCTGAGTATGGCATTTCCCTGCTCAAATCCCTCCAATAGCTTCTCATTGCACGGGGAACAAAATTCACAGGCCTTCTTTTGAAAACCAGTATTTTGCATGACCTGGCTCCTGGCTTTTCTACATCCGGATTCCTTCGTTTCTTGTTTCCCCTAACCACTCTGCTTCAGAGACACTGCCCTCCCAGGCGGAGAGCACATGTAGTCATCTGCCCCAGAGCATTGATGTGGATCACCTCCTCACTTCATTCAAATATTACCTCCTCAGGGAGAATGTTCTTGAACACCCTATCTACAGTGGGACAGCCTATGACTATTGTATGGCCCTACTCTATTATTCCTTCCTGGTCCTTAGTATATATTCTTTGTCTATGATCTCTCCTCCCTACTAGACTGGAGGCTCTGTGAAAGCAGACACCTTATTTACCTTCTTCACCTAGCATCCCCAGTGCCTAGGACAGGGCTTAGGCTTGGCAGCACTCGGTAATATTAGTTAAAGTGGATTAGTTATACACTTAAAATGGGAAAATCTTGTAATACATAAATTGTACCTCAATAACATCGTTAAAAGACCCCTCATTTTTATTAAAAAAATTTTTTTTAAACATCTGTTTATTATTGAAAGGCAGAGAGAGACAGAGCGTGAACAGGGGAGGGGCACAGAGAGAGGGAGACACAGAATCTGAAGCAGGCTCCAGGCTCTGAGCTGTCAGCGCAGAGCCCGACGCGGGGCTCGAACTCACAAACCGTGAGATCGTGACCTGAGCGAAGTCGGACGTTTGACCGACTGAGCCATCCAGGCTTACCCCCCCCTTTTTTTTTAATTTTTTTAACACCCCTCATTTTTAAAATGAGGGAAAAATAATTTGATTGAATGAATGAATGAAAGGAATACTCAATTGACTATGCCTACAAAAATAAAATGAAAAATATCGATTTATAGAAAGCAATGTTTCTGGCTATAATGTTTAATTTCATCCAGTGAAAAGCTATTTTTTTCCAATGATATTTTTGGAAGTTTGAGACATTATCATCTAATAGTTAATAAAAATTACTGACATATCTGAGTGTTTCCCCAGCGCTCAGAGACTGTGCTAGTTTGCACATAAGTATCTCACGTGCTCCTCTCTGAGGCAAGTACTATTATATGCTCGAGGTGAGGGTAGTGTGGCTGAGAGAGTCTGTTTCCAGCCCAGGGTCATAGAGATTACATGGTAGTGATCGGATTTGAACCCAGACAATATCTGGAAGTAATGCTTATTAGGGACTGAAATGAAAAGACAGAAAAAGTCAATGAGATGGATGCCAAACTGCCAGTTTTAGCACTTATGGTAAATGGTAGGGGACTCCAGGATGTTTTTTTTTTTTAAAACTCATTGTGTCTCCCAACCAAAATCATTCATTCTTTCTACCCTGAGCAGGGGGGCCATGGTGCCACGCCAAGTGGAATATCACCCTTTTCCAAGCGAACTGCCTTCAAGCAACCTGCTACACATATTATGATTCTGATAGGATTGCAGCAACCCTTTAACAATTCTTTCTTGGTCTCTACTAGAGTATGTGCTTTTCTTTGTTTTTAAGAGAGAGAGAGAGAGAGACCATGCATGGGTGGGTAGAGGGACAGAGGAAAATAGAGACAGAGAGAGAGAGAGAGAGAGAGAGAGAGAGAGAGAATCCTAAGCAGGCTCCATGCACAGAGTCTGATGCGGAGGTCAATCGCACACCCCTGGGATCATGACCTGAGCTGAAATCAAGAGTCAGATGCTCAACTGACTGAACCACCCAGGTGCCCAAGAGTAAATGCTTTTACTCCAGATTTGCTTTAAAGTTTTTAAAGTTTATTTATTTATTTTGAGGGGAGGTGGGTGGAGGGGAGAGAGGTAGTGAGAATCCCAAGCAGGCTCCGCACCCGGGGCTCAGACTCACGAACCGTGAGATCATGACCTGGGTGGAAACCAGCAGTCCGATGCTTGACTGACTGAGCCACCCAGGCGCCCCTCCAGATTTGCTTTCAATATAAAGTTTATGGGTTCATCCCAAATAATCCAGTGTTGTCAATTCACTTCTACACTGAACTTTACTGCTGAGCATAGTCTTCAGCATAAACCCTCCTGGCCTATGTGGCTGCTTCTCAAATCCCCCCAGATTTTTTTCTTGAAGGCAGTCCTATAAATGGAGAAAGGCACCCTACTTCAATTCAGTGATTTCCCAGGTTACTGCTGCTCAGAATGGGCATCCATCCGTCTATGCTCCTATCATTGTGAGTAGTTCTCAGCCCTGAAATGTCTTCCCAAGAGACGATCACCACTCCCTTCTCTCCCCTGCCCTTACATCACACGTCTTGACTTTCCCAAACCATCGTGCCCATCACCTCCCTCCTACTCCACCTTCTCCAGCCCTTACTTTTCAGTTTTTCCACTTTATTTTCAACCTCTCACGTCTGCTATTATCAACCTCTCCTCAAATTTAGTCACATGTTCTCAGACATCATTGTGTTTTACATTGAAACAAGACCCCCTTTCAACAGTGGACTCTTCCCATTATACTTTGCATTTATATAGCATTCTATGGTTCTCAAAAGCATAACTACACCATCGGAGCAATGATGTGAAGTAGATATTACTATCTTAGTTGGACAGAAAAGAAAATGGAGTCACAGAGCCTTGCCCATTGTCCCATACTACCCGGACATGTGGAAATGGGAGTAGAATAAGGCCTGGTTTTGTTTTGGTTTGGTTTGTTTTTTTTCATTCCACCAGACAACTTGTGACCTTATTATAGTAGGATGTGGTAGGATTTGTGCTGTCTGTTCTGGTAGCTACCAGCCGCACGTGATTATTTAGATTTAAATTCATCAAAATGAAACAAAATTTAAAATTCACTTCCTTACATCAGCTGCAACTTAAGTGAGCAGTAAACACATGGGAAGCGGCTACTGTATTGGACAGTGCAGATGTTAAATACTTTCCATCACTGCAGAATGTTCTGTTGGACAGTGCTGGCTAGGTCCCTGTCATACTACTGATGCCAAGAGAAAAGAAGAATTTGCACTATCCTGGCTTTCTACCTGCACTTGCCCTGGGGAATGGTGTGCACTTACTCCCCGGAGATAGGAAACCATCTTGTCAGAGTGGACATCTAGTTTGTGGTTCCCCAAACTGGACAGATCATCAGATTTACAGATTCCTGAACTATTAACTCTTGAATGAATCCATAGTGCTCGGAGATGGATTACTAACTCCTGATCTGCCAGTTGCAGACCTCGTTTATTATAAATCCAAGGATCGGGAGAGGTGACCTGACCTCAGGGCAGAGTGGACAGTATCTGTTGCAATTCGCTCATTGCAAAAAATTGAAGTCCAAATGATAAAGTCACTCTTTGAAAGTCACCCAGCTGGTGGCCGACTCAAGAATACCAGATGAATTTCCAGATTCCCTATCCAGGCCCTCTTCTCTCAACCGCACTATTTGATTCAGCATTTGTAATCTACCAAAGCCTATCCCAGATAATAATTAGGAAAGGAAGTCAGAAAGCAGCCGCCTCCTGTCTCTACCCATGCCTTTCCTGCTACAATCATTAAAAATGGAGGTTCTGTTTTTCTAAGGCTATGCCAAAAAGGAGCAGCCTTATGAGGCTCCCCAGACAGCTGGCCAACAGGATTACATAGCCTCGCCTTGGATAATGAGACTATGTCTCATACCATACCTCACACAACTTGTTCCAGAATATGTGTCTGCAAAGAACACCTGCTACATGGCCCTTCCTCCATCAGCCACTGTGTGCAGCGGCCCTGATCTCCTTCCCACAGGAGTTCTAAATAAGTCAGTGTTGGGGAGCTAGAGAAACCTCCACAACTTGCCTACGAAGTCATAAAGCAACAGCTGGGTGTGAAAATAGAACCCCTGTCACTTTTCCAAATAGCATGAGACCTGGCCTGAAGGGGCCCATGGAAGTTTCTGGGGCATGCTGTAATTCACAGCTGCTGCCTGGAGTAACATTTTTCCTCCCTGAGGTTTCGGGTGGCAGAGGGTTGCGATCCTTTTCAAGTGCTGCTTTTCTTCCTTGTGACCCTTCTGTCATGGCGCCACTGGGCATTTGCTCCCTCTGGTCTTAAATGTTTTCATGTGACTGGCTGTGAGGTTCAGTGACTTCGGAGGCATAATATCCTGAAGCAACTTCTTCATCACTCCTAGAAGGAAAGCCCAGATTTCTCAAGCAGAAGGCAAAGCAAGAACCGAGCTCCTGGCTTGACATTCTTTTGTGCTTGAAAACATCAGCTTGCTAAATTTGGTGCTGCATCTTTTTTTAGTGGGATAATACAAAAGTCTGAATTTCCCATGCAGGGAAGTAGCATTACCCAAAGGCAGCGCCTATTTGAATTGTTTTCCCCTAGCGTCCACTCTCTTTTGCCACTTCCGATCTGATTTCTCACTCGTGAAGAATAATTATGGGGTAAAAGGGATTATGAGTTTCCTTAACACAAAGCAGAACTGAATAGTTAGTAGCAAAAATCCAACAGCCGCTCGTGTTCATTTTTATCCTAGGAATCTGATGAACAGAAACAGGAATGGATATGTTTTAAGTACACAGCCCGTGTTCAGACGGGACCTTGGTGCTGGGAATGAAATGGAGCCTTGGTCCAACTGAGCTTTGTAATCAGCAAAGCCGCCGCCATCTGTCAGGGCTGGTCTCCTCTCCCTCGGGCTCTGGCTCCCGGGGCCCAGCTGACAGACGGGCATCATTAGCTGGCTTGTGCACCAGGTCACCCCACTGAGACAGGTCACCTTGTGTCTTTGGGGTGGTTTACTCCCCCCCCCCCCCCGTTCCCAATTCTGATCCTGGGAAAGGAAAATTGAATTTTAGTCTTAAGATTAAATGATGACAGTATGCAATCTGTCAGCTCCTTGCTGGTAGCCAAGCAGGTTTGCTAAATTAAAAAAGAAGCGGAAAACCCGATCCAGCCTCTTCCTCTTTCAGTCCTCTGGGATCAGAAGCAGGGGAACCCTGCCTGCATACAGCCCATTGAAATGCAAACCCCTCAAAGATGCTGCCAGCCTTTGCAGTGCTGTGCGGATTAAAGAGCAGGCATGGAGATGTCGTGGATTCTGGCTGAAACGCAATGGCAATGAGAAAAAGTGGCATGAATGGAGAATCAAAGCAAGACGCTCAACATGCTGGTGAGTCGTTGCTAGGTCCACGCAGGGAACCACTTAGAGGCCCAGAGAGCACATGGAAGCGAAAAGCGCCTACTCTGGCCCCCAACCTCCTAATTTTTTTCAGTCCGTCCTCTGTTTTCACACCTCAGTCAGTTGCACAGACTTTCTATCACGTTTTCTCCCCTCACAGATCGTTTCCCCTTAACCTACCCAATATGCCCAGCACGTTTTCCACTTTCTCTAGAGGCAGCTGTCAATCACTAATCTCCTCCCCTGAAGGATGCCCCTGACCCTGGCTTCTTGACCCTCATGCTGAACTCACTTTTTTTCTCTCTTTATCGTGGTTTCTGAGGGCGTTCTCATGAGTGACAGTGACCTAGTTCTGGACCTCACTTTACACAAATTCTGGCGAGAAATTTTTATTAGTCAAATCTCAATGTAATCAATATTCTCTTCTGAGATAACTCAATTAATTCTCTTAATAAAGGAACACACGTTTTGGACAGGGATATAATTATGGATTCCGTTGCGTTTTAATTTGGAAGAAGAAGGATGATTGTTAGAGCCCAAAGATACCGATAGAGAATCTTTGAGATTTCATTCCTGGAAAGACTTTGTGCAAATGTTGCCCTTTCATGAGAGAACTGCTCCAGACTGTCTACGTGGGGAATCATCCCCCCAAAATGGGTGGATGTTAGCTTAAGGATCTTAAAGCTTTTAAAATCGTGGACATATTTTAGAAATGTCACAAAATACAATGAGAACTTAACCTTCCCTGCTGATTTCTCAGATAGGTGCTCAGCAACACTGGAGCAACCCTTATAACAGAGCAGACTGAGGCCCCTAAAAACATGGTCTTTGAATCTCAGCCTTTACGTCCTGTGCGAGTTCTGGTTTACTTCCCCTCGGGTCCCTCCCAGTGGTTATTTCAGACCCCGAGGACCGCACTCAAAATTTCCACTCTGCCCTTTCTCCTCTCCACCGAACCATTTAACCTCACCTTTGACTTTGCTGAGAAATGAGAAGTGTGTAGGGGCGCCTGGGTGGCGCAGTCGGTTAAGCGTCCGACTTCAGCCAGGTCACGATCTCGCGGTCCGTGAGTTCAAGCCCCGCGTCGGGCTCTGGGCTGATGGCTCGGAGCCGGGAGCCTGTTTCCGATTCTGTGTCTCCCTCTCTCTCTGCCCCTCCCCCGTTCATGCTCTGTCTCTCTCTCTGTCCCAAAAATAAATTTGGAAAAAAAAAAAATTAAAAAAAAAATAAATAAATAAGAAGTGTGTAGACATGATCCCCTTCAAAGCACTGTTCTGGCCTCCAAGTGCCTGTGGCCTTGTCCTCACTTCCTTTCCAGCCCTCAGTGGAAGAGGTGACCTTTCTCTACTCTTCTCACATCCCAGCCTGCTTCCTTTCAGGCCTGGCGCCTTTGTCTGTTATCTCCTCTCTCTTCAGTCACACTTTTTTGCTGGTGTTCTACTCTTCCCGACTTACACGTCCACCCCTCACTTGTACCCACGTTACTGCCTTCTTCCCTGCAAGAGTAAAAAAGGAAAAAAACCAATCCTCACGGATAAAAATGAAGGCTTACACTTGCTGTTGAAACTCCCACAACTCCCAAGTGCTTTTGATTTTTTGTTATTGTTTATTTATTTTTGAGAGAGAGAGAGAGAGAGAGAGAGAGAGAGAGAGAGACAGCAGGGGAGGGGCAGAGAGAGAGAGAGGGAGACAGAATCTGAAGGAGGCTCCAGGCTCTGAGCTGTCAGCACAGAGCCCGATGCGGGGCTCGAACTCACAAACTGTGAGATTATGACCTGAGCCGAAGTCGGACGTTTAACGGACTCAGCCACCCACGTGCCCCCTTCCAAGTACTTTTGAAATCCTTCACTGTGTTTTTTACTTTCCTGAGACTCTTTGGCAAAGGTCGTCATTGGCCTTGGAATTCCCAAATGGAAAGAATTGGGGGTGGGGTGGAAGGCTGTCACTTTCCTTTATCTTGTACAGTTTTTGAAACTGCAGCCCACTGAGATCAGTGTGAGTACAGCTCACTCTTCAAATCCACGTGCTATAAAAAGAGGCAGTTCTGGGTTCAAATACCAACTCAGACTTTGGCCCCATATCTTTAGGGAAGTTACTTACAATTACTTTAGCTATTATTACAGCTATTTGCTATTAAAGTTACAAATAGCTAACCTGGACTGAGGATTCACAATGAGTGGGACGGGGCGAGTTCTTTCTACGTATTAATTCTTATAGTAACTCTATAAGAGAGTGACGATGGTGATGATGATGTAATGAATGAAGAAATGGAGGCAGAGAGAAAGAAGTTAAGCCATTTACTGCTTTAGTCACACAGCTAGAAAGAAGTAGAAATAGCATTCCTAGGCACCGTCTCGTACTTTCTGTCTCCAAGCTCCTGGTTCCCCAGAGTTGTTCCAGATAAAATACAAGCTCCTATACCAGTTAGCCATGTCCTCGCGAAGGTCCCCAGTGCAAACCTGTAGTATGTCCCAAACCATATGCATTACATCCCCTCCCTCTTCTGCGTTTCCCAGTCTTGGTGAGTGGACAAAATCCCCTTTCCAGAACCCTAAAAATCCACCTACATTACTTTCTCTCCCTGATCCCCGCTCCTCCCAATATGCAGCTCCCCTGTAGTCTGCCTCCCTCGTGTTTCCCATGTCAGACTCCTTGCCCCAAACCTCATGGCCCTGTTTGTACAGCTCACGTCCTCATCACCTCTCCTTACTGTTGTACTGGTTTCCTGATTGCCGTTTCTACCTTGGGTTGGCTCTGCTCTCACTGACCCTTTTACCTGCTTCCAGAGGAGCTTTCAAAACACAAACAGGATTATGTCCTTATTAATTCTCTCCAGACGAGACACAGGGCAGTTAAATCATCTACCCACGTTCTAAAATGTGAGGGTCAGAGCTTGACTTCAAGTCCAGGGAGTCTGGATCAAACACCTTCACTCTTAACCGCTGGTCAGCCACGCCTCCCTGAGAATGGAAGGGCAAGTCCGCCAGCCTTCTCCTTACTGTCTGCTTTCTCTGCCAAGGACTTCCTCGGAGTTTTGGCGGTGATGCTTTCCTTGTACCTGAGTTTGGCTCCTCATCAGCTAGAATCAGATAACCACAAAACAGCACATCAAATCCACTGGGTCTTATTGAACTCTTTTCCGTCCAAGTCTGTCCACACTCAGGAAAACTTACGCCAGCATCAGTGCGACAGATTTCCCACCCATCCAACAGCTTCAATGCTATATTTGGAAAGAAAAATATGGGAAAATATAAATTCTCTAATGAGATTAGTTATCTGATGCTTCTTTTTTTTTTTTTTTTTGTATTGAAGGCATCGCAGGTCATTAGTCATTTTTTAAAAGTAAAATAAGAAAAATGCATGTGTTGATTCACTAAGTAATTTTAGGTGGGACTGGAGTTGCAAGTCAAAGAGGCTTTGTGAAATGTTTGTATTTGTGGTCACCTTTTACATGGGTTACGAGTTTTCATTTGCTCTTTCAATAATACTGTGTGACGTAGGAATATTTCCTCCTTAGTTTATGAGCGTGTATACTGAGGCTCTCAAAATATTCAACCAACTTGCCTCCAGTCACCCTGTGGGATGGTGATGGAAACAAGTTTCAAATCCAACCTTCAGATCTTAAGACCCAAGCTAGTCCCACTGCCCAGCTTTCTCAGAGATCTGCAGATATTTAAAAAAAAAAAAATTTTTTTTAACGTTTATTTATTTTTGAGACAGAGAGACAGAGCATGAACAGGGGAGGGGCAGAGAGAGAGGGAGACACAGAATCCGAAACAGGCTCCAGGCTCTGAGCTGTCAGCACAGAGCCCGACTTGGGGCTCAAAACCACGGACCGTGAGATCATGACCTGAGCCGAAGTCGGACGCTTAACCGACCAAGCCACCCAGGCGCCCCGATCTGCAGATATTTTTTAAATAAACATCCTATTTTGGAATAACTTTCAATTTGTAGAAAAGTTGCAAAGATAGTACAGAGAGTTCCCGAGTACCCTTCACCCATTTTCCCCAATCCAAACATCTTATAAAAATACAATTGTCAAGACCAAGAAATTATCATTTGTACATGAGTATTAATGAAACTCCAGTCCTGGTTGGAATTGGCACCTGTTTTATCAATGACTTTTTCTGGTCCAGGATCCAGTCCAGGACATTACATTACACTCGGTCATCATGTTTCCTTTTCCTCCTCTGCTTAGTGACATTTTCTCAGTCGTTCCTTGACAGTTTTAGAGTACTGACTGGTCGGACATGTTGTACATGTTGAAAATAATTTTTTTTGACACTCAAACATGTCATATTTCTGCTGACAGCACTTTATTCTCTACCTATTTGATTTTTATAGGTCTATTTCAAGAGGCAGATTTCCTGTGCTTTTGCCTGGAAATGATTGCCCATTTCTTCTTGACACTATTAGGGACCCAGAACTTTTTGCAACACTGTTATTAACCTTGCAAATAGTCGCAATGTGTACCCTCAGGTGGATGTAATGCTATCCTCCTATTCCCAGATAATTAGATCCTTGAGGTCTAAAATGGTGCTGAAATCATTGTAGAAAAGATGATGAATATACATGCAAAATTAAGAGGCCAATTTACAGAGAGAGAATAGTAGCTAAACTAGACGGATATAAAATTTTAAGAAACAAAAGTTTACTATAGCAGAAGTCGGGTTAAGTGAGTGTCAGATGTAATAGACCACAATGACTTGTCTCAGAGTATATCCTTCTTTGTCATCAATTACCTTGAGCTTGAGAAATAGTTAAGGCTAGATTCTGGTTTCACTTCATGTAGTAACAGCTTATAAAATAAAATGATAAGGATGACAGGCCAGCGGTGCCTGGGTGGCTCAGTCGGTTAACCATACGACTCTTGATTTCGGCTTAGGTCATGATTTCACATTTAGTGAGACCGAGGCCTGCATCGGGCTCTGTGCTGACAGCAGGGAGCCTGCTTGGGATTCTCTCTATGCCCTTTCCCTGTGTGCTCGCTCTCTCTCTCTCTCTCTCTCTCTCTCTCATTCTTTCTCTCAAAATAAATAAACAAACATTAAAAAAAAAAAAAAAAGATGACAGCTCACACCCAGTACCTGGCACACGGTAGGTGCTTGGTAAACGTGAATTTCTTTCCAGAGAACACTTAGCTAGCGCTTACTACGTGACAGGCCCTCTTCCAGTGATTTCCACACATGAGCTCATTAAATCCTTACTGCCACCCATTTTACAGTTTAGGAACTGAGATTCAGAGAGGTTGCCCAAGGTTACACGGATAGTAAATGTCATGGCTGGGAATTGAACCCGGGCAGTCTGGCTCTCTTTTATCCACTCTTTTAACTATGGTTTTCTGCTGTTCCTTTGCTATCTATGCAGACCAGTCTGAGAAATTAGCATTGCACATGAATTTTCAAAATGACTGAATTAACAATAATTTCTCCTTTCCAGTTGGAGCTATTTCTAAAATGCATCGCTTGTTTTCCTTGCACAGATATCCTATTTCCTGGTAGCAGAGGATTGTTAATGTAAACACCGAATCTTGTATTTTGCTCGACTATTTTTTCCCCCAACAGAGTGACCCCATACTGATGAAGGGTTGATGAGTTATTTTCCCTGCCATTCTAATTTATCAGTTTCCTTTATCATTGTTGGCTCTCTGTCACTTCTTGCTGCTTCCAGTTGCATGACTCTAATAAGATCCATTTTCTCTTTTTGCAATCACCTGCTTCCAGTTTGCTATTAGAATTGTATCCGATATAAAAGTAAACAGCTCTGGAGGGGGGCCCTCAGGCCTTCTCCCATGAGCTCAGAGCATGGGAGAGTGTGGGATTTGTGACATGCGTTTCCTCTCTTCACATATCACTTAGATGGCTTCTTTGCTTGTTTCCTCGGTTCGGCTCCTCATCGCTGAGATCGCTTCTGGATAAGCGAACAAATGCATCACACATCTTGAACATAATGTCTTAATAAAATAGATAATAAATTAGCACAGATTACTTTATATCCTCAACCAGATTACTAAACGCCATGCCGTTTGCGGCAAGTAAATAAACAACAGGTTTATTTTCTAAATAATAATGCAAACGTGATCAATGATGTCATTTAAAGCCCGATTGCATTGAAAGCCCGAGGGCCTTCATCATTAGAATTGGGGCACGGTGGTTTTCTTTAGATTAATAGAGAAATTTTCCCCTGGGGCAAATGTTCTAGCGTTGATGACATTTGAGGGGTCAGGGTGGGGTATGGATTGTTTCTTAGCAAGGATCTGGTACCCTGTGGGACATGTAGAGGCGGTGATCTCTGATGGATGCCATTTTCCATCCTTACACTTAAAACATTTTCAGTGAGACCATGAGGTTTCTTTCTTTTTGTCTTCTCCAACGCTAAAAGTGTTCCAAGCATTTTCAGATGGATGGAGTTTTTGTTCCTGGCTCTTTCTAGTGGAAACAGAGGGGTCCTCCCTCTGGGCAGGGTTGAGGCCAAATTGAGGAGAAATTCTTTTCAGGTGTTAATTCAGACCCAGCTGCATTTGGGAAAGGGTGGCTAGATTCAACCCAAGGTGTTTGCTTTTAACCCCGAAACTTCTATGGTCTTTGGTCCTGGCTACCTCCATTATATCCCCAAAGCATCCACATAAGGGAGGAAGCTCAACCAGGTATCACTAGTGAAATTTCACAGAAGCAAGTGGTTTCCGTTGCTTAGAATTCTTTCCACATGAGTACTCAACAAACGTGAAACAGGTTGTTTCTAGTTCAGAGTGGGAGAATATACAGTGGCAGGGAGTTACTTGGTTCTCAGGTTGTAAATACACTCACAACTCATCATTTATTGATCTCATGCATGGTGACTATTTTATTCTTCTGTAAATGGAACTGAATAGCTCCCCAGTGGTCTTAGTTCATCAATAATAAACACTGCTATTAATTTTATGCGGTTAGTGAACTTGCAGTCTGAGATTTCATCAGAGTTTATCAATTAACAAATATAATATAGAATGAATAAAGGATTGCCCATTTCAGTTCTTTAAAACTATACACTTTCCATCCTTTAACAACACCTAAAATCCTCCCAAATTTGATAAACACATGTTCAAATAAATTAATTAAACGTGGTTAGAAAATTAATTTCCAACCCTACCACCATTATTTTGTGAACCGCATGATCAATGAGGTGTTCCATTTTGACACTGAGTTACAGTCAAGGCAGTTTCTTAATGGATGAATTATTAATATTCAAAATGAATTGGGTTACCAGGAGACTTCCCAGCATGACTTTTAAAAGCAATAACAAATGTAACTGCGGCTTTCCAGAAATGGCATTGTGGTCCAACTTATTACCTGTCAACTGTCCCTGGTTTTATGTTTGATAGAACACAGCCATGAAATCCCAACTCTATTTCTGAGGTGGTTATTCAAACACCAGTAATCTCTAAGAATAGCAGCAACCATGTATTAATAACCAATTAAGGCATTAGTCTGTGCTCACTGCCTACTTATAACTTCTTCCTCAGTCAGCCCAGAGAATGGGGCTGTATTTGAATAACAACAGAAGGGAAAGGTCCTGCCACACACACACACACACACACACACACACACACACACACACACACACATATATATATATGTATATGCACATTTTTTTTCTTTTTTTTTTCTTCCCCACCAACTGACTCTTGGTAACAAAATGAGTTTTCCTTGCAAGGCCCCAGAATAGATAGCTTTCAAATTTTCCCTGTCATAGTGGAACCGAATAAAGAATATGGCTAGTCTATTACTCATAATATGGTTACTTTCTTATCTTTTTTTTCTAAGGTTTTAAATTTATTTTGAGATAGAGAGCATGCAAGTGGGGGAGGGGCAGAGACAGAGGGAGAGAGAATCCCAAGCAGGCTCAGTGCTGTCAGCAGAGCCCGATGCGGGGCTTGAACTCATGGACCATGAGATCATGACCTGAGCTGAAGTTGGATGCTTAACCAACTGACCCACCCAGGTGCCTCATAATATGGTGATTTTCTAAGAGCAATTGGCTGAGGGGGGAAAAAAGTTATTCTCTAGTTAATAAATGAATAAATATTTAAAACGTTGCCCTACATTTGTTCTTGCCTACTTTCTCCTTCCATTTTGGGGAATCTTTCTTCTCTTAACCTCTCACTAACACCCACTCACTTCTCCTTACCTTTCTTCAGGTTCCAAAGGAGACTTACCTCATTATCGAATATTTTACTCTGCTTAGTCCCATATCAAGTGGGCTCTCACTGAAATGCTTTATCCAGAGTGACCAACACAGTGCCTGGTTTGACTGTCTCCCTTTTGATAGAAAGGGAGAAACTGTTTTAGTCAGCAGATTACAACTGAGGCCCTAGGAAGGGGCAAGAAGGAAGAAAGAATTTCCCCCTTCGTTTGTAGCTCTCATGGGCTACGTTGCATCATGGTCTTTTCCAAAAGACTGAGGGGGAGAAGAAAGGATGGAAGGAAAAAAGAAGTGGGAGAAAGAAGAAGATTAATCCTGCCTATCATGTTTCGAGGGTCTACTTGAAATCAGGATCTTCATACACATTAGCTCATTTAATGCCACAACAACTCTGCAGAGGCCAACCATTTTTATTTTAAAGATGGAAGTCACGAGGCTCCAAGGGTCTACGCGACTTGTGTTGAGACGCTGACCTCGTGTGTTGCAGGGTCAGAGTTTGAAACCAGCTCTGTATGACTCAACCCTCAGTTGCTTCCCACCATTCCTTGCTGGTGAGAGTAAGGTGTGAATTTGGCTCCTGCCCCCCCCCCTCACCCCTGCTCTCCTCCCTACAGTCTCAGGGGTTGAGGTGGATTCAACAAACTGGGAGCCGGGTTATCAGTGAAAACGATGGGCTCCCAGCTGCTACTTTCTTCTGGGGAAGCAAGCACTGCCAAACAGGGCACTCTTCTACCTGGAAGGTGTTGACTTTCACATATGAAGATGGCTTTGTTGCTCCCTGCCAACCAGATGTTTTTAGTGAGCATTTTTGAGCAAAAGACATGGTTAATAAATTGATCCAGCTGCAATTTTCTTTTATGTTTTTTTAATGTTTATTTATTTTTTCAATGTTTATTTTTGGGAGAGACAGAGTGCGAGTCGGGGAGGGGCAGAGAGCCAGGGAGACAGAGAATCCGAAGCAGGTTCCAGGCTCCAAGCTCCAAGCTGTCAGCACAGAGCCCGATGCGGGGCTCCAACCCATGAACTGGGGGATCATGACCAGAGCTGAAGTCGGATGCTTAACCGACTGAGCCACCCAGGCACCCCCAGCTGCATATTCAAGCTCGTCTATGAGATGGCTTGATGATGGTAATAACGATAATAAAGATAAAAGGGCTACCTTTCATCAAGTATACACTGTGATCAGGGAGCTCGTATCACTTCCCCTTCCTGTTACCACTCTGAAGTAGATATTGTATATCCGTTTTACGGATGTGAAAACCGAGGCTCCCAGGAGTTAAAGAACTGACCAAAGTCAAACAGCAAGAATGAGGGCACCTGGGTGGCTCAGTCAGTTAAGCGTGTGACTTTGGCTCAGGTCATGATCTCGCAGTTCGTGAGTTTGAGCCCTACGTTGGGCTCTGTGCTGACAGCTTGGAGCCTGGAGCCTGCTTTGGAATCTGGGTCTCCCTCTCTCTCTGCCTGTCCCCAGCTTGCACTCTGGTTTCTCTCTCTCAAAAATAAATAAACATTAAAAAAAAAAAATTTTTTTTTTTTTTAAAGGCAAGAATCTAGCAAAGAAGTAACTAAAAGTCAGGTGTGTGGGCACCCAAATCACAGCCTGGCACTCTGTTGCAGCTGTCCTTTCCTGTGCCTGCCAGGTTGGAAGAAAACCTGGCAAATTTGCCTGGAGCGTCCGTGCCTGGGACCAATCAAATTCCCATCTGTGATTACATTGAATAATTGAAAATCCTGTTTCGTTCTCACACTAGGCATGGTTGCAAACTATCTTGCTCTTATTACTGCATATTGGTAAGCTTTCAGTGGCTCCGTGTTACCCAGAAACAAGACCCCCAAATGCTTGTGTTGCAGGTATGACGGCCTCCACAATCTGACAGCCCACTTTTCTGTCTTACCCCCGACCACCTTTTCGCTAAACCTCTGTCGGGTGGAATAGTTTCACTTTTCTCTATGCAACGCCAGATGCTTGCCCGCTGCCTGGGTTTTACACAGTTCTGCCTGTCCTGAAAGCGGCCACTTACCTTCCTATTGATCTAAGCTCGAATTCCACTTCCTAAATCATCTGGACCATTCAGCCTGAAGTATTTACTCTCCACCACGCACTCTGATAGTAATTATTTTCAGGATAGTTCATTTGCCAATTAATGTGTATGACTGCGAGGCTTGTGCTTCAGGGCCTTGGTACACTATTTAAGACTTGGCGTGCTTTTGAACTTGTTCATTTCATCCCAGTTCGAGAGGAATTTCCTCCTATGCCCCTTCATGTCACCTGCTCAGCACAGAGTGTGTCGCCTGGCAGATAGCAGTCAGGGAAGGTCTGGGGCGGGGGTTCTTTAACAGCACTGGATCCGAGCTGGAGCCACTGAGGCATGTTTGTATAATCATGTCAGTGGTATTAGCAAAGGTAACCCCCTGCTGACCGTGTGACCTGGAAGAAAGTCACAGTTATGTCATTGATATGGTGCCAACTTGCTTTTAACCTGAAAGGGTGAGAATGGAAAGAAAGGTGAAAAGAGACAGGATATCACCCTGAAGAATGAAAATGAAATTTGACTTGGAAATGAGTAAACATTTTTTGCGTGTTTCCTTTATTTACATCACATTTTCTCATCGGTCTCTAAGTCTTTGGGTGTGCAACTCAAGGGATGGGGGGAAAAGATCAAACTTTGGTTGAAAAGAATTCCTTTCAACTTTGGGAATTCTGATACGCTGTGTCCCTGAAAAAATATCTTAACCTTCAGGAGCAGACGGGGCAACCAGGCACCACAGGGAGACTGTAACTATAAACAAACTGGGCTTGACGCTTCTTTTAAGGTCTTGTTTGTTTGTTTGTTCACCTGCTTGTGAGTCAGCGGTGGGAAAAGCAAGTCCAGTGCTAGAAGGTGGCCACCTTATTTGCCTGTGACTCTGTGGCCCCAAGTTCTATTCATCTTGGATAAACAATCGAGGGAAGGAGAACAGCAACTCATCCAAAAAGGGTGGGGGGTGGAATATGTCCTTCCCAAAGACTGTTTGGACATATCACATTGCTTTCAGCCTTCTCCTCCAGAAAATGAGAGAATAAGAGCCCTCATGGACAAGAATGCTAATTATAATCATTACCTAAAGTAACAAATCTTTCATGACAAGGGCCAAAGCCGTCAGATATCAGCACTAAAGCTCCTTGTTTCATTTTAGTACAAATTACTTTCCTGTTCCCTTTGACAAATGCCTCAATTTTCATCTCAAAGTTGCTCTTAGAATAAACATGTAATTATCTGGTCTTGTTTACAGCAACAAAGGTCAGGTTCTTTAGCAGATATTAATAACCACTGTGCTAAGAGCTTTCTTCCAGCTCACCCCACATGCTGAGCTTTGCCCTGATTGCAACCTCGTGAAATTTTCATGGTGCCCATTCTGTACCCTCCCAACTTTTTATGCCGGCATATCCATGGTGACCACCAGACTGAGCCAAATTTCCTCTTATGAAACCCAATCATTATGCATTAAAAAAGACATCACCTTGTTCCATTAGGGTTAATAGAGTCTGTTAAAGTAATATAGAAAAATGTATCTGATTCCTTTGAACCTCCTAAGGCTTGAGAGCCTGAAGAAGATGACAAAGATTTCTGAGGCTGGGTTCAAGCTGGCAAAGTGGAAAACAGTCACAATTCCAAAAAAAACCAAAAACAAAAACGGTACAGTACCAAAAAAGTTTTGCCTAAACTATTTGGCTATTTTAGATCTAAAGTGGGATCAGGTATTCAATTTTATATCCACCTCTATATTTATAAACCGGCAAAAATAGCTAACATCATGTCATATTCTAGATGCTGTTCAAGGTATTAATTATTTAATATTCACAACAATCCTAGAAGACAAGTGCTACTGTTGTCCCCATTCTACAGATAGAGAAACTGGGGCATAGAGTTAAGTAACTGCCCCAGGCTATGTAGCTAATTAATGGTGGAAATGGAATGGGAACCCAGGCAGTGTGATGTAGATGCTAAGGGTGTAATCACTACATGCTTCTGCATATCTAACCCAGTGCATGATTGCCAGGGTCTAAGTGAGACGACTCTAACAAGGAGAGTTGGCTAAGTTTTACTTCCCTTTGGGTTCAGTGTATGTGTGTAGGAGCAGACTTTGTGACTGATCCAACATCAGGGCAAGGATCTGTACTGCAGCGAATCTGAGAGGTCTGTTCTGGTCTCCCCTTTCAGGAAAGAATTAGTTCTCCAAGGAAAGGGAAACAAAAACCATTATTTGCTAATGTTTATTTATTTTTGAGGGACAGAGAGAGAGAGAGAGAGAGAGAGAGAGAGAGAATTCCAAGCAGGCTCTAGAACTGTCAGTGAGAACTGTGAGGTCATGACCTGAGCCGAAATCAAGTCAGGTGCTCAACCTACTGAGCCACCCAGGGGCCCCACAAAAACCACTATTTATCTATCACCTCACAACAACTATGTGAGGTAGAACTTATTATAGCTATTCCTCTTTTATTGATAAACAACTCAGAAAAGCTAGTAAGTTACATAAGACCATATAGTTAGGAAGACACAAAAGAGGGGATAAAACTCGTTCCCCTTTATCACTCTTTGTCCCTGAAGTAGCAGTACCTAAAATGTTTTAATAAGTATTACATAAAACAATAACAAAAAAAAAAGAAAGAAAAGGAAGGAAGAAAGGAAGGAAGAAAGGAAAGAAGGAAGGAAGGAAGAAAGAAAAAGAAAGAGAAAGAAAGAGAAGGAAAGAGAAGGAAAAAGAAAGAGAAAGAAAGGAAAGAAAGAGAAAGAAAGAGAAAGAAAAGAAAAAGAAAGAAAAAGAAAGAAAAGAGAAAGAAAAAAGAAAGGGAGGAGTGGAGGAAGGAAGAAGAGAGGAAGGGAAGGAAGTTTCTATGTTCACAAAAGTTTGGGAAACCTTTGATTAATCAAAATTATGTAGGTTTCTTACATGCAGGGCTTCTCAGAAATGTTAATACATTAATGTGCACTGATAGGGTATAGTATGAAGAACTTATTTCATTCTAAAATTGTGTGTGTGTGTGTGTGTGTGTGTGCGTGCATGTGCATGCATGTGGAGACATCTTATGGGAACAAAGTTCTGTGAAGTATATTTTGAGAAATACTACCCTAGTGATTTGAAGACCTTCTAGGCAAAATATGTGATCTAGGAAGTGCTTCTGTTTCATTATCATCTTTAGGGCAAAGGTCATGGCATCCAGAATGGTAGATCCAATCTACTTGAGCTTGGATTTTTCTTATTAGGACTGGGTCAGAATCATAAATTGCATTGAATGCAATGGTAACCTGAAGCAAAAGACTACTTTAAGGTAGACAAATGTATTAAACTCTGTATTTAATTTGTACCTGTGGCACCTGGGTGACTCAGTCAGTGAAGTGTCCAACTTTGGTTCAGGCCATGATCTCGTGGTTCATGGGTTCGAGCCCCAGTGTCAGGCTCTGTGTTGACAGCTCAGAGCCCGGAGCCTATTTCAGATTCTGTGTCTCCCTCTCTCTCTGCCCCTCCCCCACTCATGCTCTGTCTCTCTCTGTCTCAAAACTGAATACATATTAAAAAAATTTTTTAGTTTGTACCTAACATTATGCACTTAACATTTATTCCTTACTGTTGTTAACTATTTGTGTGTGTGTGTGTGTGTGTGTGTGTGTGTGCGCTTCAATGTTACAAACGCCTAATGAGGTTTTAAACTACTTTGTGTCATGAATTATATCCTATGTTTTTTCTTCTTTGCCATTCTGTTTACTGTATTGCTTTTCTGCCCAGAAAAAGCATGCATATATTTAACTGATTAATTTGAGCCAGACATTTTTTTAATTAATTAATTTACATATAATTTATTGTCAAGTTATCTAACATACAGTGTATAGAGTGTGCTCTTGGTTTTGGGAGTAGATTCCCATGATTCATCACTTACATACAACACCCAGTGCTCATCCCAACAAGTGCCCTCCTCAATGCCCATCACCATTTTCCCCTCTCCCTCTCCCTCCCTCAGTTTTTTCTCTGTGTTTAAGAGTCTCTTATGGTTTGTCTCCCTCTCTGTTTGAAACTATTTTTCCCATTCCTATCCCCCATGGTCTTCTGTTATGACATTTCTTAATTTTTTAAAATAAATGATCTAGTAGAAGTGTAAAGTTGGGCCAGTTGACAACCCATTGGGGTTTTATGATGATCAACTAAGATAATACATACAAATGCTTATTATTATTTTTCTCATAAAAATTTTAACATAAATTCATGTTACTTCAACCTTGTAAGAATCTCTACCACCAAGTATAAATCAGAAGTTGGATTTAAAAATTGTCCATTCTTTGACAACTCATTGGTCTCCATGCCCTGGTGACACTCTCAACAAAAACAAGCAACAGGTCCAATATTGGAGATTTTTTTTTTAAGTTTATTTAT
Source organism: Herpailurus yagouaroundi (assembly GCF_014898765.1). NCBI lineage: Eukaryota > Metazoa > Chordata > Mammalia > Carnivora > Felidae > Herpailurus > Herpailurus yagouaroundi. The sequence continues at coordinate 49,577,368 of NW_024412413.1, forward strand.
TTAGAGAGAGAGAAAGAGATAGCCGGGGAGGCGCAGAGACAGAGAGGGAGAGAAAGAATCCCAAGCAGGCTCTGCTCTGTCAACACAGAGCCCAACATGGGGCTTGAACTCACGAAGAGTGAGATCATGACCTGAGCCGAAATTGAGAGTCAGATGCTTAACCGACAGAGCCATGCTGGCAACCACAGGCCAGTAAAACTGCTTTCATAGCAGTTAAAAGTTTTAAGAGAGAGAATTCCAGTAAGAAAGGTTTCCTAGTTTGGGAAGGTTGGTTATATGACTTCCACCATTCTCTGTTAGTCACAAAAGTGCACCCAATTTCATGGAGGAGGGAATAGAGACCACATTTCCCAACAGGGCTGCTAAAATCACATTTTAAGAAGGGTATATGGGATGGAGGTTAATTTAGTGGTCAAGTTGGAAAACTTGACACTATCAGACACTTTTTGACATGGTGCTTTGCAAAAGGTGGGTGCTCAGGAAATGTTTGGAAAATTAATAAAATAAAAGGAGTCTGCCTAAAAATGTGGTTTAAGTGAAAGACCAACCCAAAAATTTCAGTTTAAAAGGCTCTACTGTATACCCTGAGCACTCTATGACACAGGTACTCATGCAATTTCAAAAGCTTTAAGATATCACCAACTCCGATCTGCCATGTTAACAACCATCTCTGTAGGCTGGCTCTGGGTCGTATTATTTACATTATTTGTCGAGGAGACTGTGTCCTTTTCTGCTTGATCTGTTCACAGTAGAAGTTGAGAATAAGCTGATCTCTACTAGCCCAACCCGTGTCCCCAAACATTTTCCAGAGTCCTACAGACCATGCTAATAAAGAGCTCGCATGTGTTAACCATAACTTTCATCAGCTCTGGACAAAAGGAGAGCCAAATACTTATGCAGAGATGGAGAGATGATTTATTATTCTCATGCATTCCCGCTTTAAGGTAGATAGGCAAGAGTGACGTTTGTCCAACTAATTGGAAGATAACACTCAAAAAGATACCACTAAATAGACAAAACACTTCTACTCAGAACAGTCACAAGATTTTATGCAACGGAAGGGGTCTTGGAGATTCTCAGTGAACAATCTCAATTAAGGAAGAGGAAATGAAGTAATTTTATGTGACCAAATTTGCAGAGCAGGTTAGTGCTGATCTTGCGTTGTCTGTAAGTTCTCCCGATAATGAGCAAAACAACTTAAGGCTAGAAAATCTTTCAAAAAAAAAATCAAGGAGGAAAATTTAGATTGTGAAAACTGTAATTCCAATGGTAATCTAAGACAGCATTTCAAAATGATGTATAGAAGTAAGCATTATACAAGAAAGGGGCTCTATGAGCTTATGTTGAGCTAAAAAATGTAGCAGGTGTCTTCATGAGACTTCTCAGTGCCTTAAATAAACTAACATTTACTGTGAATATTTTAAGGATAGGCAAGGAGGTATTTCCCAACTATGTACCTTTGTTCAAAAGAATTTCTCAGGTCTGGTATATGACAGAAAAAGCTTTGAGGAACACTGAAATATTTTCTCCAGAAGGCTATAATAGATTAAGATGTCAGTTTCTGGGCGTGCCACAGCCAGCATACAGGCTAAGAGCTATGTGAGGGTCTCCCAGGGTTCAAAAGGATGCTCCAACAGCCCTTAGTCAAGATCCCTTTCAGAAACGATTTTGCCCATTTTCCCCTTATGAATATAATGAATGATAGTCAACTAACTCTGCAAAAACACACCATCTATCCTGAGTTAGAGGAGTTATTTGGTAAAATACATGTGTTCTAGAGTTTCGTGTCTGATAGCGTTAATAAACCATTTCGAGAAAGTCTGACCGTGGAGTAAAGTTCCTCCTGTGTTTGCTGAGTGGTAGAGCATATCACATCTACTCAAGTAAAATCAGCCTCTTTACATCAGAAGATTTAATATCCAAAAGTGACCACGAAGACCAACTGCACGAGGAAATGTCCCATTTTGCTACAACACAAAGTTGAACTTCATGAGCTATGAGGATGCAAATCACTTAACTAGAAGGTGAGACCCAGCGACTGCCAGACACCTGCAACTCAGCACATACTTTTCACTGTTATTAATTTTACATATATCTGATTATGTATTTTAAGGGGTAGATAAATAAGCTATGATAACATTCAACTGTAAGCAGCAGAAAGCCTTTTAATCACGGACTAAGTAAAATAGTCATTTTTGCTTATGTAACAAGAAGTCTAGAAGCAGCATCCTGGTGCCAGTGTAGTAGCATAAGGATTTTATCAGGGAATCTGGTTTCTTCTCTCGTCCGTCTCCACTACCCTTGGCAAATAGATTTTTTCCTATGGTCACAAGATGGCTGCTGCTTTTGCGGACATTGCAGCTGCATTCCAGGTGAGCAAAAAGGAAAGGGGAGAGAGTGAAGAGCAAAGGCAAATGCCAATCAAGTTTATTCCTTTCAAAATTATATTTTCCTTAAAAACCCTACCATAGATTCCATCTTTTATCTCATTGGTTAGCACTATGTTATATAGCCACCACTGTCTGGAGAGTAACCTAAAAAAAAATAAGTAAGATCAAGGTTTTTTTGTTTTCCTTTAAGCTAGAAACATGGCTGCCACCACAAAATATTGGTACTCAATAGAAAGTCCCATTCTGGACTGACAGAAGGCTGTGATTGTTCAGACCTCTCTTCGATGGTCACAACCTTCTGTGGTGCTTATGTGCAGCTTATGTTGAGCACTCTTGGGTGCTCATGGTAACTGTGAGACACCTGAGCTTTGCTAGGTGCCTCTGCCAGCGTTATCTCACTCAGTCCTAATGAGACATTTTCGTCTGCATGTACATTTTTGGTTGTAGCATCGGTCAGGCCCCTTCTAGCAATGCGTCTTCCCATAGGGTTGAGAGCCAGAAATCACAGAGATGCAATATTCGTTTTGTTTCCCTGGTAATTCTAAAATAGACTCTGAACGAGTCCTTCTGTGTGCTTCCATGAGCCCGAATAATCAGCTCTTAATCTTTTCCAAGGTGCCTAGCTAGTTGGTGCTGTACTAAGAGCTATATTGATACATAAAAAGAAACAAAAGACAGCAGGGATAACAACCTCTTGGAAAATGTCAGAGGTGTGACATGGGGAAAGATAAGGGGGGAGCAGTGGAAAAAAATTGTACTTCTTCAGTCATTGCTGAAAATCTCTAAAAATATTGCAGATTTCTCTCTATCTTGAAGTTGTAGCAAGATGGCCATCATTGCTCAATGGGGCAGATGCTCTCTCTTTAATGTGCTCGAAAAGGGGAGAGAAGGTAAGAGAGCATCCATTCCTAAGGGTCTTTCTACTTTTATTGCTTTGCTTCTTTTTCCATTCCTTTTGCAAGGGACACAACTGCATGGGAAATCGTGGAAGGAAGGAATGTGAATTCTGGATACAGGTCACCACTGCCTTACTGTGGGTGTAAGCTCAGGGAAATTCTGCATGACCTCTCTATCTAGGTCTCTATTAGCTATTGCTGATTAACAAAATTAACCCAAACTTGTAGGCTTAAAACCACAAATATTTACAATCTTACAGTCTCAGTGGCTCAAGAATGAAGGTGAAGCCTTCCACAACTGGGTACTTCAGGCTCCAGATCTGCAATGAGGTTACATCTACTTATTGGCCAGAGTTGTGCTATCTCTGAAGGCTTGACTGGGGAGTGATCTGCTTCCAAACTCATTCATGTGGTTGACGGCAGGATTCGGTTCCTTGGCCTGTTGGCCTGAGAACTGGTCCCAGTTCTCCCCTGGCTTCACTCCCTCAGGTCCTTGCCTGGTAGCCTTTTCCATACAATAGTTCACAACATGGTAGCTCGGTTCCCCTCGGAGCAAAGGTTCTGAGAGAGAGTACAAGTGAAAGAGAGTGAACAGGATAGAAGTTAGTCTTTCTGTAACCTAATCTTGGAAGTGGCATCCCATCATTTCTATTGTGTTCTATTTTAGAAGCCAGTCACTGGGTCTAGCTTATACTCCACAGTGGGGAATTTCACAAGAACATGAATTGCAGGGGTAGGAATCGTGGGGCACCATCTTAGAAGTTGCTTCCCTCTGTCTCCAACCTCCTTTGTGTAGCATCCTCCCAGCTCTCTGGAAGCCTGTAATTTCATGGTTCTAAGAATGTGTTTTGAGTCAGCCCCTTCACTGAGTGTTCTGAAGACAGGGGCTGTTTCTTGTACCTCTATATCTTCAGCACCATGACAGGGCCTGGTCCACACTGGGAATTCAGGTATGTCATTCATTTGACAAATATTTATTGGCCATCTACTATGCACCGTGCCCTATAGTAGGTGCTAGGAATATGGCAACAACCAAGATATAAATGAAGATTTTCAATATCATGGAACTTACATTCTAATAGGACATGATAGACAATAAACAAGCAAACCAGTAAAGGGGTGAGATACCGTCACACAGATGGAGATTGCAAATACTTTTTTCCAGTTTTATGTATTGCTAATCTATACGATAAACATCATTTTAATGACCTTACTCTGTGAGGAGGAGTACACAAGTCAGTAAGGAAAAGCTGAACATTTCAGAGAAACTGTTTTCAATAAAAATTGGAGGGGAAAAAAAAAAAGGTTCAGTACCGCTAGTTGTCTAAGATCTGGAGATTAAAACAAGACGCAGTTTATTAATTGATCTCTTCTAATGGCCGTTACTGTTTTGAACCACAGCCAGTGCTGTCAACCATGTGGGGGAACTGGGCCTTCCCACAGAATCTCGGAGGAAGTGAATATTGGTTTTACTTTACTGGAAAGCTTTGTGGCAAGGTGTATCCAGATCCTAAATGAATGCATGGCATTTCTGAGTCAGTAACATGAAAACTAGAGGCTAAGCGTGTGGCCTGTGGATTCAGCCTGCTGGGGGTGATGCAGCAGGGCCTCCCAGGGGGATGATTTCTGAGCTGAGTAGGAGGCGATATTACCATCCAGAGTCTGGGGGTGGTGCGGGGCGGGGCGGGGGGGAGTTTTGTGGGTAAAGGTGAAGAAGTGGTCTCTTCTAGGACAAGGAAGTAGAGTGCATGTTAGAGAATGAATATGGGGAAGCCCAGGAATCAGAGAATAGTCTGCACTATTCCCAGACTTCTCTCTTGGGCATCTGGTAGATGACAGTCCTCACCAAGACAGCAAAACAGGAAATCTTCTGTAGGATAATCACGGGTTTCCAAGCCCTTTTGATTATGGCTCACTTAGGTGAGTAAAATACCTGAAGACCCACCTCCCCCACCCACTAAGCCCTGGTTTCCTCACTTATTATTTTTTTTGGAAGCATGTTTTAAAAAGGAATCCATGCCAAAATAGGGCCATGAAAACGTTAGTCCTTTTTATATGTTAACATTCTACAAATTAGCACTTTGAGCACACAAGTGCCCTTATGTGCACACCCTTTACCATGCCTGTGGATAACCTCATGCGGAGAGAACATCCAAAGTCTAAACCTGAGGTCGTTCATGACTGGGAGAACCCTGTTCCCCTGGGGATCCCCACCCACCACCTCCAGGCCAGGTTCTACCCTCAAAGACAAGGGGTCTTTCATTTCCATTTCATAAAGGTGTTCCTCTGATGGAGTTAAGGCCAAAGCAGCAATTTTGCTTTTTGCTTCCTCTCTCCCCACGAACATGTGTTCCGAGAGACTGGGTTGCCAACAGGCAGATGAGGGAATCTATCTGACGTCATAGTTTAAAGGAACAAACTTAGAGTAGACACCTGGTGGCTAGGGTCACTTATTTTTCCTGTCGTGTTCCTTTGATGGCTTTGTAGTCTCTTAGAACACCATTTGCATTCCTTGGAGATGTCTAGCAGATGATCTTGACAATAGTATTTCTCTTCATTGGTTTATGGGCGTGTTTTTAATTGGTAAAGTTAACTAGAACTGGAGTTATCTTTGGGGGAAGTTTTAGAATTACTGACTATTTAAAAAAATTTTTTTTAACATTTATTCATTTTTAAGAGAAGAGACAGAGCGTGAGTGGGGGAGGGGCAGAGAGAGAGGGAGACGCAGAATCCGAAGCAGGTTCCAGGCGCGGGGCTGTCAGCACAGAACCCGACACGGGGCTCAAACCCACGAACCATGAGATCATGACCTGAGCCAAAGTCGGATGCTTAACCGACTGAGCCACCCAGGCACCCCAAGAATTACTGATTATTTTTAATAGTAATAGGAGGATTGGGGTTTTCTAATTATTCTTGTGTTAGTTTTGGTAAGTTGCATTCTTAAAGAATATGTCCATTTTATCCAAATTTTCGACTTTTTTGCATTATATTATTTATAACATCCTTACTACCTTTTCAACAACTGCAGGCTCTGTAGCAATATTTGGTTTGTCATTCTTGGTGTCAAGAATGTACTTTTTTGGGGGCGCCTGGGTGGCGCAGTCGGTTGAGCGTCCGACTTCAGCCAGGTCACGATCTCGCGGTCCGTGAGTTCGAGCCCCGCGTCAGGCTCTGGGCTGATGGCTCGGAGCCTGGAGCCTGTTTCCGATGCTGTGTCTCCCTCTCTCTCTCTGCCCCTCCCCTGTTCACGCTCTGTCTCTCTCTGTCCCAAAAATAAATAAACGTTGAAAAAAAAATTAAAAAAAAAAAAAAGAATGTACTTTCTTTGAACTTTTACTTTTTTCCTTGGATTAGTCCTCCCAGAGAACCAGCTTCCTGCCTTATTGTTGTTTCTACTCTAAATTTATTTTCTATTTATTTAATTTACCCTTGTCTTGCTTTCTTTGAATTTATTTTGCTGTTCTTTTTATTAACTGTTTGAGATGCATGGTTACCTCCTTTCTTGTTGGGCTTTATTTTTTATTCCCAATAAATGCATGTTAGGGCATTTGCTTTTGTGAGTTCCTGCTTCAAGTGCATTGCACAAGTTGCAACGTATAATAATTTTGTTATCATTTGGTTCAAGATATTTTCTGATTTTATTATAATTTATTCTTTGACTCCTAGGCTATTTATAAATACATTTTTAATCGCTAAATATATGAGGATTTTGTGTTTATCTTTTTCAGCAAACTGATTTTTCAGCATAACTACATTGAGGCCATAGCACTAACCGTATAATTTCAATCTTCCAATGCCAAGTATATAATCCGTTTTGTGTGGTGTTTTATGTGTCATTAAAAAGAAAATGTTCTACACAGGTTTGAGATCAGGATTCCGAATATGTCCAGTAGGTTAAGTTTTTGCCAACCATGTTTTAGAATTTTCAATGTTTCACTAATTTTTTCTGCTTGTTATAGATATTATGGGGAAGACATGTTCAAAAAATTCTCACTGTGATGGCGAATTGGTCTATTTTTTCTCTAGTTGTGTTCATTTTAGATGTGATACAAATATGTACAAATAGAAATCATCATATCTCTCTGGCAAATTGAACTTCCAATCATTTTAAAGTGACTACCTTTTATTTACTAATATGTTCTCTTTTAATATGGCTATACCAGCTTTCTTTTAGTTAATGCTTGCATCACAGGCCTTTCCCTTCAGTTACTCTCAGCTCTTCAATATCCTCATGTTTTAGGTATGTTTCTTGTATGCTGCCTATTTTTTAGTATGATGTTATTTATAATCCATTCTGAGGATCCTTTTCTTTTGACTAGAGCATTTAGTCCATTTATGCGTAATGCAATTATTAGATTTTAAATTATGCAATTTTTAGTTTTATCAATTTTATCATTTTTATTCTGTCCCCCCAAAGACCTTTAAAATGTGCTTCAGTTTAGATTGGTTTGTGGCACATTCTCTGAGTTTCTGTTTGTCTGAAAATTACTTTACCTTCTTTCTGTAGGGTATTTTCAAGGGACAGAAGTTCTGAGTTTTCCCACAATATTAACTATGTTTTCCCACAATATTAAAGTTATTTTGCTTTCTTCCAGCTTCCATGTTTGCTGTTGTTAGCTTTGGTTTTCTGCAATTTCGCTATCTAGATTTGGATTTTTTATGTATCCTACTTGGCATTCATTAGACTTATTGTGAATTGATGTTGTTCATCAGTTCTAGACAATTTTAAGTCATTATCCCTAAATTGCCTCTGCTGTGTTTCTGTCTTCTCTCTTCCAATTAAAAATATGTTAAAACACCTTCTCACATGTCCTTTATCTCTCACTGTCTATTCTATATTTTCCTTTTTTTTTTTTTTTTTTTTTGGTCACTTCACCGGTAATTTCTTCTATCCTGTCTTCTTCAGCTGCTTAATTTGCTTCTAAACCTGTCCACTAGGCTTAAATATTATATGTATATAATAATATATATTATATTATATAATAAGTAATAAGTATATATATATTACTTATTTTTGAGAGATAGAGATACAGAGAGTAAGCATGGAAGGGACAGAGAGAGAGGGAAAGAGAGAGAATCCCAAGGAGGTTCCGTGCTGTCAGCACAGAGCCTGACTTGGGACTCGAACTCACAAACCATGATCATGACCTGAGCTGAAATCAGGAGTCAGGCGCTTAACCAACTGAGCCACTCAGGTGCCCCTATTGTTATATTTTTTAATTCCAGAATTTCTTTTACTGCTTTACCAAAATTTATAGTTTCTGTCCCCCCCCCCACTTTTATGCCTATCTTTTATCTCCTTAAATATACCAAGCATTGTTTTATAATCTATGACTGATAACTCCAGTATCTGAGGTCCCTGACTCTGTTTCTGTTTTCTGTTATTTTTGACTCGGCTTTTACTCGAGATATCTTTTCTACCAATGTTTCTTCCCATGTATTTGAAAAAATTATTTGTAGAAACCATTTTGGGCATAAAGTGGACTAATAGGATAGTGTATGTCAATTACACTTAGATAAAAATATAAATAAATAAAACAAAAGAAACTGATTGTTAAGATTCAGAAGGCTTCTTCCAGACAATTCAGAAACATAATCCACGAATTTGCTGATTGTCGATGAATGCAGACCAACTGCTGTATTACTGGCAACACAAATACTGTGTCTATTACTCATTAACAATCTTTTAAGATGTCATGTTCTTGGCTTGCTTAATGCCAGTCAGAAATAAATTTCCCGAAATAGCATTTTAATCCATGATATTCTTTCACTCTCAACCAGGAGGACGTAACAGGGAAAGAGAGTATAGCCTGGGATAAAACACACGGACACAATGGCACAGATGTGATACAATAAAGTATATCCCAGTTCTTTTCCCCACGAACCCTATTTCAAGACAGCCATTTAAACACTTGCTGAGCATAAGAATCAAGAAAGAACTATCTACCGTCTAGGTTGCAGCTATGAATAAAACACATCACATCCTAAGGACTCTAGAAGTAAAGTTAGTTACCCTTGTCAGGCCGGGAACTTTCACAACCAGACATGGGAAAGTAAAGGCAATGTTTGAAGCTATATCAAAAAAGAATGGGGGCGCCTGGGTGGCTCAGTCGGTTAAGCGTCCGACTTCGGCTCAGGTCATGATCTCGCGGTCCGCGAGTTCGAGCCCCGCATCGGGCTCTGGGCTGATGGCTCAGAGCCTGGAGCCTGTTTCCGATTCTGTGTCTCCCTCTCTCTCTGCCCCTCCCCCGTTCATGCTCTGTCTCTCTCTGTCCCAAAAATAAATAAATGTTAAAAAAAAAAATTAAAAAAAAAAAAAAAAGAATGATGGTGCAGAAGCAAAGGTAGCAGGGGGAAGGGAGATCTCTGAGGGGGCAAGACATGCTGAGTCGGCCAACAGCTGAAGGTATAACTTGGGCGTCCTAACACAGAAGGCATTTAGAGTGGCTTTTCAGCTATGTGGCTCTGGGAGACAAAGAGCCATGTGTCAGATAACTCAGATGGATCCAGGGAAAACATGAAGAGGGAAATAAAGCGAAATGAAGCATGTGAAATGGCAAAGGAGACCGACCTTTGTAGAAAGAGAAGCCAAATAAGGTTCTCACCTACCTATCCACATATTCAAGCACTTGGAGTGTTATGAGTATATCGCGTGGTTTTATTGTGTGGCCACCTTAATACACTTTATCATATAAGTTTTAATATGACCGTACACACAGCAGTAAGTTTCCATTGGTTGAGATATTTCTTATTTTGAGAGTGTAGCTTCTCTTTAATTGATGCCCTAAGGATATTTGCGCGTCTAACTTTTCTAAGAAAGTGATATGACCTCTTTGCCTGGGCTTTTGTAATAGCACTTTAGATTTTGTTCCGGAGTATAGAGGAACTGACAAGTGGAGTCGCCACCACATAACCTTGGAAGAAAAGGACCTCTTTGAGAACAGAATTCACCATGTGACTCTTTTTTCCCAAAGAAATCCCCTTAAATGTGTATTGTGCAAGAACGTTTCTGGGCTCTGCTTCAAACTAAATTGGCTTAGATTTTCATGGGGTGCACTGACAAGTGTTTAAGGCTAGACAATAAATCAGAGCCTCGTCTCACTAGAGGAGCTATCCAGCACGATGAAGATGGTCCCGCCTACCCCACCCCAGACTGAGCATTTCTCCAAACACTATCATAAGAGGTCACTTATTAAAACTGAAAGTCGCTAACACGAAGGCTGACCCATTTGCTCTGGCATTAACTTTTCCACATTCTGACCTGTACATTATAAAAGCACAACCATACCACAGCCAGAGGTAACATTTCTTCCTGTTTGGATGACTCTACCTTTGTTCTTTGCAGAAAACTTTTAGATTTAAGACACTGTACCTTGTGTAACCCAAACATTTTCAGGCTCCACCAAAGAGTGGGTATAAACGAGGTTATTTTAATGTTTATGAAATACGTTTCCTGCTTTTGCCCACGGTTGCTCATCTATGCTAATCAACTCCCGCTCTGCTATTTTGCCTCCCACCATCGCCACACGTTCTTTCGGTTCCCAAGTGTCTCATATGCCCCTGAACAAATGGGCACCTCTGATCCGTATGTGGCATGTTTTTCCTTCCTCTTTGTTTGTTTGTTTTCTGGATCCCTCTTGACTTCTTCCCATAAAGCCACTTAAGAACTTTTCATTTTGGGACGCCTGGGTGGCTTAAGAGTCGGTTAAGAGTCCAACTTCGGCTCAGGTCATGATCTCAGCTCAGGTCATGATCGCGCAGTTTGTGAGTTCAAGCCCAGCATCAGGCTCTGTGCTGACAGCTCAGAGTCTGGAGCCTGCTTTGGATTCTGTGTCTCCCTCTCTATGCCCCTCCCCCGCTCGTTCTCTCTCTCTCTCTCTCTCTCTCTCTCTCTCTCTCAAGAATAAACATTAAAAAAGAAAAAAAAAAGAACTTTTTATTTTTTGCCAATGTTAATGGTGCCTATTGTGACCGGCAACATCCAGGCCAAGGGCATGAATTCCTGCAGTTCCTAAAGCCAACAATCCAAAAATTCAGAGTTTATTCATCAGGTATTTACCGAGTGCCCACTGCTTTCCAGACACTGTGCAGGCATTGGGCACCCTGCCCATCCCTGTGCCATACACTGGGGCCCCCAAGTGGCACTATGTGGGCCAAGAATTTTAGAGAGGCCTTCCTGAAACTAGTTTCTTTCATTTTCACTTATCACTCACTAAGCAGAGATTCAAAACCAGCCCAGTAGTGAAGGCGGAGTTTGAAACGCATTGTACTCAACAGGTCTTATCCCTTTCTTCTCCGTCAGGAGCTCTTCCAAGGGGACCAATAAGGAAAAACAAACATTGTTCTTACTCTTTTCCTAGAAATTGCAAGTCAATGCATATTAATTCATGCAAACTGTCAGAGAGGTCAGAAACCTACCAGTTTCAGGAATAGCTGAACTCTCAAGCCTAGTCTTGATTTAGTTATGACATTCTGCGATGATACTCTGTTAACACGCTTAAATATATTTCTTGGATTCCCTACTAAATTCACAATAGCTTAAGAACTTGCCAATTTTATACTCTTTCCCAAATGCTACCTAAAATAATGTCTTCAATATCATTATTTAATTGGACTGATAACGACCTTTCATGTGTAATCCTAGTAAATACCAAGGGACATGACAGTCACATTCACAAAGTCACATTCAAAGAAAACACAAGTCAGTCCTGCATCACTTGAGAAAAAAAATTCATGTCTTCACTATTGGTAAAGTAGTAGAGTTTTGTATCATGCATTCGCCAGAATTTTCCCAGAAGTCTTATCTTGGTGATCATTCCTTCTCATCAAAGTTACACACCCACAGCAATTACAAAAACTAAACAAACAAAACGAAACAAACCTTTTCCTACTCTCTCTTATCTGTTTCTTTTCCCATCTATCCCTGGGGTACCACACTCCCAACTTGCGATACCTCATTCTCTGTAAGCATTTCTCCAGTCTCTCACTGTGGACAAACAGTTAAGTATCATTCAAAGTTTCTCCATTTGGTCGCTTTTTAAATGAGAATCCTCAACCTAGAGGGAAAAAGGATAATTCAAGAGCTGACTTGGAAATAAGTCTATGATAATGATACAGTAATAGTTTTCCCATGTTCAACATATAGCCTCCTTGTTTTGACCTACTTATGACTTTTAAAACTTAAAAGCAACGTTGGTACTGAAAAATCTATTTGTAGCTGCTGTTAGAAATTTCTCAAAAGAAGAAAAGTTCTGACATAAAATATGAGTGGCCCGAAAATATTTTTTCTGTAGTATTTTGACCAAAAAAAAAAAAAAGTTATTGTTGTGATATCTTTGCCCTTTTAAGTTCTTGTGAATTCAATCAGCATAGGATTGTCAGAGGGAAACTGAGAACGAATTTTAAACACTACACTCAACTAGTGTTTAGAAAAACAAAATGAAGTGAAGAGCATTCCATCTGGATACTTTTCTGCACACTCCCTCACATTCTCTGTCCACTTGCTATGATCATCTCTTGCTGTGTAAAAACCACTGCAAAATTTATTGGCTTGAAATAACCGCCATTTTATTACCTCTCATGATTTTGGGGGTTGACTGGGCTCAGCTTGGCAGTTCTTTTGCTCCAGGTGATTTAGGGTCAGGGTTACAGTCATCCGGGGCCTCGGCTGGTCTGCAAGGTCCAAGCTTGCTCATGGGTATGTCTGATGCCTCAAGAGGCATGGTTCAAAAGCTGAAGACTTCCATCTATGTTTTCTCTATCTGAGTTGGGATGCTCGGGTAGCTGGGCCTTTCTCTCCTTCTCTCTCTACTTAGTCTCAGGGTCTCTCCTACTCTCCATGTGGCTTCGGCAGCGGAACTTCCGTGAAGATTCAGAGCCCCCAAAAGCACGACAGTAGAAGCTGTCAGGTTTTCTTCAGACTTAGGTATGGAACTTGTACCATCAACTGGGTAAAGCAATAAACAGGGCCAGCCCAGACTTCACATGGAAGACAGTGAAAACTAGGAGATGTGGTTCATTAGGAACTGTCTTTGGAGCCTATTTGCATCCAACATACCCAACGATTTGCTGGAAAATGTAATGTCTCTTTTTATTTTTTAATTCTTTTTGGTTAACGTTTATTCAGTTTTGAGAGACACAGAGAGACAGAGTGTGAGTGGGGGAGGGGCAGAGAGAGAGGGAGACACAGAGTTCGGAAACAGGCTCCAGGCTCTAAGCTGTCAGCAGCCCGACACAGGGCTGGAACTCCCGAATTGCGAGATCATGACCTGAGCTGAAATTGGACAGTTAACCAACTGAGCCACACAGGCACCCCCGAACTATACACTCTTAAGCCTAGAGACATAAAGCAGAGTTTCCCAAAGAATGTTCCATAACATTTTGGTGCTATAGGTTAAATGTGTGGGCAAGGAGTTTGGAGGAAATGCTTAGGTTAAACAAACTTAAGGAGATTTTTTTTTTTTTTTAAGACAAAATTTGTTAGACCTTTAATATGCAAAGCGGGATTGAATGTGTTTTGTTTCCTTATTTGAACATGAAACTTTTTTGTGTAAAAACGTCAGGGACTCGGGGCGCCTGGGTGGCTCAGTCGGTTGAGCGTCCAGCTTCGGCTCAGGTCATGATCTCACGGTCCGTGGGTTTGAGCCCCACATCGGGCTCTGTGCTGACAGCTCGGAGCCTGGAGCCTGCTTTGGATTCTGTGTCTCCCTCTCTCTCTCTGCCCTTCCCCTGCTCATGTTCTGTCTCTCTCTGTCTCAAAAAGTAAATAAAAACATTAAAAAAAATTAAAACCTCAGGGACTAAAGTTCACCAAATACTGTATGAGAAAGTGATTTTCTAAAGAATCATGTGCTGTGAAGATCATATTACTACCCAGCATCTTTATGCTCCATGATTTTGAAAAATATGAGTGTAAAATAGATCTCTAAAGCATGGTAATTACAATTATGATAATAGCCAATGACATTTATTGAGCATTTACTATGTGCCACATAATGTTCTAAGTATTTTATATCCATTTTATAATGCACTGAGTGGTTTGCACATATTATCCTATTTAATCCTACAAATAGTGACTCAGAATAGATCTTATGATTTCCATTTTACAGATGAGGAAACTGAGTCACGGGAAGACACACAATTAAGAGATACAACTTTGCCTTGAACCTATTTGTATGACTCCATAGTCTGGTATTTAACTACACTGCTATCCTGCCTTATCTTCTGCATATCAAGTCAAGTTTTCAGTGTCAAACATTAATGGTTGATTTTAGTCTGAGATTCCACAACTCCAGAGAAAATATTTATCAAGCACCCATAACATGCCTGTCTTTGTGCTTTTCTATATATTAGGTGATTTATCCTTGCAACAACCATAGGAAAAAAGTATTGACCATTTTGTGAGACAAAAGAAAAGCCTCTTTTGCTTCGTTATTGAACGTTTGGCCTACCTCAGATGATTTTTGAACTACTTCAGATGATTTTTCAGGAACACACTCAGTTCTGAAGTACAAACTGTCATCCTTCATTGTCCTCTAAAGAGTGGCTTCCCTACAATACCGAGTCTTCAAACTGATTTTAGCTTAAATAAGACCTTTCTCCAACCTATTAAAGATTTACTTGAGTCCTCGTGAAAATTATATAACATGTTTGGAATAATAACATGTTTGGAATCCACGCTTGTTAAATTCTACATCCAAGTGATAATGTCTATCTTTCTTAAATAAATGTAAATATGAATTTTATATATAAATTTGGAAATTAATAGCACAGCTTGAATCTGTACTTTTTCACACGATGTCATTTCAAAATGGCAAAAACACCCCAAGAAACATACTTTCGAAGTCCCTTCAAGATGGCAGCCTGAGCACAAATTTACAACCCGGGCCTCTCTCTGCAAGTCCGCAGAAATAGAAATCCAGACACACAAAAAAGGATAGAGAGTCACGGCAAAGTACTTCAGATGGGACTGTGAAGAACAGTGGTCATTAGTGAATGAGAAATTTAAACAAATGTCTGGCTGACAGGGAGCAGATGGGAGCCTCTAAGGAAATGAAATAGCACAGAGTTCCGTCCAGAAGCGGTGGCAGTGAGGTAAGGCAGGAGCTCTTCCGGCAGCACCAAAGTTGGGACAGCCTCAAGCTCAGACCGGGTAGGGATGAGGCAAACATAGAGCTGGTGACATGTTCTTTAGGTCTTGACGTGGAGACTAAGGTCTATATAAGGAAAACCTGTCTTACTTACCCCTCAATCTCCACCTTGACCCCCAAAGAGGGCAATCAGCCCGGAAATATAACCTAGAGATTTAAAAAAAGAAATGGATTGTGAAGCAAGTTTACCTTGGTTCAAAGTCTGTTTCTGCCATTGACTAACCGGGTGACTTTGGACAGGTTATTTAACCTCTCTGTGTCTCCATTTCCTTGTGTCTGAGAGGAAGACAGTATTAGTACCTAACTTAAAGGAGTGTTGTCAGTAGTCAGTGCATTTCTATACATGATGTTCTTAAGAGAGGGCTGGCACTGGATCAATAGATGTATCAATATTAGCTATCATCTTTATCCGCAGCAGCATCATTATCTCAGAACAAATCTCTCGAATAAACCACAGGAGAACATCTGTGGCTTACGGTTTGGGAATGGGAGTCTTAAAGCAAAGCCCTCTTTAATCTGGAATTTGGGAGACTAGCACCAGCTGCTGGCTCCTTACCCGCTTAGCCCAAAACAGTCTTGGCCGTGAACCGCTCCACCCCGGCTACAGAGGGCTTTTAGTCAGGCTTCCCACTAAAAGAGAAGGGAAGTATGTCAGGAAATAGATCTACCAATATAATAGAAAAGAAAAGAAACCTACCCCAACTACCCAGTCATTTGTTTTAAATCTAAATAGCAAACCGAGGATCACTAGGCAGAAATTACCAGCATCTTTGATGTATGTATGTGTGTGTGTATGTATATATGTATGTATAGGAGTCAAAAGAATTCATTTCTAGAATTCTAGAAAAAAAAGGCAGCCATGCATTCCACCCCTCCTGAACGTGCGCTTTTGGTGAGGTCTCATCACTGCCAACACCGATGTCTGCTGAGGGTCTGCCGTTGACAATTGTCAAAGCAATGCAGGCTGACGTGGCACTTCGTTGCACAGGCTACTATCAACAGTCTCCCTGGACTTGAATATATCAATATATGTATATATGCCGTTAAAAAAGAAACCAGGACAACAATAAAAAAGAGCTCTTTGATGTTAAAAACGTATTTTCTGAAATTAAGAAAATTTCAAAAGAAAGTGCTCATGTAAAATTAAGGAGATTTCCCAGGATTTAAAGCATCATAACAACAAGATGGAAAACTGAAAGAGAAACAAACAAAAGCCTTAGAGAGCTAGTTCATGAGGGTTCCACATAAAGTAATGGCTTCTAGAAAAAAAGAAGTCAAAATGGATGGCACATGGGTTCCCAAGGATTATATTGGGCAATATGTCCCATGGCTGAGGAAGGATTTAATGATTCAGATTGAAATGGTGTGTGAATGCCAAACAGAGGCAATGAAGTCCACACCACTCACATCATCAGGGAATTTCAGGATGCTAAGTAATACCTAAGAGAAGATCCGAAAATAAAAACCCATTGAGAATAATTATGTGAACAGCAAGGTAATGAGAACCAAATTGGAGTCATCGATATGGAAGCTAAAAGACAAGGCAGCCAGGTACCATCCTTTTGCTTTCTTCATAATAGGTAGGGGTGCTGATTGTGTTGCCTTTGTGCCCAAGCCACGCCAGCTCAGACACACAAACAAGATCATAATGGTAATGACAAAATTGTAATTCTCTTCTAGTTTGGCCCTCTTAAGTAAGGACTCTCGCTAGCCTTCAAATCCCTCTGAGATATTTTAGGGTTTCCCCACTGTGACCTGCAAATCAATCATCTCGGCTCCAAAAAGGCAGCCACGCAGCCACGCCATCCCTGCCCCCGCGCGCGGCCCCCCGCACAGGCGCTTCTGGTGAGGTCTCACTACTGCCAACACCAGTGTCTGCTGAGGGTCTGCCGTTGACAATCGTCAATGACGTCAATGACGGTGATGCAGGCCGTCGTGGCACTTTGTTGCCCAGGCTACTACTATCAACAGCCTCCCTGGGCTTGAATCCCAACCCCCTCACGTACAAAAAGTATAACCTTGACCTCTCTAGGCCTCAAGTTTAACATCTGTAAGTTGGGAATCATTTAGCCCACCGTGCTTTTGATGATGCAATGAGATCATCCCATGTTAGAACTTAGCATGGCGCTGAACACACAGTTAGCGTTTGATCAAGTTTCAGGATATAGCAAAAAAGGAGCAAAACCTCCCATGGCGCGCCACCGATAGCTGCCCGTATAGTACCCAAAACGCTGGCTGCCGGCATATACCGCCATCTCCTATTTGAACAGAAGCTGCTGTTGCCTTGGGTAACATTTCTCTCAGGGGAGCAGTCAACATAATTCCCTTGACTTGTGACTTCACTTAAATTCTCCTTTAAGCACCCATTCTTAGTGGTAATAGAAATTCAGTGAGTTTAGAGCCCCGCTCTTGCTCCCCAGGTGGCATGGATGATTCCAGGGGATTACACACCGCCGCCTCCGTGTTGTCTGGGGGTGGGAGGAGGCAGCACCTAGTCCTTGGTTCCTCCACTGTGGTGCACTTTGGTTCCTCTGGCATCCTCCTGAGCATCGATGAAGTTAGCTGCTTTGTCTCCTCTGACACCGAACCTAAAGGCCTTTCAGACCTAGCTTTGTGGCAGCTACTTGTGTGCCACTCTAGAGCCACAGAGAATCTTCTGGGGCTGTCTCTTGGCCCTTCGCCATCATTGGCCTCACAGTGGGTGGAGGGGAGATCGTTCTACGGACAACCTGGCCACCCAGGCAGGTCTCTTGACTCTTGCTTGTTTCTCAAGCTCTGAGAATGGGCCCAGATGCACTCTACTTAGCTCCAGATTCCCTGGACTTGTCTGGATCGTTCTGTCCACTTTCTCCTCCTTGGAGGACTCTGACTGGATATTAAGAGGAGAGAGATGCAATCCCCATTGAGTAATGGCCAGCATCTGCTTCCACTGCTTCTTTCCAGTTCTTCTCCTTGTTCTATGCTGGGAGGAACATCATCTTGCTGTGGAGAAAAGAGGAGAAAGGAAAAGCCTTGTGCACTCTCTTTTCCCAAAGGCCCTCGAGGGCCCATTGCTTTTGGCTCCTCAGCTATGACATCCCTGATGACAATGCAGAGAAGGGGAAAGACACAAAAAGACATGTAGGAAAGCCAAATTGTTATCTGCCACAACCTTGATGACTCATAGAGTAGCTCCAGATAACATATACTGAGAACCTGCTAGAAGCCAGGCATTCCCCTAAGGACTTTGTGTGGATTAACTCGTTTAATTGTCATATCAACCTAGGAGGCAGGTAGGATTTTATTCCCACTTTCCAGATGAAAAAATGGAGGATTGGGCAAGTTAAAATAACTGTCCCAAGGCCAGTGAGGATGCCCATAAAAAAAGTGGAACTCCAGCCCCAGATCCTCGGGGGCCAGGGCCCCCACCCATTGCTATCTACCTCTCTCAGTCTTGTATTGCAGCATGGACCCTAAGTTATGGATCTGGGGCAGAGGATAGTGGGAACAGCAGGTGTACCAGAATCGCTCCCCATGCATGCTCACTCTCCTTGAAGCCAGGGTCCCTCCTGCACCTCTCTCTTGCTTTGGATGGAGTTACTTACTACCAGAATCCCTCTTAAGTGGCAAGTCGGTATTTCCCTGTGGGCCACCTCAGCCCTCTAGCCTTTTTCACCAGGATAGGCCATGATGTCTGTTTAGAAAAGCAAAACATGGCCTAATGGAAAATACAAGCAGCTTAAACCACCATTCCACCATTATAAGCTGTGAGACTTTGATCAAGTTCTTTATTGTTTCTGAGCCGTAAGGATTTCATGTCTAAAATGGAGATAATACTTACATGGTCATTAAATACATGGAGTGCTTAGCACAATGCCTAGCACACAGAAGGCACAAAGTAGATATTTACTTGGCTCCTATGATCTGAATTTCTTTTATTTTTAATGTTGATTTATTTTTGAGAGAGAGAGAGAGAGAGCATGAGCGGGGGAGGAACAGAGAGAGAGGGAGACACAGAATCCAAAGCAGGCTCCAGGCTCCCCGCTGTCATCACAGAGCCCAACGCGGGGCCCGAACTCAGGAGCCGTGAGATCACGACCTGAGCCGAAGCGGGCACTCAACCGACCGAGCCACCCAGGCGCCCCTGAATTTCTGATGAACCTGTAGATGCATTCATTTTTTACATTTTTATTTAAATTCAGTTTACATACAGTGTAATGTTAATTTCAGGTATACATTAGGGTGATTCAACACTTGGACACAACACCTGGTGCTCGTTGCAGGAAGTGCCCTCCCTGTTTAACCCATTCCCCCAGCCATCTCCCCTCTGGTGAACGTCAGTTTATTCTCTAGAGTTAAGAGGCTGTTTCTTGATTTGCCTCTGTCTCTCTTTTTCCCCTTTTGCTCATTTGTTTTTTCTTTTCTTAAATTCTACACATGAGTGTAATCATATGGTATTGGTTTTTCTCTGATTTATTCGCTTTTCATTATACTAAGGCCATCCATGTTGTTGCAAATGCCAATATTTCATTCGTTTTTATAACTAAGAGTCCATCATATATGTATAATATATATGTGTGTGTGTGTGTATATGTATGTGTATATATGTGTGTATACACATACATGCACATATATATACACACATACATACACACACACATATATCACATGTTCTTTATTCATTCTAACCTGTGGTGGAATAAACCTACTTCAGTTGCTTTGGGTGAAACTCCCTGCTTAAGGTCCTTTTTCCTAGGGTGGAAACCATCACCTGATTATGTGCATCATAGTCAATGTACTGAAAGGTTCACTCTTAGCAAAGGTTTTTTTTTTTCCTTAAAAAAAGGAATAAAGTATACTGCATAGTATAAGTATAAAGTCATATCTGATATGACTGCTCTATATCTCTTGGAGTATAACTAGGGTTAAGTCAATTAATTTTTTCCTCAAGAAACTAAACACAATCTTAAATCAATGTGCTTAATACTAATGTTAAGGGGCGCCTGGGTGGCTCAGTTGGTTAAACGTCCGACTTCGGCTCAGGTCACAATCTCACGGTCCGTGGGTTCAAGCCCCGCGTCGGGCTCTGTGCTGACAGCTCAGAGCCTGGAGCCTGTTTCAGATTCTGTGTCTTCCTCTTTCTCTGACCCTCCCCTGTTCATGCTGTCTCTCTCTGTCTCAAAAATAAATAAATGTTAAAAAAAAATTTTTTTAGGGGCGCCTGGGTGGCGCAGTCGGTTGGGCGTCCGACTTCAGCCAGGTCACGATCTTGCGGTCCGTGAGTTCGAGCCCCGCGTCGGGCTCTGGGCTGATGGCTCGGAGACTGGAGCCTGTTTCTGATTCTGTGTCTCCCTCTCTCTCTGCCCCTCCCCCGTTCGTGCTCTGTCTCTCTCTGTTCCAGGAATGGATAAACGTTGAAAAAAAAAAATTAAAAAAAAAAAAAAATTTTTTTTTAAAATACTAATGTTAATAGCTACCATTTGTAAATTACTCATTAGGAGCCAAGTACTGTGCTAAATTGATTTAGTCCTTACAATCTTGTGAGAAAGGGATACTTGTACCCATTTCACAGAACAGATCATTGAGGTTTGGAGAGGTTAAGTAACTTGTCCAAGGTCACAGAGCTAGCACATGGCAGAGCCGGACTTTAAACAGTGTTGTGTCCACCTGAATCCGAGGTCCAGGCTCTCCACCTCTGTTTTAAAATAATAATAGTAATAATAGAACGTAATGGGAAACTTAGCTTCTATACTCTTTTTGCTTCTCAACAAATTGTATATTAATCTAAGTCATGCTCCATTAAGCCTTATCATATAAAGGCAATGGCAATAAAATAGAACTGTATTTGCAGAGCTGTTTATATGACCAAGGAAAAGAAAGTCCCCGGAGAATTTTCTATTATCTGAATATGTACAAAATCTTCTGGAGGACACTGAAGGCAAATTATTAAAATCTGGTGTGCTTGTTTTATTTAACTCTTCCACAAGTATATTCACTGAGCCTCTCCAGTGTAGTAAAAAGGGATAGTCCCCAGCTGACACCTGAGTTAAAAAGACAAATTTTGGGAGCACCTGGGTGGCTCAGTCGGTTGAGCGTCCCACTCTTGGTTTGGGCTCAGGTCACGATCTCACGGTTCGTGAGTTCAAGGCCCGCATCGGGTTCTGCACTGACAGCACAGAGCCTGCTTGGGATTCTCTCTCTCTCCTCTCTCTACCCCTCCCTTGCCCATGCTCTCTCTGTCTCTCCCAAAATAAATAAATAAACTTAAAAAAAAAAAAAGACAAATTTTCTAATTTGCATATTAGGTGCTGATTTATTTCTCCATTGGTGTTTGCTGTAATTCATTTGGCCAGTTTCCCTTGGGGTTTCAGTTAGCAAACTTCCTGGGGGCTAGGGGATCCTCTGAAAATTAAAAAGTAGCCAACAAACTAGATCCAACAGAGAAGTGACACATCATCGTTCAGAAACTTTTATGGCTTTGACAGAGCATAGGATCCAACACCCACATCCTTTCATAGACCTGATTAACAAGAAATTTTCTCCAAGCAGATGGAGCATGAAAATTACTGCCCCTTGGAATCAGTCGTCTAAACGAGTTTAATATTTTCATTTGGTTTTCCACTGTTATTATTATTATTGCCATTTTAACTTATGCATTATAGCCACAGCATATGCCTCTGGGTACAAAGGGAAGGAAAAATTCAATTTTAGTGTTTGTCTTATTTGTGCTTTACTTGAAGCAATTTGGTTTGCCACATGGAGTGAATAAAGCTGTCATGTTATTTTTTTTTTTTTAAGAACACAATAACTATAATGGACTATGCATTCATTACTGAGTAGATTAATTTTTTTCTTCCATTGAATGCCACAAAAAAGGGGCATAATTTCAAACTGAATTGTGTCTCTTGAATCACAATGCACATTTCCAACCTAGGCACATAGCAGGTCTCAGCTTTTCTGCCAGTGTTTTCCAAACACACAATCTTTTTTGAAGAATGTTACTCAGAATGCAATAAAAGAATGTTTTCTGGCTTATATGTAGTAATTTTCTGCAGGAAAGTGTAGCTTAAAAAATAATCTTCAACTCCCAGAAAATACTGTCTATGTTGAATATTTGGCTTTCTTTCTTTTTGGGGGGACTTGAATTCTCTCTTCCTTTTTTCTCTTTTTACGTTGTTTCCTTTACGTTCGCAGCTAACATCTAAACATTGCCAAATCCTTCCTCATATGTTAGAGATGTTAGCTGTGCTCATGCCAGCATTCAGACAAGGCTGGCCCTGCCCAGAGGCTCACTGTGGACATTTTGGAGCTCTGTTTGCATGAAGGACTGAAGATCTCTCTAGGAAATAGCTCATTAACAGTAGATGAGAGAGTTGAGGGACATATGTTTGTTTCAAGACAACGAGAAAGGGTCAGAGGAGAGGGTCATATGGGCAAATCATGATCATTCAGATCATTCATTCAACATTGAGTCCCCTTGGGAGTGGGAACTCTGAACAAAAACTTTTAAGAGCTGTTTTACCAAATATATCTTTAGACCTTGGGAGCACAAAGAAGCACTTTTGGTAACCTAGGTAACAGATGGTAATAATAATAATTAACATTTATTGAGCTCTTCCTAATTCCTAAACATTTAACATACATCATCTTTTTTTTTTAATTTTTTTTCAACATTTTTTATTTATTTTTGGGACAGAGAGAGACAAAGCATGAGCGGGGGAGGGGCAGAGAGAGAGGGAGACACAGAATCGGAAACAGGCTCCAGGCTCCGAGCCATCAGCCCAGAGCCTGACGCGGGGCTTGAACTCACGGACCGCGAGATCGTGTCCTGGCTGAAGTCGGACGCCTAACCGACTGCACCACCCAGGCGCCCCTAACATACATCATCTTAATCACACATTATCATAATCATCACGGTGGCCCTCTGATATGACCATTATTTCTCCATTTCAGAGATGAGGAAACTGAGGCTCGGAGGGGATGTGTAACTTGCCTGTGGACCTGCGGCTAAAAAGTGGCAGATCCGAGATTCTAACTCAAATCTCTCTAATCTTAAAATCTACCCTCTGGACCACACTGCAATACTGCTTTCCACCAAGTTCAACTGGAGCACGTGGGAACATGGAATAGAAACTGTGGGCCTAGAGGTCGTGCGTGCCCGCCTACCTGTGCCATGTAAGGTGGGGGAGTAATGGGCATTAATGTACACTCAGTGTCCGTATCTGATGCCTCCCTACTCCTATCAGAAGCTTCTTGTTGGCTTCTTGACAAGGTCTTAGCTGCTGAGTAAGGGAGGAGGAGAGTGGCTCCTGGCAGATGCCTGGATGACCGCTTTTGGGAACACAAGTGAAATAGCTCCTGAGTTTCCCAGAATAATTAGGGGGAGAGTCAAAGGCAGTTGAAATTCTGGAAGAGTAAACTGGTGACGGAATTAAATCAATTCTGTTTTGTTACTGTTCTATGACCCTATTTTTAACCTTAGGCTGTTTAGGACGAGGAAAACAGGTATGCAAAGAAACCCCTAAATCAGGATTTGGCTGGTAATGAAACAAGGAAAATGTCCCCTTGTTTTTTTTTTTATCTTTGGATGCCTTGTCATTCCAGTCTGCAACTTTTGGGAGAGGGAAAACACCTCTGGAACGCTCCTTTTTCTTCCCTCTGAGCCTGCTTAGGAACAGGACCATTTCGGCCTCTTTTCCTTCCTAACCTCAATGATTATTCAAAAAGTATTATTGAGGGGCGCCTGGGTGGTGCAGTCGGTTAAGCGTCCGACTTCAGCCAGGTCACGATCTCGCGGTCCGTGAGCTCGAGCCCCGCGTCGGGCTCTGGGCTGATGGCTCGGAGCCTGGAGCCTGTTTCCGATTCTGTGTCTCCCTCTCTCTCTGCCCCTCCCCCGTTCATGCTCTGTCTCTCTCTGTCCCAAAAATAAATAAAAACGTTGAAGAAAAAAAATATTAAAAAAAAAAAAAAGTATTATTGAGCCCTTTACCAAATGAAAAAGTGCTTGATCAACCAATGGTGTTTGTCATATTTGGAACACCTACCCTTGACAAGAGGCACAGCACAAGGGGATGGGATGCAAAGAAGACTCAGTTGGGATTCCTTGCTCTTCATCAATGTCAGTCTCCTGGAGGGGGACGGGCAGGTGTAGAACTCCTCACACACAAGACAAAACAGGGCTTAATGAAGGCCAAGTAGCAGAAGTCCAAGAGGCTTTAGGCATCAAGTACCATTCATATGGGGGGCTTTGCCCATCCTCTCTGTCAACGCAGTTTAAGTAAATGTGTGTTTGGGGTAGGTGCTATTTCACATTATTCTCCCTGGCTTTCTGAATCTGTTCCTTAAGTTATTCATCTTTCTTGGGCTCTCTCTACAGTCTCTTCCTTCCTCCCCTTCCAAATCCCTTCGCAGACACCCACTGAAATTACTGAGCTCCTACTCAGAACCACCTTCAAATCAAGCTACTAACGATGTGTTCTTGCCAACCATTACTCGTTAGTCCATCTGTCTTCTTGTCTGCTCAGAAGAGTCCAAAAGTATTTCTAGATCTTTAACAATCTTTCAGCCACATGGGGGAAATGCATTTAAACTAGTTAATAGGACCACAGACTAAGGGCAAAGCACTGAGATCGACTTTTATGTACCCAATTACCGCCTTAGATGTCAACTATGCACCAGGGGGTTCTTAATGAGTTATGTAAGGGAGAGAGTCTTTGAAATGGTTTGGCCTTTCCTCCTTCCTTTATAAACGGGCGTCTATCCTGCTCTGCTGGAACGAGCCACTGAAAAATGCAGAAGAGAGCAACCGCAATGAGGAAAAACTTTATGACAGTGGGGACTCGTCTGTGTTGCTCACTGCTCCATTTCCAACACCTACCTCACAGGGGTGAGTGAGTGAAAGGGGAAGGAGGGGAGAGGTTGAGTTAAACACTGGGCTTGGCTTGCACCAGATGAACTCTAAGATCGCTTCTTACTGAGATTGTAGGACCCAATTACAGTGAGAACTTAAATTTGAAAAACTACGTTAGGGGCGCCTGGGTGGCTCAGTCGGTTGAGCGTCCGACTTCGGCTCAGGTCATGATCTCACGGTTTGTGAGTTCGAGCCCCGCGTCGGGCTCTGTGCTGACAGCTCAGAGCTTGGAGCCTGCTTCACATCCTGCGTCTCCCTCTCTGTCTGCCCCTTCCCTGCTTACACTCTGTCTCTCTCTCAAAAATAAATAAAGATTAAAAAAAATAATAAAAAAAAAAACTACGTTAAACTCATCACGTTGCATTGTTTCCTACCCCATCCATCTGCATTTACAAATTGTTACAGTGGAACGGCCAATATTGGGATCAAATAAAGGAGAAGAGAATCAAGGCAATGGAAAGAATTTCAAAAGGCTATTTATTTTATCCCCAGTTGGCAACTAAATCATCCCATAAAAGGATGTACGATGATATAATGGAAAGTGTGCATGCAGGCTTTGGAGTCCAACAGAGCTGAGTTTGAATTCCTGTTCTGCTGCTCACAGTCTGCATGACCTTGGACAATTTAACATCTTTGAGCCTGGTTCCCCTTTTATAAAATACACACCATAAGAAAATATTTTAGAGCGTTTTGCACCTTGCACAGTCTGAGACATAAAAGGACCTCAAAGAGGTCTCCAAAGAGGAGAGATTAGTTCCATCTCTCCTCAGAAAGCTATATGCACATAATTATTTTTTAAAAGAGATATCTCAGTTTCCTTTAGGAGATCAGCATCTTACAAATTTCCTAGCCTCAAAAGTCTACAGACTTTGGAATTGTGCTGACATGAAAAGACTTTTACTTACTTAAAACAACAAAAAAAGTGTCTAACTTAATCTTGTTGGAATATCAGTTGAAGAATATCACTACTGCCAAATCCCATTTGTACAGTAACTCTTCCTAAACTTAAAGATCATTGCCGAGTCCTTTGCGTGCCTGTTATTAAACCGAACCCTCACATCGCCTCATTTGTCAGAGGTTTCTAAAGAAAAGAATTCTTTTAAACACTTAGGCTGTGACTAGGTCTTAAACCTGTTTTAAGACAGGACCTTGTTTTCACTCTAGGAAGGCAGAACCTAAAACATTAATAAGAACTCTAAGTATGGAAGATATATATCAAAGTTAGAGGAAAAGAAAGCATATACTATCTCCTTCTACTAAATGAAGGTTAATCTCTCTTCAAAGACGTTTAAGGTTTTTTTTTTTTCAACGTTTATTTATTTTTGGGACAGAGAGAGACAGAGCATGAACGGGGGAGGGGCAGAGAGAGAGGGAGACACAGGATCGGAAACAGGCTCCAGGCTCTGAGCCATCAGCCCAGAGCCTGACGCGGGGCTCGAACTCACGGACCGCGAGATCGTGACCTGGCCGAAGTCGGACGCTTAACCCACTGCACCACCAGGCACCCCCAAAGACGTTTAAGTTTAAAATAGTTGTTACACAGCCAATCGACCTGCAAGGTGACTAGAGACAGAGGAAACTTGAGTCTCTAATAGGAAGTGTTTAAAAACGGAAAGAAGGTTCCGGAGCAAAACTTCTAGGTGAGCGAGGGACTGAGTCTTAGTCCTTCATGGTTCTCAGGGAGCAGGGTTGTGTCAGGCACCACGTAGTGGCTAGAAATCTTAAGCTGGATTGAAATAACAGTTGTCACCTCTATATAAACTGTCACAGGAATACCTTAAATAGAAAAATAGAAAATAGAAAAATCAAGACTTAATAATATTAACATAATAATTATTTTTAAGGTGGTCCTACTATATCCTTGAGATGCGTGTCGCCCTTTTAAAGCAAAGAGTATCACTTTCGTTTTTAAAGCTCTTGAAAAAATATTTCAAAGGCCAGCAGTTCTGGGTCATAAACTACTACCTTTCCCTGGATCCAATAAAAAATACTCAATAAGAAGATTTACGCAAAAATTGACTTGTCTAGGTGGGACCCTTCTGCCTTCAGTAGATGGGTCCATTCCACCACATTTACTCCGGGGCTGCCATTCCTCTCATGGGTAACATTCATGCCTATACATGTAGCCACGCACAGGTTTCCTAAATGTGGGAAGGAAGCTTATTTAAGACATACAATAATCTGAATACATTAAAGGCTTCTGTCTGGCAACTCAGTAAGAATGCTAATAACTACCGTGTGGGGTTGTGGTACAGAGTAAGTAAAATAATGAATTCATCACTCAGTACGTGCCTGGGACCGTGATAGGAGGCACGAAATCAATGTCCTTAGTGATGATAGGAACAATATAGTAAAGAATACGTTCATCTGTCAGGCAGGCCTGAGTTCAAATCCCAGCTCAGCCACTCTACAGCTATGTAATTTGGGGCAAGTTTTTAAATCTCTCTAAGCCTCAGCTTTTCCATTTCCAAAAGACCTGGACAGTTATTGCACCTATCTCAAAGCACTTTTGAGAGGACTGAACTTGATAATCCACTTAAAGAATTTAGCACAATATATGCTGCTTCTATGTGTTCAACAAATGCCTGTTATTGCCTTCACTGTTAATAATAATTCATTAATTAATTTTGTCTGTACTTTTCTCTAGGGAAAATAATAAATAACTTAAACATCTAGAAAAATAATAGAACACTCCCCAATATTCTACCTCCGAATATTTCGGGTAGCACAGCCGTATGAATGATAATTCTTATTCATTAATGATGCATTTGATGATTCAATTTGAGGATCAGATGAATCTCAAGTCTTAAACCCGAAGAAATAATTAAATACAGTGATTCCAAATGGAGATAGGGGTTTGTATATTGGGGATCAGTTGGAGCTTTCTTAGAATATAGATCCTTTTTTTTTCCTAAGACCTTGATACATCTTAGAGAGATGGTGGAAATAAGCATAAGAATTTTTAAAATCTTTGCTTTGGGTTAGGATATGCACTCCTTTTAATTTTGAGGATCACTTATTTATAAGATTAATAAAGTTTATTTTTCAGAAATTATCACTAATGTTTTTATTTTCAAGAATTTAAATACAAAATGTTGGGAAAGTTGTTTAAAATGTTACAATAGGGGTGCCTGGGTGGTTCAGTTGGTTAAGCGTCTGACTCCAGCTCAGGTCATGATCTCACAGTTCGTGAGTTCGAGCCCCACATCAGGCTCTGTGCTGACAGCTCAGAGCCTGGAGCCTGCTTCAGATTCTGTGTCTCCCTCTCACTCTCTGCCCCTCCCTTGCTTGCACTCTCTCTTTCTCTCAAAAATAAAATAAACATTAAAAAATTTTTAATGTCAAAATAGACAAAAACAAAAAATAGAAAAGATTTTACAGGATATTTATTTCCCCTTATATTGTGAAGATGAGAGCATTGAAATAAAGACTTGCCTAGGGTCATACAGGTGAATAGGCATGGGGCTCAGGCTAGGTTTCCCCATTCCTCTACAAACCACTCTTACAACTCTACAAAAATTAAGTCAAGGTGCTGATTAATCAAGCCTGACTCTCTGTCAGCTAGAGAAATGGAAATATCTTGCTGTAGTTCACCACTGAGTTCTTCAGTCCATGAAAATCTTACCGCGTTCTGCTTGGCTACGATTCATCTTTGGTGTATAATGTGTCATAGCCATGTATTGATTTTGTCAATTTAATGTGAAGACAAGTAATTTCATTAATTATTGAATGAACCAGTGTTTCCTTGTACTCCCATGAAACCTGCCCTGAAACATGCATCTACTTTTCTTCCTTCAACTGTTAACTCATTTGTACAACCAGTGATGGGACTTAGCTCCACAGCCCTCAAAAGCTCTGAAGCCTTTCCCATTAAATATTTCAGCTCCAGAGCTCTCAGACATTTTATGAAATAATTCACATTACTCCTCAGAGATTAGGAATTGATTAATATAGGACATTAATGACATTTTAAGGTCCCGGGCTCCACTTTATCCGAAGGTTGTGAAAGGCTATTGTTTAGTTACAATTGTCCCATTCTCAGAGAGATTTCCCGTTTGTGATAGACACATGGCTGCGACAGCCTCAGGACACACACTTCCTCATGTTAAAATGCAAGCCGAAGAAGCATGCGACTCTCTTTGCCAAATGTTGTGAGAAATATTTCAGTGACCTCTCAATGGCATTGGTTTGGTTGCATGTCTATCTCTAAGCCAATCACTATGGACAGAAGAATATGAGGCTTTGTGTGGCCAAGCTTGGCTCAGGTACCATCCCTGGGGGGAGGTTGAAGACAACTCCATCACGACCGTAAAGCGTGAGAGTGGCAAGGGATGGACCCCAAGTAACTACTGGGGATGGACTGGATTCCGATCTAACAAATATCTACTACTTTGGGGAGAGTCTCTGAGCCATGGGATGATAGGATACTAAGCCTGGGACCCTGTCTTTAGGAAAGAGGGAACCTAATGGAAATCCTTGAAAACTATGAACATTTTCTACAATTGAACATTAAATCCGTAATTATTACAATAAGAATACTGCTTTTGAAATTTTGAAGGTGACTTTAGGAGTGAGAAGTGCTACTTTATGCAGTAGGTGATGTCTTCATGGGATTCTTTATCACGTAGAGGCTGTACTTCTGAAAAATATCATTAATTCAAAAGAATTGGTGGGGGGGGCAAAGCCTTAATTAGAAATGTAGGAAGGGGATAAGACACCCCAAATTTCTGTAACTCCTTTTGCAAACGAAATGATCCCCCAGAGCAGTCCCCTGAGGGCTGGAGAGTCCACCAGCCTCAATAATCTAGTCCAACTCAACAAGCAAAGTGGAAATGGTTGTACATGCAATTTTAAGTCCCTGACAAAGTTTAAGGATTAAGCAAAACAGAAAGATGCAGCCAGACCATAAAGAACAAGAACATGTGTTCCACACCTTCATTTCTATATCCAACAGAGAGAAGAAAATGCTGCTCTAATCCACATAAGTGAATCAAGAACCAGAAAAGACCTGTTTGCTCGCGACCAAAAACAAACCAAGTAAACAAATTATGGTATATTAGAGCTAAACCTTTATATTCATTTTTTTGTTCCCTATTTCTAAATTTGTTCTGAAATGATAACTTACGTATAAGATAAATATATTATTAAGTGATGTGTCATGTAAAATATCATATGTTGCCGTAAGCAGCCTCAGAGGTGATCACCGAGTGCTGGATAAGCAAGGGCGCTTTTGCGGTCTTTTCCTCTTGCCTCCTGAAACCAAGGTCTGAGAAGTTCATGATTCTTACACTGTCACGTGTTTCATCAAAAAAGCTCGAAATCCTTAAGAATGTAAATGTGTCCTTCGAGCAGGCTTTCATTCCCCCCCCCCCCCCCCCGCCCCCCGCCCCGGGGTATTATTGTGCTTTCCTGGTGATTTACCCACAGAGGAATGATGAAAAGAATTCTCTATTTCAATGATTTGTGGCCTATTATATATACACTGAGGGACAAAGTTGAAATAAAAGGTCACGATGAGATTTCATTGCTCTTCACGTTCTGTCACAGCTAGGAATAAAGGCACACCTTGGGAAAGAAACTGTAGAAACAGAACTTCTTGTTGGATGTTATGCAAAACCATAGTGAAAGTGCATTTATAGAAAATAAGTGTCTTTAGAGACATCAAGTGGGGTTCCAAATTATGCCAAAATAAAATAAAAATATTTTTCTCATGTGGACCTGACATTTCTAGAAGTTTGGGATCTATGAACCCAAGATACTTTTTTTTTTTTTTTTTTAAATGGGCTTGGGGTCAGAGTGGGCAGTTGCTTAAAATTTATTCCTTAACCTATCTCCATTGACATGATCACTGATTCATGGGACTCATTCTATGTGTCTGAAATATAATGCCGAACAGGACAAAGACTGCCTGGTGAGAAGTCTACTGGGAAGACAGAAATTAAATACGAACATTTAAATTACGATTGCAGCAAGTGCCACAAAAGGAGAGTGTGATTGAAGTGTCCGGCGAGGATACCAAAGTGGTCTGGGAGAAAAAGAGGGATATCTGGTCGCAAATCAGAAGAGTTAGGTCGGTGGAGGTGGTCAGGGACAGGACTAGTGGCAAGAAGGGGCAAAGGACACACATCTCTGAGGTTTCTGAGATGGAAAGGAAGATGAGGTGTTCCGTGAGCTCAAAGAAGATCCATAGGAAGAAGGCAGGATGTGAAAGGGGGTTGAAACTTTAGAGGAAAGTACAGGCAGAACACATAGAGTCTTAAAGGCATAAGAATCTGATGCTTTAAAAACAATGGAAATTCATGGGAGAAGGCTTTTTTTTTTTTAATGCATGTCATTGTCCTATTTTTCTTGTTTTTTGTTTTTTGTCTTGAGAGGTCCCCTTTTCCACAGTTTCAGGAATCAATTGGAGAAGTATAAGCACAGAGATAAGGAGATTGCTTACATCTGTTGTTGTGTTCCAGAAAGCAAATGATAATGAGTTCCTCCACCAGTGATGGCAAAGCTGACAGAGAGAGATAGAAGGATCTGAAAAGTACTTAGGAGCCAGAACCAAGAATATAATGGATATTATATAATTATATATATAACCAAGAATATAATGGGTATGAGTGATCTTGGCTCCTGTGTTTCTAGACTGGATGGAGGCAGGGAGGGAGAGCCCTGGATTTGGGACCTCTCATGGCAGAGGATGTTTTAGGAGAGATTAACTTCAGTTCTGGAAATGTTTGTGTCAGATCCAAGCAGAGACAAGGAGTTGACAAATAGCTGCTTGGGCCTGGAATATAGCAGAAAAGTCTGGACTGGATATATTTGCAAATTTATATAATAAACACTTTCAAATGCTTCCTGGTTACCAGTCACTGTCTAAGCATGTTATAAACACTAAACTGTTTAATCTTCCCAACAACCTTCTGTTAAACCTATTTTACCAGGATTCTTAAAGTCTCCAAGTGAGGACATGCAGTCAGGATTCAAACCCAGGCCGTCCGGCTCCGGAGTCCACACTTCTAAGCACTAGGCTGCTGGGGCTGAACCCAGGAATGGGATGGGTGTGGGTGAGACTGACGAGTTGTAAGAGCAGAGGGAGCCCTGAGGAGTTCACACCATTAAAGGTCAGGAGAGAAGACAGAATTGGCAAAGGAGACAAGTCACTTCTACAAACCCGCTAGACCCATTTGTCTTAACATGTTCGCCCAGCAAGGCCTCACACTTTGAAGTCAGCAGAGCCCAGATGACATTCATCACCATTAGCCTGGACACCCTCACCACCAGATACAAAGTCCCCTGGATTTATTCTCCTTGAAAAAACCATGACAGAGCTACCATACCACTTTCCAGGCTCTGCACAATTGGTGTTCCTCCAAGGCCGACTCTTTTGCCAATAACTTGACTTGTATTATTTTTAGTGAAATATCATGTAGCAAGCTGCTCCTAAAATATTTCCAGTCTGGAGTGCTGGCAAGAAAAAAAAAAAAAAAATCCAAAAAGAAGAAAGCTAAGAGCGGAGGGCAACAGTGGGAAAAGAAAGGGGATAGCGAAAGGTGGAGGGCAGACCAGACTGCAGAGGAAAGAACATAATCTTTTTTTTTTTTTTTTTTCTTAAATGTTTATTTATTTTTGAGAGAAAGACAGAACAAGGAGGGGAGGGGCAGAGAGGGAGGGAGACACAGAATCCAAGGCAGGCTCCAGGCGCTGAGCTGTCAGCACCAAGCCTGACGTGGGACTCGAACTCATGAATCACGAGATCGTGACCTGAGCTGAAGTCGGATGCTTAACCCACGGAGCCACTCAGGCACCCCAAGAACGTAATCTCTCAAGTGAGAAGGCTGGAAAGTCATCCACATGCTGTGGTTGATCTTAATCTCAATGGGACTGCCGCCCCCTCCTCCCTGAAGCTTTCCTAATTAAGCAATTACCCAGTTCCTCTTTCGTGATGTCATTAGTTGGTTTCCACTGGGTGTAGGATTTCACAGTACCTCGGCGTCGGGAAGCCATGGACTTGGATTTGAACCAGCACAAGGTGTGTGGGTTCAGGCTCTGTGTTAAATGCATGACTTCAGTAAGTTACTAACCCGTGGTCTCAGTTTCCTCATCTGTGAAATGGGGATGATGATAAAATCTACCTCGTAGAGTTCTTATGAAATCTTTGAAGTAGTACCTCACCTGTGGCATAGTAAATACTCAAGAAACATTAATTACTCTTATTTTTATTATTATTAGAAGGGCTGGTGTACTTCCAGTGCTTTTAGCAACATAATACCGTGGTATCTACAAGAGCCCCAAGGTACCATATTGATAGGGAGTCACGGTCATGGCCATTAAAGAAGGATGTTGAAACTTAAATTTAAGTATTGATAACTGAATTACTCCCAACTATTGTTTGAATCTGGCAGCATTTAGGGAAGCACAAATGCTCTGTGTGTTTCCTGTCTGGGAGAGGGACAGAGTGCTTTGTCATAGAGATCGGACTCCACACAACCGTGGGGTCTGGTTCAGCCGTCTCCGTGGGTCATTGTCTTCCCATCTGACCCCGGAGCTTGAAGTCGCAGAGCAGGCCGTCAGGAAGGGAAGACGGGCATAGAATTAGGGAGAACAAGGACAGACCAGAACCCACAAATAGGAACCGGAGCCCACAAGGCCGGACTGAGACCTATTCCAGTTCTCGCTATCTCTGACCTCAGTTATGTGGCTGTCCCGCAGAAATGGGGACCCTTAATCAAGGAACTAAACTTGCGAATGGTCCCGGAGTCAGAGAAGCTGAAGAAGGCTCTAGAAGCAGGAGGGCGGTTATAGGACATCCGCTAGCTACCTCACCCCAACGAGGTGAGCTAGCAAACAGATGACACTGTGTGTAAACCACAGAACGAACGCTCGTTGCTTCACTTTGTCCTCTAAATATCCCACAAACCTCTCTTTTGTAGCCCACCCCAAAGGGAAGTGCACAGGAAAGGGAATCCTGGGAAATGTATTTCAGCCCCGCCAATGGCTGACACATTACAAAACCAGCCAGATGGATTTTTACTTAACAGATGTGTGCTCAGCACTGTGCCGACGGCTTTATTCCTCTTATTTCATCTATTGTCACCCCAGCCCCACAAGTCTAGCTATCATGGTTGAGGAAACTGAGGAAAAGAATTCCTCTTGAGTAACTTGGCCGAGGTCAGATGAGATTTATTTACAAGCGATGACGCCTACAGCTAAGGCTTGGAGTTAGTGTCTACAGTACCCAGGTTTTCTGTATCATTAGAATTCCTCCCCAAAACGGCTTAGCTAATAACCGCAACAGATAATTATCATGCAGGTCCTTTCCCTGCTCTTGTTAAAAATAATAAGGCAAGCTAGGCCCAAGGCACTGATTTACCTAGTGATAATATGACACTCTTGGAATCTTAATGAAAGCAAAATAATTTTCAGGTACTGTTTATGTATAAATATTTTTCTCTTAAAAATTAAATAGATATCAACACCAAACGGAATTATTCCGTAGGCTCAATTTATTTCATTTCATAAACTATAAATTAATTTTAGTCACATTCTACACGTAAGTCGTAGCTAGTATACCACTATCTCATCTGTGGGCATGCAATCTGCCTCAATCTGTACTGGATTTAATAAGAATTTATGTGGAAATTGTCATTGTCATTTCGTTAAGAGTTATCAAGATCTGGGGTGCCTGGGTGGCTCAGTCAGTTGTTTTTGGGTCGGGTCATGGTGTCAGGGTCTTTAGATTGAGCCCTGCGTCAGGCTCCGTGCTGAGTGTGGAGCCTGCTCAAGATGCTTTCTCTCCCTCTCCCCCTGCCCCTCTCTACTCTCTCTCTTTCTATCTCTCAAAACATTTTTTTTAACTTTTTTTTTTCAACGTTTATTTATTTTTGGGACAGAGAGAGACAGAGCATGAACGGGGAGGGGCAGAGAGAGAGGGAGACACAGAATCGGAAACAGGCTCCAGGCTCTGAGCCATCAGCCCAGAGCCCGACGCGGGGCTCGAACTCACGGACCGCCAGATCGTCGGTCCTGGCTGAAGTCGGACGCTTAACCGACTGCGCCACCCAGGCGCCCCACAAAACATTTTTTTTAATAAAAAGAAAAAGTAATCAATATCCATGAAGTTAAAATTCCTGCGAGCAACCACAGGATCCCCTCCCCCCCTGCACACACACAGGCAAAATCCCAACTTACCAGTTAAAAGCTGATTATAAAGAAAATACGCAGTAACTGCTGAGTAAGATACAGATCCTCCCCTGTCGATAGCTATTAACTCTGGACACAGGTAAAAAGTAGATAGCTGAAGTCAATAGAGACTGAAATGAGGCAAACAGATTCTTACGGGGCCTCCATACTCATAGGAAAGGAGTATATAGAATGAGTTTCCATCATTGTCCCCTAGCCTGTGACCAGGTATAATCAGTAGGGACTCAGTGAGAGTGGGGGCGCTGGTAGAAACCTGCAGTCTTTTTGTCCTGGGGACCCAAAAGAGCAAATATGAGGAAACTCATCACCAAAGAGACAGGGGAAGCCCTGTTAGGAAAATGGGCAGACAGAGTTCATCAATTTCTGTCTGCTGTTAATTTCAGTCACTCTTGAACCATTCATGAGCACAACAGACTCAAAACAGCTCCGTTCAGACAGAAGATATAAACTGGATTTAGACGGGCTACACGAGAAAACGAGTTTTCAGTTCTAGTACAAACAACATTTACGAATACTTATTGTAATGCTAGATAGTTCTAGTAGGTTAGCTCAAGACAGAGAATGACTAGCAACTTCTTTATGACAAACTATTGTAGAGCAAACCAAGTGCAAGGAAGATGGAAGCAACACTCTAAGTTGACCTTGAAACCAAGGAAATCGCTTTGGAAATGTGATCTAAATGTAGAATTCAAATAAATCCTACACCTCATGGGCTCACTCATGTTCTTCCTCCTGCATAAAGTCTTCCTTTTCTGATTACTGCGTACAGAGCCATACATCACCTCTGAAATCCTTGCTATTTCCAATCATTCACGCAGCACGACTCTGACACAGTCTTAGGCTCAGGTCATGATCCAATGGTTATGAAATCGAGCCCCACATTGGGCTCTGTGCTGGGTGTGGAGCCTGCATGGGATTCTCTCTCTCTCTGTCTCTCTGTCTCTCTCTCTCTCTCTCCCCCTCTCTGCCTCTCTCTCTCTCTCTCCCTCTGCCTGTCCCACACACTCTCTCTCTCTAAATAAACTTAAAACAAATCAAAATAAAAAATAAAATTACTTTCTTTAAAACAATCTTTTTAATTTTATTTTTAGAGAGAGAGTGCAAGCCGGGGAGAGGGGCTTGAAGCCACGACCCCGGGATCATGACCTGAGCTGACATCAAAGAGTTGAGTGCTCAACTGACTGAGCCACCCAGGCACCCCTATAATAAAATCACTTTCATGTAAGTATTACCCCAAGTTGTGTTTGGGCTCAGCAGGAAATCTTGCCGTGATCAGTTAGTGATGTCTGCCATAGGCAAGGAGACTATGTCGTGTCCACTCCACCTACCTGCCACCCCCCCATTGTCTGAGTTCTCTCAAGTGTTTCATAGATATTTTCTTACTGCACCTTCACAACAACACTCTGAAGTAGATACTATTTTCTCCATTTTGCAGATGAGAAACCTGAGTTTCTGAGCGTTTGCATAAGTTATTCAGAGTCCCTTTTGCCCCATTGTACATGATGGAATTAGGCTTCAAAGCCTGAACTTTACCCACCATACCTCTATGATTCTCTTTATAACACAACTTCCTGCCTACTCAGTGCTTAGCACAAAAGAGGTTCTTGCTGAACATTTTTACAGACTTAATAAATGGATGACATGTCAACTTGGCACACAGCAGCCTAAAATAAGGTTATT
Source organism: Herpailurus yagouaroundi (assembly GCF_014898765.1). Classification (NCBI taxonomy): domain Eukaryota; kingdom Metazoa; phylum Chordata; class Mammalia; order Carnivora; family Felidae; genus Herpailurus; species Herpailurus yagouaroundi. The sequence continues at coordinate 49,614,563 of NW_024412413.1, forward strand.
TTTTAGACTGCTGTGAAGCTGAGGGCAAGTCTGAATCACAATAACAGACTTCTTTTAACTGGAAGCCATATTTGAGAATGAAGTATTTTCATGTCTACAGTGCACAGAGGGTTGTGGCCAGATAAACATGTCTTCCAGTGATGAACAGGAGGCTCATTGTCAGTAAACACAAGACAACACTATTAAAATCTGTATGACAATTAATCTATAGTTTCTTCATGGCAACAATTGTCATCAAATAAAAATTTAATCCTATTGCTTTGTGCCTTAAAGTCTTCATCGAGCCTGTCATGCGTTTCAAAGTCCACAGCTCAGCCCGAAATGTTCCTCATAATCTGATCAGTATCTCTGTCCTTAGCCCCACTTCTACATTCACTTATCTGACCAACCTCACCTCGGTGATGCGAAGTGACTTAAAGCATTCATATATCGTGCCGTGGTACACCTTCTCTCTCTGCTTACACAGTATTCTTTCTCCCTGGACTGCCCATTACTCTTCTTTATTTTTTAACATTAAATTTAAGTTTAACATTAAATTGAAAGCGTTACCTCTTTTTGCGACTCTTCCCTGGTCCCCTGAACCTAAAAGTCCCTCATTCTTGCTCAGAGTAGAACTCTGGATTCATCAGAGCGTCCTTTTCGTTTTAGATGCTGCTTGGACTTTCATCCTCTTCCGCCCAACCAGAATCTCTTGGAAGACACAGATCACATCTTATTTTATAACTGTATCACCCAGCATAGTGTCTGGAACATAATAGGAAGTTCATAATTATTATTTTGAGTAAGCGAATGTCAGTTCTATTCCTAGATGACATAAATGTGTAAGGAGATAAGAAAAAGATCAACTATTTAACACTTGGGGTGAGGGGAAGTTTCCTTTTTCTAGGAGATGCAGTTTATCTCCAAGTTTCTATTAGTGAGTCTGGTAGGGACTGTAGTTAGTATTTACCAAATTTCATTTCCCAGGCTTACTTGCAGTCTGGTTGGTCACATGATGAGTTATGGTGCCCAGAATCTATGCAGAAGTGATGTAAGCTGCTTTTCAGCATGGCTAACAAAAATCTCCCATGTGTAATCCTTCATTCACATTGTCTTCCTCCTGTCTCCTGCTGGGGGATGCTGGGGTGACTTTGAAACTTCATACAGCAGAGTCACAAGATGGAAGTGGCCTGGGTCACTGAGTCACCGCTTGGTAGAGCCATTCAATTAGAAATAGCTACACTGGCAGTTAATCATTGAGAGTTGGAGATTATTTATTATAGGAATTTGTGTCCTTTATCATGGTGAACAGAGCCCAATATGAATTCTATGTGCATCTGTGTTGCTGTTTTTTTTTTTATGTTTATTCTTGAGAGAGAGAGAGAGAGAGAGAGAGAGAACGAGCGGGGGAGGGGCAGAGAGAGGGAGACCCAGAATCCGAAGCAGGCTCCAGGCTCTGAGCAGTTAGCACAGAGCCTGATGTGGGGCTCAAACCCGCGAACTGTGAGATCATGACCTGAGCCGAAGTTGGACGCTCAACCGACTGACCCACCAAGGTGCCCCACCTGTGTTGCTCTTATACAAGATTCTACAAACATCTGAAACTGGAGCTTTGAAGGCCTTAAGAGAGACTTATTTAATTAAGTAGCACTTATTAAGTCTCACCGCAATGTGATCACAAAAGAGAAAGTGAAAGTTGCAGAGGAAAACATTTCAGAACAGAGCAGATGGGATGCATACCCAGAGGGAGCCTGAGATGTGGTATGTGTGGTATCAGAGATATACTTATAGAGTAGTTTTGAGCTAGCCCCTCCACCTTACCCTTAGAGCCTGTATATCCATAGAGTCTGCATAAATGCAGCTTGCTAGCCTCTTTAAGTGACCTAGTAGGGAAAAAACAAAGTTAGGACTACAATTTAAATGAACCTTGAGGCTTTGGGGGGTCAGGGTAGAGTATGTATGGCAGGGGATGGGGACCCAAAGGAGGCCTCTTCTTCCCATCGACATGCCCCTTTTCTGATTCTTCCTACTCCCAACTCTGTTTCCCTTCCTACAAGTGATGGTGTTTCTGGCACTAAAGTCATGCTCTGCCTGTTGAAGCAGTAGCCAAGGTGTAACTCTAGAGAGGTGGTAGCTGTTAAACAAGAAAGTGGAGAAAACCAGTGGTGAGTGCACTTAGATAAGCAAAACAACCCAAGGCCATTCACTTTAGGTATCATTACCCAAGGGATGACTTTCCCATGACACTGTAGAGGATATTTGATTAAACTCTATTTTACACGTGTAGAATCTTAAAATAGAATGTGACAAAACAGGGTAATGCAAAGCCGAATGGATATTGTAGAAACTGAGGAATTACTAGATATACTTAGATTCGTGACTTGGTACCAAAAGAGCCCCAAACTGAGACATTACTCAATTCTCAAGAGTTAGTCTCAGAAGGTTAATGCCGAGGACATCTCTTGGGGTGATCTCCCAGTTCTCTGTGATTCTCCTTTATTGAGGAACAGCTCCGTGGCAACCATGGAAAGACACTACTCTGATACCCTGCTGTGTAGATGCAACTGATGGATGGCTCCAGCTGCTGCCTTCTGAGTCCACAGCAACAGTCATAGGCAAGACCAACCTTCCCATGGGCTGCCCTCAACCAATGACAGAGTATATCAGGGATACTAATCAGGCTTCTTGCAAGGTTGCGAGAACTTTCTGATTCTTGACTTTGGCTCAAGGACTCCCACTGGCTTGGCCAAAACTTTCTTGTTGTTGTAGTCTTAGGTTTTGCCAGTTCAACCTTGCTTCCTTCTCTCCCTCGTAGGGATTGGACCTGCTTGATGATGTCCTCCGCTCCTCCCCTTTATCCTTCACAGGTGTTTTCTCCAGTAAATCTCTTGCATGTCTAATACTGTCTTGACATCTGCTTCTCAGAGGGCCCAAACTAGTACAAGATCACATCTATGGGGAGCTTCCAAGAACAGAGGCTGTGTTCTAGGATCCTGCCATAATTACCAGGGGACTAGACAACTGACCATACTGGAGCCATGAAATACTCAGTCCCAGGAATTTGGGGTGTAGAGAACAGAGACATGAAGACTAGGGTACACGGAGCTCAGGCATATGTAAGAGCTCCTTGGAGAAAAAGTTCATGAGCTTAAATATCAAGATCCTGAAGTTGCATTCATACCTTCTCCTCCTATATTTTTGTTTTTAACTATTCCTTTATATTTTTGTAATTTTCCAATTTTATTCCACCAAACTCCCTCGTTTCCATTTTGCTTGTCAAAGTCTATTTCTGTTACTTGCAACTAGACAAGGACTATGGTGAGGCACAGACCAGATTTTTCATAAGTCTTTTATGGTACTGCAGACTTTATCCAGATCCTTTCCTAACATGTTTATATATCAGATCTGATGGCATCTCTGTGGTATTGAGTTTTGTCCTCTGCATGAAGTAGGCTTTATTTTTATACTGTAAAAATCTTTATTTTTCCAGGATGTTGAATATAAATCTAAAACTCCCAAAGTAAAGTTAAAAAAACTCAAAACCCAAGAAACAAAACATGACTCACAGAAAGGACGTTTTAATAGTTAGAAGTTATGGGAAAGGATTTGTCAAGCATCATTTGCTAAATCTCACTCATAAAGAGATGGTTCTCAGAAACTATAAAAAAAAGGAATCTTGTCCTACATTAGGCACATAGAGAGGAAGGTCAAAGAATAAGATTATCTAAAGCAGCATATTATTTTCTGTCTGGATCTTAGGGAGATTTTGCCCTTTGAATGTTGAATTGCTAATAAAATAGAAAAGGTCTTAGATAATGAAGGAAAAAACACTGGAAGAAGTCACAAAATGAAGCAAACCCAGAAGCTGCCTACCGATTGCGTTCTTTGAAAACACTTTACACCTACCCATGGCTTTCTGTCTGGCAACGTCAGCATATTTCTAAATGCCCCTGAGCACACCTATGGGGACTGCATCAACGTGCAAGGAACAAAATGGCACTAAATCATATCACTTATTCACTGTTAGCCTAGGTATCCGAGTTAGAACTGAGGTTGGAAGTCTCGATTTCTACAAACTCTTAGAGCCCTCCATGTGACAAAACAGGCCACACCCCCTCTGAAAGTACAGCTGCTTGATGTGTTTTGAGTTTTATGAGAAAAGTTTGCATTTCTTCACTTGGTTTTCTGAGTGATTCAGAAACAGATGGCAGAAGTTTTAAGGATTCTTTTTAAAAGCTCCAGAAATCTACCCATCTTCCTCCCTCCCTTCCTTCCTTCCTTCCTTCCTTCCTTCCCCCCTTCCTTCCTTCCTTCCTTCTTTTCTCCTTCCTTCCTTCCTTCCTTCCTTCCTTCCTTCCTTCCTTCCCCCTTCCTTCCTTCCTTCCTTCCTTCCTTCCTTCCTTCCTTCCTTCCTCTTCATTCTTGTCAAATACAAGGCCATTGACCACATTCAATGGGGAAATGTAAAAAAAAAGTCATACGTATAATGTACACTCAGAGACGTGGATACTTTGTCAAATAAAAGGGTGTGAGCTAGATTTTCAATCCAAATAATTAGGGAATAAGCTGAGAACCTATTTGGTCTCAAGAGTTCCCTCAGGAGCTTACAAATATGTTTTTAAACACCAGACAAGTTGATCATTTCTGGTCTGAGCAGCAAAGTCTAGATATGCACATCATTACATGCGATGGAGCCCCAAAGCTCTTCTGGGTAATCTCACAAGCTTTTCATTTGCTTTGGAAGCAGAGAAGAAGAGATAATTAGTCATCATCTGCTTAATCACCAGTGACAGAGATTGGCCTGACTGACCTGACTTACTTCTGCCTTAATCCTTTCGAAAGCAGAAGAAAGGTGGCAATCGTGCTGTGGAACCATCCGTCCTGTGTACTTTAAGCAGAGATCAAAGTGTGTCTCCTTCTCACCCCCAGACCCTGTGATGTGTTTTCCTCCACAGACTATCTGGAGCAAGGTGAGGTTCCCGTCTCATCTACATGCAGCTAGTATGCCAGCCCTGACTCTGCCAAGGCTCTTCACTTATTTCATAGTGACAGATAAAGTCTAAATCACAAAGGCTCCATTACCCCACCTGCTTGATCTTGGGAAGTACAAACTTTCCAATGCATCCTGGCAATCTCCGGGGGATGCTCCCATGGTCTGAAAATTCAGCTTGGTTTGTATCCCCCATTCACTGACTTAGGGCCACCGAGTTTTCTCCTTACAGGGACTTAGCTCATTTAGCGCCTCTCTTTCTGCGGGTGGGTTCCATGGTCTCTCCTTCCAATATTGTATTACCAGTTGCCTAACAAAAACCAAAACAAAAATCTGACCGGGGGTAATCAATAATTTATAATACATCTAGAGGCAGTCTGAATCCAGATGGAAAAGAGATATGTCTACACACAGTAACAAACGAGCCAACGTTTAGAGTGCTTCTTATGAGCCATGCTCTAAGTGATTTAACTTACTTCTTGCTACCACACTATGAATCATGTACTCTTTCTTTTTTTTAAGTTTAGGTACTTATTTTGAGAAAGAGAGAGCAAGTAGGGGAGGGGCAGAGAGAGGGAGAGAGAGGATCCCAAGTAGGCTCTGCACCAACAGCAGGGCTCAAACTCACAAGCCATGAGATCATGACCTGAGATGAAGCCAGGAGCTGGAAGCTTAACCGACTGAGCCGCTCAGGCACCCCAATTGTGGACTCTTATTAACGTTAATCTACAAATGAACAAACTGAGGCACAGAGAAGGTTAAAAAATGTTTTGTTAAACATTTAGGAAGAGGTAGAGCTGGGATTTGAGGCCAGGCAATCTGGTTGAAAAGATGGGGTTCTTCAGGATGATACTGTATTTCCTCTCTACTTCCTAATGAAGCAAACATAATCTGCAAAGATGTACCTTTATCCATTAATAAAATAACATGCTACATCAACTTTTGGTTTATCGGAGCTCAAATTTCTCCTTTCCAGAGTCCTTGCTCTCCACTTGTATAACCGACAGAAAACCACAGGGATGATCTGCCCCAAAGATAAAGTCTCCAGCGCTTTGTGAAATGTAAACTATTCTGCTCAGAATCCTTGCCCTTGTCTAGTTCTGTTGGGTTTTTAGCTTCTGTCCTCTCTGGCTAAACAAGGTGAGTGAATTCTCCCTACAGAAAAGGAAGCTATCGTTTCACGAGACCACTGCCCTACTCCATTCCAGTGGACTTGGTTTCAGGTTTTTAAATCCCTTCTTGACTGTCCTTCTTTGGTGGAGAAGACTCAAGGTCAATGCATGCAGCCACTGATAAAATCATGCTTTCTTTAACTTGGGTAGTCCCCATCTTCCGGTTTGTCCCTACCTCTTGGCACTCTTACTGGTTTTACCTTCTCTTCCAGGAGTCCATTGTTGGTCCGCCTCTCTCTCCACTCTGACCATGCCCATCCTTTCAGATGGAAATGTTTCCCAAGCCTAGGTCTTGAGTTAAAACCTCTCCCCTGCATTCCTTTTCTATATACTAATCTGCCTTTAGGATATCTCTACTTCCATGCCCCATGGTCACCTTGAATATAGAACAACAATCACCTCAGGTCATTGCACTAGCTCTTTCTCTGCCCAGAGTGATCTTTCACTAGACATCTCAGGCTCTTTCCCTTACAGCCTTCCCTGGCCATCCTCTTTAAAATAGCAGTATCCCACCCCACACACTCTCTGCCCATGTCTGTCCACCTCCATTAGAGTATAAGTTCTCTTAGAGCATTGTCTTTTGTCTTCTCTGTTCTGTATTGTATCCCCAGCATTTTGGAACAGTGCTTGGCATACTGTGGTCACTTGATGCACATTAGAAAAAAGAAGGGAAGGAAGGAAGGAAGGAAGGAGGGAAGGAAGGAAGGAAGGAAGGAGGGAAGGAGGGAAGGAAGGAAGGAAGGAGGGAGGGAAGGAAGGAAGGAAGGAAGGAAGGAAGGAAGGAAGGAAGGAGGGAAGATAATGAACAAACCATCTTCTGGTTTCCATCTCAGGTCCTTCCAGCCCCAGCCACTCGGTTTCTAATGTAACATTCTAAAATGCGCATCTCATCAGGTGGGCGATCATTTAAAAAAAAATCCTTCAAATCCCTCCTATACCCATAAACACTTAGCATGGTACTGGCTTTACATTCTACTATTCACCATCCCCACCAGCCTCATTTCTGACCACTCTCCCATAAGCATCCTGTGGTCTACGCAGCATTTCCCAAATAGATGTGCCATGAACAAATAGTCCTGCGGATGGCGAAATCGGGCCGGCTCATCACACTGTTGAGCGATGAACTGAGGCACATTAAATCGTGTGAGTTGATTTGAGCAAAAATCCATTTGAATCAGGGAGTGCCAAATAGGAAGTCGTTAGGAGTGCTCTACCAACAGGAGCCAGGGGCAAGGTTTTTACAGATAAGATATGGAAGCAAAGCAAGGACAGTGTTTGATTGACTCTAGTCTACATTGTTTGGGAAAGCCTAGTTGGCTGTTGGCCATCTGTTGTTCTTCTGACCCCTGAGGCATTTACAGGAACTGCCTCTGGCTTAAATTTGGGGTGGTTTAGGCGAGCTACCAAGGCATTAGAGCCTCCTCAGTCTAAGGGCCTCCTTGTTTGATTCCTCTAACAACACTGTATCTCTGTTGTAAAGAATCACCAAGCACGTTGGCATATTAAGAAGACCCGTATAACTAACATACCGGACCAAGCGTGCATTTAAAAAGGAAAGCTGTTTAGGAAACTAAAGTTTGTTTAGTCCAGGTCTGAAAACTTTTTTGTGTAAGGAACAAGGATGAACCAGAT